>NC_065546.1:16292988-16622472 GCF_022605725.1 Anthonomus grandis grandis
TTAAGCAAGAAGTATAATATACATATACTTAGTACATATACATATATTATGTAAGTACATACCTATATTATTAAAATTAGAAGTTTTAAAATTTTTGTTATTAAATATAGGCAATTATGCACCAAAATTCAACCCGGCATTTTGTCCTGTTTAATTAGCTTTAAACCATAACTTTAAGTTTTTTCATAAAAATAATATAGGTACTAGTAATGTTTCTTTGATTTTGTTAATTAAAATGTTTGTGAGAATTATTTTCTATTAAAACATATTAAAACATATTCCTCCACTTTGTACCTAATTAACTTCAAATGTCAACTTTAAAGATTAAGGCCTTATCAATAATAATTCTGCGATGCGGTACAAAGACAAATCAATGCAAAAAATGCCAAAAATTAAGTCTTTATAGATCTGGAATCGTTTTATTTTTCTAGGCACGTGTATTTTTTTTTTAATTTTAGAATTTGAAATAATAATGGAGAAATTTTAATTTTAATGCGAACAAAACCAAAATGATGACTCAACAATTTTACGCGATTTTTACAAATTTTTTCAATGCAATAATATGGTAGGTGTAATACTTTATGTAGTTTTACAGAGGCAAATAATGCAGGCGACAAAACCTCACTATATATTAAGGCCCAAGCAATTTTATCTCAGTGTATCTAAATAAATAAGGCAAAAAACATAGTCACAAGTTTCTAATAATAAGTTAAATCAATATGTTAAGAATAAACTAAAAATTAATTAAAACATGCATTTTCCCAAAACTTAATTTTTGCGAATGCCTCGTTCTGCCTTTATACGGCGCGGCGCGAGAGAATTATTCACAACAGATAAAATTTAAAATGTTATCAGTAATGGCAACGTCGCTTCGATTCTTACACGGTTAGCGCATAAAATATTATTATTTAAGGAAGCATTGATGTCTCCTTGTCGGTTCACAGCTTGCCATTTACGTGGGTTATCTATTCGTTAGTATAATTATCTTTGAAAATACGTATATTTGAAAAAAATTCTTTCCTGGCATATAGTTTTGTGTATTAACGAAAATTAATATGTTTTTTTTTGGTATAATCCATAGGAGCTAAAACATTTTCTAAGTATTTATATGTACAGTGGTGGCCAAAAAAATTAGAGTGCCTAGTTTTATTTGAATATTCCTAATAATACCTTGCGCTACATAGAGAAAAAAACAATAACGATTTCATATTTGTACAACATATGCCATCAGTGACAAAAAAATAAATACACGTTATTCTTTGCCAGTTTAATTTGTAATTATAAATAAATAAATTATTTTTTACAGATTTTATGGTGGACAAAAAAATAAGAGTATTTTTTAAAAATGGCCATAAAAAATTATAATTACAATGTGCCGCAAAACAAATGACGGCATTAGATAAGCGAGTCAGTACTTGGTAGAATAACCTTTATTCTTGAGGAAGGCTGCGCATCTTCGTAGCATCAAATCAATCAACTTTTGGCATGGATTCATTTTTGGCAGACAGGCAACATTCAACTAGGATGGAATATCAAGCTTCCTGAACTTCCTTCCATAAATCTTGTTTATTTGTTGTTTTTTTACAAGCTACTCGGTTTTCAGCTCTTTCTAAAGGTTTTCAATAGGGTTAAGGTCAGGCGATTGTGATGGCCATTCCAGAACCGAAACCCTATTTATCTTGTTATCTTGTTAATACACCCACTTTACAGGCATATTTTTCTATCCAAGATATCCAAATAAATTTCTTTTGTCAAGGTCTCTTTAATCCAAAATATGGGACCTACTCTATTGTAGGAAAAACAGCCCCACAGTTTGATATTTCCACCTCCGTGTTTAACTGTGCCTAGTGTGTTTCTAATATTATATTCTTCATTCTTCCTCCTTCTAACGAATAATCTTCCATCCGATCCGAATAAGTTGATCATCGTCTTAAAGCTAAAAAAAATGCTGCACCAATTTCTTTGAAAATTTTCATTAAAATCATTCTTAATAAATGCCAGTCTTTGTTTTATATTCTTTTTGCTTAGAAATGGGACTTTTCTGGCCACTCGACCATATAATTTTTGGTCTTGCAAACGTCTTCTTATCGTCCTAATACTTAGGCTAAAGTTTCGTTTTATAAAGGTAGATGTGGAAAAAGGTTGTTTACTGACTTCGCGTACAATAAGCTTATGATCTTCCGTGTGGTTTTTCTTGGACGGGTTCGATTTTCAGGAATATTTTTCGTTTTATTTTGTGCTTTTAAAACTCTGGACATTTCATAAGGTGATTTTTTAAGCACATTTGCAATAAATGCATAGGATTTATTTTGACTCCTCGCTTTAAATTGTTTAAAATTTAAAATGAAGAACAGCTAGCGCCATCTAGAAGTTCTCATTTTTACAATGTCATTAACTAGACACTAAATTTCGCGATCAGTACTATTCATAAAATATTAAGTTATTACATTATAAAAGCAACAAAAAAAAATAAAAACGCTACACGCTATATCGCGACTACTTACTTTTTACGGAGAAGTACAAGTCTGTGGAATCAATTACCAAAGCACGTCCTTCCAGAACCTAACAACTCGCCACCCTTAATAAATTACTAACTTATTATCACCAGTTACCACCATAAATATATCATAGATAATGCTAACAATAGGATTCTATTTTCACCTTATTATCTCTCTTTATGATTTACTTGACGGCACATTCTTCTTCTAATAACTAACATACAAATAAAATTATCTTAATAATAAAAATCAACACGCATGCTCTATACGCATTACTCCTGGCATTCGAAGCGAGAAAGATAAAAATGCGGCGAATGGTAGGCAAGAGCTCTTCGGCAGGAAGGTCACGGACGGTCGACTGCGGCACTGTAGCCTTCCATCATTTTCTTAATCACCCCCCTGCCTTCTAAACCCGTCGCCTTCCCCGCATGCTCTCCTCTTCTAGTGCCGCTCCTGCCAAGTCTGCAGGAGAGAAAGCGTGCGTTCACGTTCAGCTCGTGCTTGCCTAGAAAATTTATCGTTTCACGCTTCATCGGAATGGTGTAAGGCCTGGCTGGTACTTGTTGTTTCGGTTTTAGTCTCATGTATGCTAAGATGGTATGATGATGAGGCTGAACGTTTTAAGTATCGTGTGTTTATCGAGCTTGCAAAAGATTGTCATTTCCGAATAAATTGCAGGAGAAATGGCGGAAATATCTATTGTCTTCTATTGGAGAAACTAGCCTATTTAAGAGAAAACTTAAGCCCTTAAAATCCTCTTTTTAAAAATATATAACACCGTATATCTCATTTTAGCTGTTTCCGATATTTCCGATATTATATTGTCATTTTTCCATTTTACAAGTCAATTTTATATTATTTCAATTTTTATAAAAGTAGGCTTTGGTAAAAAACAGTACATGTCATATGTGACAGCCAGATAGAAAATTGTTTATTTCTCCTGTCAGTAACATATTTAAATTTGCTGTATTTAGAGCTATATAGTGCTCAAATATTTAGAGAATTAAAAAAAAAATTATGAAAATTATGAAAAAGTTGACATGTTAAAGTGCTATTTTCTGTCTAATGAAAATTCCGAGGCAGCCAATGAATTATATTTAAATACCTTTCCTGAACATCGTCAACCAGATAAAAGAATATTTCCAGTGTTAAAATTAAATCTTGTGAAGCACGGAAGTTTTAAAAAGCCAAGGCCCAAAACTTGCTGTTGCTGTTGAAGCTGAAATTCAGGAACTTAATATATTAGGTAAGGTTTTAGATCACCCTAACAAGTCTCAAAGAGCAGTAGCAGAGGAAATAGGTGTTGAGAAAACCAGAGTTTTAAAAACGCTTAAAAAGCACAAATTTAAACCCTACAGGGTTAAAAAAGTTCATCACCTTCAGGATGGCGACTTTCAGAGAAGAATTGCATTTTGTGATTGGTAAGTCAATAAGTACAGATTGGACGAGAACTTCCATAATAACATTATTTGGACAGATAAAAGTCGAATAGATACTTCAGGAATATATAATAGGTATAATTCCTATTACTGGACTACAGAAAACCCACATATTGTAGTACGCGCGAACAGACAGGGACGGCTGGGCTTCAATATTTGGGTTGGAATTTTTCGAGGTAAATTTTTGGGTCCTCATTTTTTAAATAAAATTTTGACTGCTCAAGATTATGTAAATATTTTACTAACATATGTTGCACCATTTTTGGAAAATTTACCATTAGCGAGAGTTCGAAACACGTATTATCAGCAAGACGGTTGTCCTTCGCACAACGCACGAATTACGACTGATTTTTTAAATCAAGAATTTTGGGATCATTGGATTGGTACTAGGGGACCTACATTATGGCCTGCTGGGTCTTGCGACCTAACGCCGTTAGATTTTTTTTTTATGGGGGAGATTGAAGGATTTAGTTTTTAAAGGAAGAACTATCGAAACATGGGAAGAGTTGCAAGTAGCGACTAGGCAAGGTTTTCGTGCTATTAGACCTCTTGAGCTTATAAACGCTTGTAAATCAGTTAGAAAAAGGTGTTTATTATGTAATCGAGAAGGAGGTGTTCAATTTGAACACCTACTTTAAAAAAAATGGTTCTAGTTTGTAATATTAGTTTATAATTATTATTAAACTCTGTAAATATGCCTAGAAATTATTGTTAATTGCTTTATTTTTTTATATTATGTCGAAAAATATTAAGTTTTTAATCTAAGTGAAGTAAATTTTTCCATAGCCTACTTCTATAAAAATTAAAAGACTTGGAAAATGGAAAAATCACAATGTAATATCGGAAATATCGGAAACAGCGAAAATGAGATATATGGTGTTATATATTTTTAAAAAGAGGATTTCAAGAGCTTTAAGAATTTATAAAAAAATAATATGTGTTCCATAAGAAAAAAAAATTTTTTTGGAATATCAACTTTATGAAACATTATCACAGGGTACATATACAGGGTATAAAAATATATAACACAAAAATATTTATCATTAAAAAGTACTTTGAGAAAGTGTTTTCAGAAGTCAATTATTTAAAAGCAAAAAAGTTATGGCTAATTACCGAAATCGACCAAAATCAAGAAACGCCCCCTAGCGGCTAAACAGTTTGACATAGTAAAATTTTGATAACTTTAAATTTTTTTTTACAAAATTTGAGACTATGACATCTAAGTCAATTTTTTTGTATCTGTTTGAAAAATACGAGTTTTCTGTTAAAACAGTCGAAATCAGACTACCCTGTATTTTAGAATTTTTAAGTTATTTCCTTTTAAACATTACAGATGCATGTATTAGCGAATGTTAATTAACTGACACTACAATTATAAAATATAAATAGCTAGAAAATATAAGAAAAAGGGACTGAAATTACTGCCTTCCGTTTTTAATTAAATAAAGTCTTAATATTTCAATAGGCTATTAGAAAAAATAGCTTGGTTCATTTGAAAGCAGAATTATTAAAATTCGACCCTTACAAATTCTATTTTGTTAACTCATTAACTTTTAAGAAATAATACACTCATACGTAATTATTGATATTAAATATTTCTTTATACATTATAGTAAAAGTCCCAAAATTAGTGGACGAAACGCGAACCCTGTATTCTTTGGTCAAAAATAACCTCACTTTTTCCTATAAACATAAATATCGGCAAACGCCCCCCAAGGGAGCTACGCCCCTTTTAAAGGGGGCACCTGAAGATGGTTTTTTTCCACTTATTTTCGAAACGCGTAAATATAAGAATTTTAAATTTTGGTATTCTCCCAATTTTGATATGCTGAATTTAGTTGTCATTTCATAATTTTCATTATTTAGTCAGGTGCGTATGTATCATTTAGGGGGTGAGCCTAAAAAAATACTTAAAAAAAATAGTTTGCAAAGTTTTTGTTGTTTTTTCTTTAAATTTTAAAAATATAAAGCTTTTTACGTAAAAAAGTACCTCTTGGTCAATAACGCTAGGAATTACCATTCTCGAAAAAAACGCATTTAAAAATAACGCTGCATAGTATTATTATTAACAATTTTTATTAAAACTCAATAGCACGCTTCAAAAGCAAATTGACAAATAAAATTGCAAACAGATAAAAATACTAATTTATTTGAAACAAATGTTCAAACAAGTTTTCGTTTTCCTGAATGCATAACCTGGATCTTTTTTGAATGTTTTGGGTCGATCTAAGAATTTTAAATCGGTTTTCTCTTATTTGGCCTGCAGCTGCGAGAATTCGCCTCTGAAGCTCTTCTGAAGTATCAATTTCGGTGGCATAAATAATATTGCACATATTACCCCAAAGATAATAATCCAGAGGATTAAGGTCGGGCGATTGTGCAGGCTAGTTCATTGGACCACCTCGTCCTATCCATCTGCCTGTAAAATTATTGTCCAGCCAGTTTCTCACCTGTCGGCTGTAGTGAGCTGGTGCCCCATCGTGCTGAAAAATCATTTCCAGCCGAGTTTCTATGGGAACATCGTCTAGTAAATCTCTGAGATTGTTTTGAAGAAAATTTAAATAATGACGACCAGTTAACCTGTGTGGCAAAATAATTGGGCCTATTAATTTATCTCCTATCAAACCCGCCCATACGATAAAGGAAAATCTATGCTGAAAGTTAGTTCGTCGAACTACTCTCGGATTCTCGATGCTCCAAAAATGAGTATTAGGGCTGTTAAAGCCCTTACTCCTAGAAAAAGTTGCCTCATCTGACCACAAAATTTTTTGACGAAGATTTGGGTGATTTAAAATTCAATGACAAAAGTCTGCTCGAGCTGGAAAATCTTCTTCTTCTAACTCCTGAACCCTTTTATAATGGAAAGGATGGTATCCTAACATCTTAGTCATTCTTCCAATCTGAAATTATTTTTAAATATTTTAAATTGCATAGGAAATAAGCCTAAACCTTAGTAAGCCACTAAACATTCCAGTTAGTCGTCAAAAGGATTTGTTTTGGGGTGTTTGATGTTTGTGATAAGACTTATCCAAGTAAATAAAGTAAATAATAATAATAATAATAGTAATTAAAGTATTTTGAAATGAATTTAATGCGATCCGACGATAATAATTAATAACAACATTATTTATACCAATCTTAATTTTCAGTTATAAGTTCTTTAAATGTAATTTTTTGGATAACAAATTAGGTACTCAATTATTTATTTATCATATTTAATTTTACTTACATTTGACTTTGGGATATTGGTAATCTCTTCTAAGGTTCTCAATGATATTTGAGGGTTTTCTTCAATTAAATTCAGTACTTCCCCATAACCATCATTTGCAATTGGTCTTCCTTGCCCTCGAGCACGTTCGAAGGATCCATATTCAAGTAAATTTTTATGAATTCTAACAAAACTTTTCAATGTGGAAGCCTTCTTGCAGGAAACCTCCGCCGATACTCTCGTGCAGCCGCATGTGCGTTTCCATTGCAAAACCCATACATAAAATGAATATCTAGGGGCTAAAAGTCTTTCATAGTTAAAAAGATATTAACAATTTGAATGCAAAATGACAACTAATCAATTACATCAAATGTTAATGTCATTATGCAGTGTGTCAATTTTTCCCAAAGCCTGCTACTAAGTTTTCATAAAAATTGGTAGTGAAAATAATACTATGCAGCGTTATTTTTAAATGCGTTTTTCTCGAAAATTGTAACTCGTAGAGTTATTGACCAAGAGGTACTTTTTTACGTAAAAAAAAAACAAAAGCTGCACTTGCACACAATTTTTTTTTAGGTATTTTTTAGGCTTACCCCCTAAATGATACGCACCTGACTAAATAATGAAAATTATGAAATGACAACTAAATTCAGCATATCAAAATTGGGAGAATACCAAAATTTAAAATTTTTATATTTACCCGTTTCGAAAATAAGTGGAAAAAACCATCTTCAGGTGCCCCCTTTAAAAGGGGCGTAGCTCCCTTGGGGGGGCGTTTGCCGATATATGTTTATAGGAAAAAGTGAGGTTATTTTTGACCAAAGAATATAGGGTTCGCGTTTCGTCCGCTAATTTTGGAACACCCTGTATAATATGGTCACAAATTTCGACATCATACCAAATTTCCAAAGAAGTATTTTATAGGCTACACTCTACAGTATCAAATTAGTCATATTATAGCTTCCTCTATAGAAAACTTTTTTTGGTAGTAAAAGATTTAAATTAAGGAATTCTTTTCATAGTTTGGAAATAACTGGTAAAATTTAAATTGAGGTATAATTTCCAGGACCAAAATTAAATCAAAAGTCAATGCATGACTTTTGATTCAATATATTTTACCTTCCAAAAGTTTCTATTTCATTGTTAAAATATATTTCCAATTTTTTTTTATAAAAATGTTTGTTTGTTTCTTTTTTAAAATTATAAAAGTAACATCATATACAAAAAGTCAATAACATAGATTTTTTAAGTATTAAAGTTTCTTGCTAAGTATTAACGAATTTTAGTTAGTAAGTATAACAACAACTAGGAAAAATAATTATCTTTTATCAAATCTTCCTATTTCATAAAGGTATTTTTCTACCTCGTAACCTATCGTATAGTCTTAAATGCTTTCGTTAAAATTGAAGCCGTAAGTCCTATAAAAAAAACTGGTCACAAAAAATTAATATTTTTAACTTGTGCAAACAATACATAATAAAGCGATATAAAAAGGTGCAAAAAATGTTGCATGATATATCCTCGTAACGTATGGTAGCCCGCTATAATTAAACGTAAGATTCTACTCCATCAAGGTTATCATGGTACTTTGAAATATAGTATTTGGTCATAATACTAGGAATTTTGATGGTTATAGTTATGGCTGGCATTTCATTATTATACAGAAATTAATTACACGATAATAGAATCAATCAACCCAGGAGTACGTCTTTTTATCAATTATATTTAAGCGAACTGGGGATTTTTGTACGCTTACACTAAGGTGAGATTAAGAAACTCTTTACGGTAAATATAAGGTTAATCCTAATCAAATATAAACGACTTGATATCTCGAATAACTTTTTGTAAGCATACAGAGTTCTTTCTCGTAACTGAGTGCAGATGTAGATAACTTGTTAAGCTTTATTGCGAGCCTCTAAAGGCCAGACAGTAAATATTTGACTAACTCGCAAGCAGGGTACTGATATTTTAATTTTAAATAATATATTTTTACTTAACTTAAGTCAATGTCATACTTTATTTAGAACTTTCGTGTTTTAAACTTTGCACCTTTGCTTTAAATCTTAAACAAGTTTAATTTGTTTAAGTTTAAGTTGTTTTGTTTATTTTACCAGAAAGTCCAGTGCTTTCTGGTAAAATAAACAAAACAATTTACATGCATATCTTAACTATTCTTAAAACTAATAATTAATATCGCTTATATAGATTCTCAGTTTTTATTGGATAAATCTTTCGAAGACAGTATCATAAAATAATAAACAAATAAGGAGGCATTAAAAATAATTTTGCCATATAAAAAATACGCAGAATTACTTTTTAATAGTACATAATAATGTAGGATTGATGGTTTGTCCTTTCACCGATAGTTACGTTACAAAGTGTTGCATTATTAATGCTGTGTGAATCACGAGATTAATTATTACAAAGTTGATTTTACTTTAAAGGTACCAAGATTTACATTGCAGATTAATATATTGTGGAGAGGTCGGTACAGAGTAAAATTACCTTTTTAAGTATTAGACAAAGATCACAATGACGTTTTGAATATAACAACTTTTGACATTATGTTATCATAGCGTAAATTCAAGTGTTATTTATTAAAATATATGTTAATCCTTTTTTTATATAAAGATAATTTTTTGTAAATTTTTTTTTTATCTAAAAATTTTTATTTATATATAAGGTATATAAAATTCACTTTGCAATATATTTTTTCCTAACAATAAAAAAAGTTTACAAAAATTACTATTTTACACATCATTAATATTAATGCATAAGCTAAATGGTCATAATACCCCTTTTACAATTTTTTTAATATTCTTGATCCAAATAATATGATAAGGATTTCGAACACATAAAAAGACAAATAACAAAAATCTAAAAATAAACAGTACAAGCTTAATCCAAAAATCATCTGTTACTAATACAAAATTTAACATTGAAATATCGGTTTTCTTGACGAAAAAAAAAAACAAAAATTACCACATAACAACAATTATTTTAATATATTTTTAATATTTATATAGATATATGTAATCTGTCTATACAGATTTTTTTTCAAATCTCATAGAACAAGGCATATGGTAAAGATAGCGTCTAAACCATTCGATGTAGAGCAAAAATTTCTGACCAAATTGTATGATTGCCAAAAGTCTACAAATCAAAAATAGTTGACATATGAGTGATAAAAAAATATGATAAAATATTTTATGCCATGAATAAATAATATATTTTTTTGTCTTTGTGAGTGATTTTATTAAAAAAATTGCAGTTAACTACAGATTCAAGCTAGACTTACGAAATTTATACCACAGTTAACTTTTATGTAAGCTAAGCATAAAAAGCGGATGTTTAAAACTTTTTATTACGATTCTAGATTTATGATTTAGAATAAATAGAATTATGCATTATGGATAAATACTAATAATATAACTTAGTATTGTACTTTTTTCAAATAAGTATTACAATATAAATTGTGTTCAATATGACCTCCCAAATTTTATTATGGAGCATTAATTTTCTTTTGAGAATAAGTAACTAATCTTTTTTAACATAATTGGCGGAACTGTATGAAAAATCACCCAAATTTTTATTTTGATGTTTTCACTGTAGTAGGACTCGTTTGGTATATTTTTTTCTTTACATATTCCCACAATAAAAATTCCAGTTTGGTCAAATCGAAAGACATTGCTGGCTAAGGTACCTACCGCTCCACCTTTACCTATTCATCGGTTATCAAAATGCTCCTTTAAAATATTTCCAACTAGTTGACTATAACGAGCTGGAGCCCCATTACGCTGAAATCAGATACTTTCTCATTTTGCGAGAAGTTAAGATATATTTCACCTGTAAGATAGCAATTAGAAAAATCCGGTTTAATAACGTATTGCCCTATAATTCCTGACCAAACATTATCGTGACCCTCTGTACTAGTGATGAATTTCTCTAGTAAAAAATGGATTGCAAGTATCTTAATAATAAAAATTAGGTATATTATTTTTGTTATAATTATAAATTGTAGTTTTATCTGAAAAAAAGCACAGAATAATAAATTCAGGCTGTCCTATTTGGCGCCCACTATAAAAGCGATCCTGTGGTTATTATTCTTGTATTAATTGGGTATGGTAAGGATGAAATTTTCCTTTTTTAAAAATACGGCAAATTTATCATGCCCTAAAATTTTTTCCAGATATTTGGAAAAAAAGCGTTTTAAAACCTATTCGTTTAAATGATCTCAGATCTATCAGCAGACTATTAGCAATGTTAAAAATAATAGAAAAATGTATATTTGAAGAAATAAATAGCTTCTGTGAAGAATTTGAAATAATTCTTAATTGCGAGTCAGGCTTCAGAAAACATTACAGCACTGCGTCATGTTTAGTAAGGCTTCTTAATGAGATTCGACATAAAGAAGAGTTAGGAAAACTATTTTGGTTTCTCACAGTCAACAATAAAGTTTTTTAATAATTTCTTTTTATATAAGAAATGCTGAGTATCTCTTAGAAACGACTTGGGGATAAGCAAATCGAAATACAGGGTGTTTCAAAACTATGGGATCAAACTTCTAGGGGTTGTTCAGTGCAACAGTAGAATCCATTTGAGTATAGGAACCCATGTCCGGAAATGTACCACTACGCCACTACGGCCCTAAGACGCGTTTAAATTGAGAAAAAATATTAATTACCTAAATAGGATCTGATGCATTTATTTTTACCTTTTGTATATCATACCATCACAACAATTGTTCAAAATGTCTTCCTCCAACCTCAATACACCGATTTAAAGGCCGCACATGATTTCGGCGGCTATACTAAAAATTTGATCCTCGTTTTGAATGATTTCAAATGCTGCTGATATTCGTCCAATTAAGTCTAGCTCTGATTCTACTGGAGTTTCGTAGACTAAAGACTTTACATGTTCCTACAAGAAAAAATCGAGCGACGTTAAATCGGGTGGCCTAGGAGGCCAAGAAACTGCTCCACCTCTGGCAATCCAACGGTGCCCAAACCGCTGAGCCAAATACTCGCGTACTTGTACAGCAAAGTGAGCCACTGCTCCATCATGCTGAAACCACATTTGCTGTCCAACGTTTAGTGGAAGATTTTCAAGGAGTTCTGGGAGAACTTCCTCCAAGAAACGCAGATAAATAGGTCCTGTTAACCATTCCGGTAGAAGGTATGGCCTAATTAAATAATCATCAATAATGCCTGCCCATACGTTGCCAGACCAACGATTCTGATGTTTTCTTGGAAAAATTGCATAAGGATTTTCTTCGTCCCAAACATGGCTATTCCTACTATTAAAAATACCATCTCTTGTGAAAGAGGCTTTATCGGTCCACAAAACATATCGTAAAAAATTTGGTTGTGCAATGATGTGATCCAGAAGATACCGACAAAATTGAACTCTAGGATGATAATCGGCTGCAGTCATACCTTGAACTTTCTGGAAGTGGTAAGCATGGAGTTGTTGCTCGTGTGGTACCCGCCAGACAGAAGCGTTACTCGTATTCATATTCTTAGCGACGTCACGTGTGCTATTTGATGGTTCATCGGCAACTCGTTGAAGCACCTCTTTTTCAAATTTGACCGTTCTTACGGTTCGAGCAACACCAGTATCATGCATCTTGGTCTTAAACATGCCTGTCTCAGCGAGCCGCCGATGAACCGCAATAAACTTTTTGTATCCGGGATGCTGTCGTTCGGGATAACGTTCATGATGCCACCACGATACTGCTCGTGCATTGCAGTTTGTTGCTCCGTATGCCAAATGCATATCTGCCAATTCTTGATTGGTAAAGTTTTCCATTAGCAATAAATGTCTAAAAATTGTAAGCTATAAAATTTTTAAACATGACATTGAGAATTGACATTGATAAGCGTTGATTTTAAACAATTGTTGTTATGGTATCATCTACAAAAATGCAGCAGATCCTATTTAAGTAATTAATGTTTTTTATAAATTTTAACGCGTCTTAGGGCTATAGTGGCGTAGTGATGCATTTCCGAACCCCCAGAAGTTTGATCCCATAGTTCTGAAACACCCTGTATAAAGCAATTAAAAAGGATGTCCTACAAAAATCCATTCTTTTACTCCTTCTGTTTGCTATATATGTAACTGGCATTTATAGCTGTCTACACTATGCCACCCTTTAACAATATGCAGATGATTCGAAGATTTACCTTCAAATAAACAAAGAAAAATAAAGAAAAAAAGTTACAAAATGCAAACATAGGATTTTCTTCTAATATTCAATATTGCAGTATACTTTTACAGACTACAGTCTTATATGAAACGTTTTATTTTTCATATAATTAAATCCAAAAAATCAAATTATGTACATAGCTGCCTAAGACCACTAATACCCACTTATAGAACTTAAACACTGACATGTATGTATGTAACTGCTCTTCATTCCACACCAAAATTTTGAAAACTATTTATATATATTGCATCTTAAATATGGAATAAACACCCAAAAAATATAAAATCGCTAACAATAAATAGCTTTAAAAATACATACTATCAATGCTTCTCCAATTGAAACAACAACATTAAGGTTGGTCTCTGCGATTCATATTGGAATTATATACTTATCCTTACTGTCTATATTTTTAGCTTATACTCGCCTTCTATTTTACGAATTAGATATATTGGAATTATATGAAAATGCCTAATTGTCACGTGATCGCTTTTTTTTTGTCCCCTTTGGATCATCCACGCACTACGTCTCAGCCGTCATGGTGGTGTGTCTTCTTTTTCTTATAGGCCTTAACTTTTTTTGTCTTTATTGCTGAAATGCATATTTCTGCACTGTATCGAAACTGCACTCTGCTGTTATATTTTCGCCTTCTGTTGCTAAATTCATATATTTATTTACTTATTGAAATTTATTTATTAAAATTAGCAGAAAAATCAACATAAACAATCATCTTACTTTTTCTTATATAAGTATAAATTATTAGTATACAGATACATACCAGGTAGTTAAGCATTTATATTATACATAAACAATATGTAAGGTAAAACTACCATGTATTTATGTAAGGTTGCCCACATGTGAGTTTCGGTAGAAACCCATGTGAATCGGTTTTTCGTCTCGAGTGTTGACTCTTTCGGTCATTATCCAATCTGAAGTATTGAGATGCCATTCAGACATTGTTCTAAATAGTCCTTGCATCCAACAACATCCTTTACGTCTTGCAAGAACATTACATAGCGAGTTTGCGATTATTTTTTGTTATTAAATAACAAATATTGCAGGTTTTTAAAAAAAAATACAGTATAAGCCTAAACCGAATAGTCATTCTGTAATCAATGTAAAGTGCCAACAATCTAAAAACTAAATCAGTTTAAAAAATTATATGACTAGATCTTCTATTGATTTTTAAGTGCTTTTTATTTTAGATTTTATACCTAAAACCTATTAAATTAAGTTTTAATATGTTTTTCTTTTAAAAAAAAGAAACAATACTACAATACAAATCGCTATTTTATTACATAACTTAAATGCTTAAGGTGCTTTTTTTGTTAATTTTTGTTATTAAATGTAAAAACATAAATTTTTGTTCGGCTTGCAAATATTAAAGGTTTCCAAAAAAGCCGTAAAAGCCAAATATAGGTGGTAACTGTGTAACCAATACAAATTATCGGCCAGCAAAACTACTTCAAAGAACTCTAATATATATTCTTTTATTAAATTAATCCAATTCTTCAATTTTTATCTGAGTCTATAAAGCTCATACTTGCAGGAACACAAAATCAGCAAACATTACTTCCTTGAAATAACTATTTTATGCATAACTTTAATGACTGTAGCATCCTTTGTTATTATTTAGGATTTTCGAATCTAAATACTTCTACTAAATTTAGAAATATAGACATCAAAAAATTAATTGTACAAAGTTAATACAAATTGTGACTCTGTAACTAATACAAGGTGCCAGTCAACAAAAAATTCTATCACCTATATTTTCTTGTTTGTCAGCTTCTATCCATAGGACCTACAAAATATACTTTGAAATATATTTTTTATTTGCAACAAAAAAGAAATAAGAATTGCTGCTTTACAAATTAATAATTTTAAAGCATAAATTAAGTCCCATGGTGATTTTGTTTTTTCTAATATTTAAGATTAATTTAATAGAATTTTTAAACGTTTATAGTAACATATTTACTCCAACTAAATTTATAAATACTACAGATACTAAAAAACAATCAGTACAAGCGTAGTCTAAATGGTGGCTCTGCAACCAATACAAAGTGCCGGCCAACAAAAACTGAACCACTTAAAAGAGAATTCCGAAAGGCCAATCCGTCAGTTATATTAGTAGCAACAAAATATAATGGCCAATAAAAATTTTAAAAACGACTTTTAAATTTAATGGCCTAAAGATAGCCAAATTAATGTTTTCTTTGTTAGTTCCTTGAGGTATGCTTTTAAAAAAAAACCATTATAGCCCTTAAAATAATACCAAGCCTTAAACACTTAACTGTATGTCTTGATATTTCAACAATATTAATTTCGTTGAAATTGTCTAAAAATGTTTTGGATACAATGTTTAAAATATTAAGTCATTATGTTTTATATTATTATAATTTAAAATTTATATTTATACATAGTTTTATATTATTATAATTTAAAATACAATACATATTGTTTTGTGATTAAAAAAAAATTAATACAAATATAAGCTTATAAATGTTTAAATTAGTTTTTATAAATTAGTATTCGTATATTATTTCTTATGTGTAGACTCTTCATTCCATGATATAAGTATGTATCACTTATCAAAGTGACCTAAAGGACCACAGAGGCAAAAAATGAGTATCCTTGTTATAAATATTTATTTCGATAGCTTATGATTGCAGAAGGTTTTTAGATAGACAAATAATAAAAAAGTGGTCAAATGCTTTGAAAAAGTTATCTATATATAAAAAAATATATATATATTGTCTCAGGTTATACAAAAAAAAAATTTTTTTAGTAAGATGAAATTTCTTTGAATTTTACTACCATTTTTTAAAACATTTAATTTATAACTAAATTTAAATCCAAATTTGAAAATTACATATTATAAACTAAAAACCAATTTCGAATAAACAAAGCAAGATTTTGGCTAGTAGTAAATGTAAAATGAATTAAGGTAAAATAAAAATCCTGCAGTCTCCCTCCACTTATTTATTAAACATTTAGTTATTTAAAATTCCCTACATGTTTCGGACACAGTGGTTCAGGTACACTTAATAATTATATAAAAAACGAAAAAATTAATATATAATTTTATATATTAATTTTTTTCTGTGTGTGTTTGTCTTTTGTTCGGAACTATTTCCTTTTAGTACCCCCTGATGATGGACACCACTGTGTTCGAAACATGTAGGGAATTTTAAATAACTAAATAAGTGGAGGGAGACTGCAGGATTTTTGTTTTACCTTAACTTACGACTCCACTGAAAGTATGGACTATTTCCTCACTATAAAATGAATTCTTATATTTAAACACAATGAATAAAAAAATATAAGTGCTAATTAGATTTATGATAAATAAATGTTATTGTTAATATATAAAATCTTTAAAAGTTATTATATTTACTTGACCCTTAATAAGAAATCAATTTAGTAAAAAAAAAGAAATCGAGCTTTATATAGATCGAAACTTAGAACATTGAATGCCTAGAATAGGCCTACCTGCAAACCAGAGGCGAGGTTGTTTGAGTTCACCATCTCTTAGACAATGATATCAAATCAACTTTCCAATTTGTCATTCAATATATATTTGTCTTAATCCACTGCATATTTTTTTATCGTGTTGTATTTTGTAACAGGTGAAAAATGTACTGTTTGAAAGTTTCGTTTATTTGCTAACTAATAATATATACTTTGATCACTAAATTTTTTCAAAATAAAAAAGATTCCTTACAAAAAAATTGATGAAAAATAAGCAACTTGGCAACGTAGAATATCTTTATGTTTACAATGTCAGTATCCGATGTTGCCACTTAGATATTTTTTTATATGTGTAAAGCTAGCGTCCGGTCGATATCCAGCAACCAAAATCTAGAACGCAGCATATGTCGTTGGCCAGAAACCTATATAGTCCCCGCCCGGTGTTTTTTAATCGATTTAATGCCCGTATCTCCTAAAATTCCCAAGAAATGTTAATGATTTTTTGTCCAGATATTAACAATTAATAACTAAATCGATTTATAGTAGTTATAAACCTTTACAAACATTTTTTTTTGTGAAACTTACTTAAAAAGTCGAATGTTAAAGAAATAAATAAGGCTTCCAAAGGATTTGAATTAATCTTGTTTCTATAATATATAATAAATATCTAGACGCATTTAAGATAGTCGCAAACCTCTACAAACAAAAGTTTTTTAGTAAAAAATTATTGAATGGCCTATAGCTCCCGACGGCTAAAAGAAAAGTTTTATCATTTGGCAGTTATAGGCATTTATAACATCTAACTCAATAAGTTTTAATCAAAAAACTTTCCTTTCTAGAGGTTTGCAACCATCTTAAACCCATTTAGTTATATATTACAGAAAGACGTTTAATTCAAATCCTTTGGAAGTTAACCTTTTAAATAATTTTTATTAAAAAAACCTTAGTTTGTCGAGATTTATACCTACTATAAACCGAATTAGTTATTTATTGTTAATATCTAGACAAAAAATTATTAAAACTTGGGAATCCAGGAGATACGTGTATTATATTGATTAAATAACAGTGGACGCGGAATATAAATACTATGCTGGCAAACGACATATGTTACGTTCTCAATTTGGTTGCCGAATATCGATCAGACACTACCTTCATTTATGCACGCATTATTTTTGCGCCATTTCGGGTTCGAATAAGTAATAAATTTGCTAGATTGTAATAATATACTTAATTATAAACATTTTTATTAATATTTTCCTTAAAAAAATGAAGAAAAAAAGTTTGGTATCCAATACTCAATAGAAGGTTTGTTCTCACAGCAGTAAGAAACAAGTTTTTGACAAATAAACATGCGCAATAGAGTAAAATGCGTTCGCACAGCACAGAAACTTCTGATCAGTTTCAAATCAAGAGTTTGATGTTCTTACACAAATTGCTCATTGTGACCTGATAGTCAGACTTCTTTTTTTGATTTATTTTAAACAAAATGGCAGAGAAATCGTGTAGCCAGTCAACGCTGATCTTCGGAATATGAACATAACCTCTAAATAGTTGTTTGTATTTTATCGTTTTGTATAGTCCTTGTATTCATTTTGAAAAATTATATTTTAAATTGTTGGATTAGTCTAAAAACAAACATTAAGGAAATGAGTGATTTTGAATCGTCGGAAGAATCTGATCAGAATTTTGTTGATTCCGACATAGACCTTTAACCCTGGAATGCTACACTTATTTCCGACTCTGCATCTCCTACACAGGGGTACAACCGTACCCCAAATAAAACACGTCGTATTTTAGAAAAACCAAAAATTTATTCACTTATAGAAAAATAATAACTTAAACCGAGTCTCTAACAACACTTTTAACGCATATCCATAATAAAATGTTCATGCGGCACACACTGAGCATATTTTTTGTTGCAAATACACGAACTTTATATATCATAATTACTGCTTTTTTAGCACTCTTGGGTGGACAGTATGATAACAGTGTCAAATGTCCACTGTAGCAAAACATGGCAGAATTTTGATTCCTTTCTTTGCGTTCCAAAAACGACTCAGAAATTTCTTTTTTATTTCTTCTCACAGTACCAACAATGGTAATTTTCTTCTCCAAAAGATGGTGGTCAAGTTCCTATTTGTTCCTTGGACAGAACTGGTTAGCTTATTACAGTAATACTGAGCTACAGGAACAGCAGTTGGTGTGGAACCTTTTCCTATATAAATTTCAGCATCAAGTGCAAAAGCTATTTTGGCATCACAGGACAACACAATTTTGATTCCGTATTTATTGGGCTTTGAAGGGATGTACATTTTAAAAGGAGCCCTCTAAAACCAATCAATTGTCCATCAATTGTAATATATTCTGAAGGAGTATATAGGTTTTTCATTTTAACGATTGACCTCTCAAATACCTCTCGAAAAGCTGCAAGCTTATCAGTTTCTTTTCTTTCAGCTCTGGACTGCTTATCATCAAAGCGAATCCTGTGTCTTTATCAAATAGTTCCTTGGTCAAAACTCCGGCCATTTTCATAACACCGGCATAATAAAATAGCCCGAAAAGTGCTTGGAGTTCAATGCTGTTTGTATCCTTAGTCCAAGAGGATCTCTTACCTACTGGCGTAATAACAGGTGCATCAGTATCTTGGTCATCTTTCTTAGTTGAATATTTCAATCGTTGAACTTGGATCTCGTTATTAGTATATTGGGTAATTTTATCGAGATTTTGAGTTTGATTCCGAGTGAAACATAATTTCCATGCTTCAGTTCCCGATGGTATATGTTTTGCTTCGTTTTTGTTTCCAGTTAAATGCATTGCGTTCGTTCCCCCGCCCAGTTCCATTTAATTTGAGATATGATTAATGATGGGGTACAAATGTACCCCAAGTAGCATTCCAGGGTAAAGGAAGATTTACTTAAAAAACGGATAAGGCCCAAAACTCAAAACTTTTTGATGAAACTGTGTCCCAATTTAATAGAATAGAATGTCTCGACCATTTTAGAGTAAGCCCTGAAGTAGCAAATAATCACACAATCCTAAACTCTATTAATAATATACAGCTATTTTAAGGTTGTAGTGTCATTTTTTTTGGTTTATGTTTTATTTATTTTCCCATTTCCCACAGGCATAAAAAAGTAAAGTTATTTTTCTTCTCCACTCAACCCATATTTGATGTTCGCACAGTTGGTTTCAAATCGATCAGAAGTTGTAATATTTTACGCATGCGAATCAATAATGGTTTGAAAACTTGTAAGAAATTTGCAGTGAGACCAAACCTAGAGACTTCACAAATATGTCGTCTTTTATAATATTATAACTAGAAAGATCACAAAATTGACAGGTAATCACTCGCTTGTGAAAGGAACGATTTGAATTGCCTTTTTCCCAATATATGTGACCCACTTCAGACTTCTTTATCATTTTTCAGCAAAAAGGGAGTTTTTAGTTTTAATGTTAATTTAAAAAATGCACTGAAACCACTCAAAACATCCTTTTAACACTAATACTGTACGAAAGGTGCACCATCCAAAGGTAAACAATGAGCGCAGTTGCCAAATACCTTTATCGCGAGAGTATTTCTAGACGATATCTACAGCGTTGCCGATGTGTGTGGAATTTTGGTGATTTAAAGAGTTCAAATTAAAAATATTAATTATTATTGATGTTTATGGTAAATATAGTACAAAATAGTTTTCGTTAATAAACGAATTTCACTCTTTTTTTTGCTTTATCATAAAGAATGCAATTAATAATGCAATTCACTATCTGCTAATCATAATAATTTATTATCACTTTATTTCCTTTTGTTAAAATTGAGTAATCACTGGCAATATGGAATACTAAGTATATTATTTATCAACAAAATATACCCTCTGCCCCCTGTGTAGATGTTGTGATCAATCCAAAGTAGCCAATATTTATTTTAGTGTATTCAGTGTTCTAAACATATCTTACTACAATCACATCATTATAAAATAGTCAATTTCAATTTTAAAACAGTCTCACATGGAATTTTTTTCCGTTCCAAAAAGTTACTATTTTGCCAATAACTAAATTAAACGCCTAAGTTAAATGGTTAGGATATTTCTTTGGATATTTTTGATTTTAATATTTTTATTTAATGGAATTTTTTAAAAATTAACATTGTTTGACAATATTAAATGTTGATATTGAGTTTAGTGTGTATTAGTGTGTAGGTATTTTTAGGTTATGGTGAAGCTCTAATTTAAGCGAACTACGTATAACCATGCTATTAAATTTATGAGATTGTGACTTTGTGTCTTTCTTTTTGTTTCATCTTTTGGTTAGAAAGGTTAAATCCAAAGTATTTATTAAGAATAACAAATATTAAAAGCAAAGCTAGAAGATGAGAATAAAATTAGGAAAGTTTTAAAACATCAACTAAAATTAGTTTAACAACGTTAAATTTATTTAAGTGCCAACTTTTTATATTAGAACTTAAGGTATTTTTAATGAAAGTATCTGCATGTAATGTTAAAAACTTAGCGCAAAGTATTTTTATTCTGAAAAAATAAATCTTAATTAGTTTTTGATCTTTAAAAGCTTTCTTAATATGCTTTTAATGTAAAATAATTTACTTAAAACGCCTTAAAAAAAAATAACTGGTCGTCCTGATTTCAGTTAATTTTTAAAACAGGCGAGACGTTCTTATCTTGGTCATTTACAACCTCCAAAAGTATGTCTCACATGATGGTACAAATGGGTTTATTATCTTTGGTGCTTTTAGCCATTAGGGACATTTTTGATAGAAGATAATAAAACATTTTTGGACATAATTATTTTAAAGATTTAAAAATTAATTAATTACTTATTATTTTCATCGATTTAGAAAATCAGTAATGAAATTGAAAAAAATGCAAAAATAATTATGTGTAATTATGTTATTTTATACTGGAAGTATTTTTATTTAAATTTATTTATTTGTCAAGATATAAAGAAAAAAAAAACATTCATAAAACTTAAAAGTCTGCCAAATATTGTCTAGTTTTAAAACAACAAAATTTTTCACCACAAATCAACTAGTGATATTATAACATTGTTTCTATATCGATTAAATCCTTTTTAAATATGATAAGTAATCTGGCCCTTCTCAAACTCGAAAAATGTAGTCGTACCCACTTGGCCGTCCATTTGTTTTTTATGTTCTTACCTTGTTAACATAGTGTTTTTCTTTTCAGGTAAACCAAGCCGACCGTTTATCTCGAGACCAGATCGAAGGAACCATTTTGGGTTCTTATGCCAACGGGTGACCGCTGCGGTAAAGTATTGGTATGGTAGAAATGTCATAGAGTTCTCTGCTGTCTTAGCATGGAAGGCGAATAGGTATTAAGTTAATTATTCATTTTGATTTCTTTATTACGTGCTATATAACACATGCGATCAATGAAAGTATCGGATAAGTGAAGTTCACTAATATAAATGAGAGTGTTCAGGTGCCTGAAAAAGGACACCAAATGATTTCTAAGATGCTGACAAACTTAGGAAAAATAAGAAAAAAATTCTAATAAATACGAAATATATTACTAATAATTAATAAAAATCAACAACACAAAGTTAAACCCCCTAAGCCGAAATTAACAACACATAAACCAACAAAAAAACACATACATTTTATATTAGGATAGTTTTTAGGTTTTCTATGGGATGCAATTATTTTTTGTTTAGGTAATCAACAAACTTGATTCATCCTATTTTTAAAATGTATTATTTGTTTTTTGTTACTTCTATCAATAACATAAAATAATAATGATAGAAATGATCTAGGTTTACCTGTTGTCTGGACCTGGAACTTTAGGAACATTAAGTCTAAGAATATTATACCTATTATACCTATTTTTTTAGCTTAAATCTTAAATGCATTATACTATGTATTTTTTAAAACCTATTTATTTTTTTAAATATATAGGGAAGTATATAGGCTTCTTTTTAATGTTATTGTTTCATATTAATATTAAAAAACTAAGTTATTTATTTAAAGAAAGTAACATGATAATGACCTAGTTATATAGATAACTTAATATGCATCCGTTACTTGTCCAATTATTTTCGACATAAAAATATATAATTTTAGCTTTTATTTCAAATATGTTTGAAATAAAAGTGTAAGGTTTATAGTATTTTTTCATTTAATTTTTCACTACATGCAATGGCTATTAGCATATATTATACTTTTATTCAGCACTTTATATTTTATATGATTAAAGTTCATAATTTGGTCCTTAAATATCTTTTATTGCTATATATGTATATACAGGGTGATTGATGACCGATGGTATGCTAGCCATATATAGAAAACGGAACGTAAAATTTTTCTGAACTTTGGTAGCCTTGGTCACAGACAATGCCCTCTATCAATTGGTCTAAGATATGTTCAGGACTGCAGGGTTGCCGCTTATATAGAAATATGACATATGGCAACATCTTTGATTTTTTAAATAGAACACTCTATATATTTTTAGATAATTTACTTTCCTGGTTCGTTTTGAGTCTTCTTTATTCATACTTTCCTATAATTACACTAGCGATTTTTCAAAAAAAAAAATTGCGTGATTTTTGTTAACAACCAAAAAAGACTTTTTGCCATTTTAGTAAATGAAATTTTTTGTTAATAAAACACGCTATATTTTATTTTATATTCTAATAGAGCGTTAAAATATGTTTAATTTATTATAGCATATTTTTATGAAATTTAATTTTAAACATTTTTATTTTGTCAATGACTTAGTTAGGCATGAAAATGTCAACGATTTAATAAATGACAGTGACATATTAAGTTAAAATATTAACATTGTGTTTTATGATCAACTTAATTAAAGAAAATGGAACATATTAACAATTCAAATATAATTTTAATAAGGCTCATTATTTTTCTTTTTTTTACAATGCGATCAAATAATAGCAAGAACATTAAAAAAATTTATGAAATATATATAGATTTACCATCAATAAATCGGCAAAAGTTTGTAAAATTACAAAATGATTTTGGTAATTGTGGTTCTAAATTAAAACCTGAATTAAATAAAATAAAGCCAATTTACTAATCAGGAAGATAATATTATGAATTGTTAGCATATTTTACTGCATATTCATAAGCTTCAATTAGAATTGCTAAAAACGAATTAGGTTTGTTAATCATAAAATGCATCCATACAAGTTAACTAAAGTTCAGCCTTTGAAACCACAAGACTATCATAGAAGGGTTGAATTCTGTGAAAACATTTGGATCCATATTGATGAAAGCGTTGACTTTCTAAGAAAATTAATTTCGACCCACGAAGCAAAATTTTTCAGGAAGAGAATTTTTAATATAAAAATCAAAAACATTTTTGAACGGATTTAAACCCACACGCGACAAAAGAAATGGGTTTTCAAAAATTTTAGTTTCAATATATTTTGTCCTATAAAAGATAATAGAAATTTTAATTTATGATGAACTACTAAATTCTGATAAATTTTAAGAAGTATTGTAAGTAATTTTTTGAAAAATTTGCCATTGCCAGATTTTTGTACTTGTTGGTTTCAACTTGACGCAGCCTCGCCTCATTATGGAGACAGTGTAACAAGAGAACAGTACGCCATTTTTGAAGATAGATGATTTAGGCGTAAGGGACTATGGGATAGGGCGGCGAGATCGCCAGATCTAACACCTCTTGATTTTTATGTATAAGGTAATATAAAGGAAAAGGTGTATGCAACACCAGTACACAGTAAAGAAGAGCCACGTCAGTGAGCTATTAGCTGTTTTAAAGAGCTAGATGAAAGCGAAATTAGAAGAGTGATGAATATATCCACCAGAAAACGATTTTATAAATATTTAGCAAATAATGCTAGTCATTTCGAAAACTTCCGATAATAAGATTTTTTTTTGCTATTATCCATTGGTTGTAAATCTAGATACAATGTGCTATATGTTCTTTATTACAGTCCCTTTACAACTACTTTATTTTACTACTTAATGATTATGTTTTTTTTAAATTAACTTTATTATAAAACATAATGGTAATACTATAACTAAAACTGTCACTGTCATAACACAAATGTCACTGCCATTTATTAAACCATTGTGACATTTTTACAGCTAACTAAGTAATTTACAAAATAAAAATGTTTCATATTATCAAATTCCATGAAAATAAGTATTTATTTTTAAAACGTGGCTATTTAGGTATAGGAATATGCTATAACAAATAAAACGTATTTTAACTGTCCATTAGAATACAAAATAAAATATAGGCTGTTGCATTTAAAAAACTTAACTTTTCGCCAGTTTAATAAATGAAAGATATTTTCGACGACCGTGTACAATGCTAATTAAATTGGTCTATGAAAAGTTAACCAAAATGGTCACTTAAAATGATGAGCTTAAATGAGTGAGAAATAAACAATTAGTTATCCCCTAGTGCTAAAATATTTTAGACCGATAGAGAGACAATGCTCTATGTTACTATGGCTCCCAAATTTTCAGAAAAATGTACGTAATGAAATATATACGAATTTCTGCAGTTTTAGTAATTTTTCTCTTATTTGTTAATCAAACAGTCGTACGCCAATGCCACAAAAGATTCATTAAATAACCACCAAAAAGCTCAGTCCATTAGTTCCAAGACATATTTTAATCGAAATTTATTGGTTGAGGCATTTGCTTACAGATGTTTTCGGTTGTGTTTTTTTTGTATTGTTTTGTCAAATAAATTAGGAATAGACCAGTGATATATTATATAAGTTTTACATTGTATGGTGTAGCTTGTGGTTTACTTCGGATATTAATTAATAAATTTCTTATGTGGTTTTTAAAATGTATAATAGTTCTACGAACTATTGTATATTTATGAAGTATAATAGGTTAGTTCGTTGGTTTAGGATAAACTATTTAAATAATGATTTATATCTTGTAGTCTGCTTATCGACAAGCGATGCCGCCTATATACAGGGTGGTTCACAGTAAATAACAAGGCAAAGATGTTATTTAAACAAAGAAGTTTGAAAGAACTTGTTATCCTACTAATACTTTCTAAGCAAATAAATAGATTTTAAGAAAAAGTAAGGACAGATAATAAATTAAAATTTAATTTTTCAAGTTATAACTTAACAAAAAATTTGACAAGAAACTTAAGCAAAAAAATGCAGCTTTCTAATTTTTTTAGAAAAAAAAATTATATTTATACATATACTATATTATATTTTCGGTTGATCACTCTGTATATATAAATAAATACAATTTTATTAATTTTTATGTTTTAATGAATCCACATTATTCCTCTTTTTAAGACATTGTATCTTATTTCAAAAAAAAATAGAAAAGATGTAAACATTTTATTTAATAATTATTTTTATTTATATATATAATTATTTTAATTAATATTTTAAAATATACATCAAAATTAAATAAAAATGTGTAAAGTTAAATGTAAAAAATAAAAATTTATCTTGTATCTGCCTCATAAAAAAGGTAGATAAAAGTACATTTTTAAATATTTTAAAATAATTAAAGATAAAAATATTCTAAAATTGTACATTAATTTTTTATATTTTTTATTGTTTGTATGTTTTAAAATATGTTTAAGTTAATTAATTTAGTATATCTATTATGTACTACAAGTTCTGCGACTACTGTTGGAATTTCGCTAACTATAACATAGGTGAAAATGGGCAAATTAATGCCAATTTCAGCATTTTTGTCTTAAAAAATGATCGATTAAAAAAATGTTTTTAGGAGTTGCGTAAGTATTCAAAAGTTTTTTTATATAAAAACAAATAAATTAAAAATTTTTATTGTTACTTTTTTCCCGCTACGTAACGGTGTTTTTAGATTTATCCAAAGGACTTTACCTTTTGTCAAACATCAAATTCTTTTTTTATATGGGCGCTATACTAGATTTTTACAGTTTTTGAGATTAGATAAATATAGTTTTATTATCCTTTTAATTAATTTCCAAATATTTTTTTCTCTTGTAGCTCTTTTATGGAAAATGCTTGAATTTTTTAATAAATTAGTAAAAGAATAAAATGTTAAATAAACATATGTAAAACGTAATAAAACAAATATACTAAAACGATCCTATTGAATATAAGAATATTATTCTAGCCAAAAATTTGTGGTTTAAAATTTTTAAGGTGTGTTTTTGTTTTAGAATCCAAAAATAACTCATTATTATCAGCAGATTTCTATTTTGGGATGGACAATTATCTGACCAAATTGTTAGTTCTTGAATACTGTCTGATAAGTCGCATATTTTTACAAATTGTGTTATACAGGATGCAATTTCATTTTCCCCTCTACCAAAAACTTTGTGAGTTTGTCAAGTCAGGAGTGGGCAAACATTTTTCCAAATCAACCATAACAACTTTTTCAGTATTTCCACTTCTCGAGCGTATTTTGTCTTCGGATTTTAACCTCTAACGATTATTGGCATCTCTCTCATGTTCATCGTATTGGGCTTGCAAACTCTGTCTTGTTTCTAGTGACTCTAAATTTTGCAGTTACATTTTTAGCTTATCACAAAGGTCACAAGTATCATTTGCGGGTAATTTAAACGAGTAGTTAAACTTAAAATTAAAATTTTTACTGTAAAGCCATTTTTTGCCTATTTGATTTGATGGCAAGTTCATATCATTACAATCTTCAACATACAATGCAAACATTCTAGATAAATTAAGGTGATTTCCTAGATATTTTTTTTGTCGGTTCTTTTTCTGGAGTAGTGGGAGGTGTAAGTGGGAAATTTTACAATATGATTGCATATACCTTGGCGAACGTCTTCTGGGATTTTATTACTTGGAATATGATGTCCTCCTTTATCTGGAGAAATCATGCCCCTACATCTCTTTTTATTTAATGCAGTATCAACAGTTTGTTGAGACACAGCAAGTGTATCTAAAAAGAATTTTTTGCATACTGCGATGCGTTCATTGTTTTCCTCAAAAAAATAATTGTTTATATGCTGCCTTTTACCCTCGCGAACATTATTTCTTGCCCGTCTAGTTTTAACAGGTACCTTTTGAATGTGAGATGTAATAAACTGTCTTCGTATATCAATTGTTTGTCTTTCGTTCCAAAAGGTTCTTAAAATAGTCTTACGTATTTCTTCATTTATTCGGTTTTTGCATTTTAATTTACATATTTCACCACATGCAGGTCCTAAAGTTTTTTCTTTAATAGTTCTTTTGGAAACGGTTACATATTCTACTCCTGATAGTCGTTTTCGCTTTTGAATATTTTTTCCCAAAGATGTTTATTTGGTCTCTTCTTTTTTGTTCTTTTTTCATTTAGATTTTCCGTATTTTCTTCATTTTCGTTTTCGGTATCGCTGCTTATTTCATTGTCAACATCACTTTCCAATAACACTGTCGTAACTGCCAAAATCAGAAAAGGAATCATTGCTGTTTTGTTTTGTAAAAATTTCACTCTCTGCTACAACATGTTTTTTTGAGCTAGAAGATACAAAAACTTGTTTTTTTATTCTTTGAGCTCTAACTTTCCTAGTCTCCGAGTTACTTGGTGATGGTGATGCATCATTTCCATTAGAATAACTGCATTCAGGTGTATTAAAATCCTGTTTAGGATGATGGACGATGGTTTGATTAGTAAATGTGTCGTCATCTGCCCACCAGAAAAAAAATCTCTTAATTTTTCCTGTCGAAGGTCCTGGTTTTTTTCTTGAAGTACAGGTTTTGGACAGGTCGCCTTGAACTGATCCTTTTCTTTGAACGGCTCCAAAACTTGTATCGGTTTCGTTGAGACCTCTGCAAAACATAAAAATTGTATCAGATAGTTTAAAAAAAAAATATCGAACCCACTATTGTTTTAGTTTAAAAACTAACCTCTATAAGTTTTTGTTTTAATAAATTAGGTTTATATTTTAAAAAAGATAATTACAACCTTTTAAAACGCTTTTAAAAACCTTTTTTTTTTTCGACTGTACAAAATTACTCGGCAAGATTTCTCAAGATAATCGGGCCTCGGTTGCCCGCTAAAGCATATTTTTGACTTTCTCGATCTGACATTTTGACTGGGAGTTATTTTAGTTGATATGGAGTCATGGTGAGATTCGACTCTCACGAGATGTGTGCTTGAGTTCAAATCAGTAGTTTCACTGCAAGTTTTGGCCTGTCCTGCATTTCCTTAAAAGTAAAAATGTACCCTATAAAACTCTATAAACAATTTTAAGTCAGTAAAAAGGATAGTGCCAACTTACTTAATAATAAATTAAAATGAGGCTTTTAGTACGTGCGTATTGTTACTTTTTATTCATATTTCTTTTTAGGAAACTAGCAGAATTAATATAATACGTTATTTAGTACATTTGTTAATATAATTTTGGCCTAAATTTTATTTTATTGTATTATAGATACTAAAAAAAATCATACTTACCAAAACCTTGCATTTTCTACTCTAAAACTTTCTCTGGAACACACTTTGATAGCATTTTTAGGGTTCTAGAATTGATTTTTTACACACTGGCCAAGCTATTTAAGGAGCAAATTTAAAAACAGTGCGTACACTTTAACTGGCTGAATAGAACTGTTTACAACTTGTATATAACTTAACATAGTGCATGGTTGCCAACTTTGTTAAGCTAAAGAATTTTAAGGCACTTAATATAATGTGGATTGATATTTTCTAAAAGGAAAACTATTTTAAGTAGACTTAATTGGATTTGGCCTTTGTTAAACTGTGGACTTAATTTAGTTTGAAAATTTCTAACTCTGTAACGGAAAATGCTATCAAGTGGTAAAAAATTGCCATGTATAGATGACTTAACATTTAAAAATTTGGCGTGATAATGCCAAATTGTGACTTAAGATACTTTGGCTCTGAGGTACAGATTTTAGTGTGTAAACACTAAAGTTCCTAAAGAATTATAGGTCTACTGATAATTCTGAAAACGCCATAACTTTTTTTTCTTTTTTTTCTGTTAATTAGATACCTAAGATATATATCACATAACACAACATATCATTACAAACTGACTATTGACTGACTATATATTTCAAGACTATTGAAAGTGCCTTCTTAAATCTGGATTAACCTTTTATGGTGTCCAGATAAAAAAAAATAAAATGCTGGAGAGTTATAATAGTCAAAAATATATAAATTTAAAATAAATATGAAGGAAAAGACCATATTTTAAATATTTTAACAAATAAAAAAAGTATTTTGTGTCCGATGATTTTATGAAACTTTGTAAAAAACAAATTAATGGGTTCTAAAATCATATAAAGGTAGAAATATTTTTTTTTTAATTCGGCTGTCTTTTATTCCAAGGTCATCTATTTTAACGGTTTTAAACGATGGAATGCTCAAGTTTATTTCGTTATATATCCTAGATAATTAAAACTTTTTTTAAATTATTGAATTAACATAATTCTGCTTTATAATTTCCGACATGTTTCAGATACAGCGGTGTCCATCATCAGGGGATCAAAAGTTTTAAAGATAGATAAAAAGTTTAAAAATTGGTATAAGTTACCAATTTTTAAACTTGGGGTTTGAGTTTATGTCAAAAAACCTTTTATTCTGTCCGCAACATGTCGGATTTTATAATTCATATTAAATATAAAAATTGTATTTTATTTATCTTAAAAACGTTTAAGTTACAGACTCACATTATTTATATATATTTGTTTTTTTTAAACAATAATCCTAATCTTAAAGTAAGTTTTTAGCATTAATTAGCTGCCTACTAAGAGACCTATTAAGCAGAAAAAGGATGGACCTGTATGCTACATATCCTTCTTGAATTGAAGCTTACATTCAGCCCAGAAAAGAATAACGAACATAAAGGTAAGTTTAAGCTTACCTAATATTAAACATTATTTCCCAAAGCTGATGTCAAGATTTTTAAGAACCCCCGTATACAAATTTACGATCAAAAATCTCGTTTCTCAGGTTACCGCATTTACAAGGGGCCATAAACATTAGAATTTAAACTTTGACACTCGGAAACCCGTTTCTTGTCGTCTGAAAAGGCAAGCGAGGATTTTTTCGATGTCAGCACTTATTGTTTGGAAAAATATTATTATTCTTTTCTTCATTATGGAGAACACGTTTTTTTAAGATGAGGAATGTGAAACGGTGATAATTAATATTTAATGCAATAATTCAGTCCGTTATTTATTATGGCTAATTTTAAAATTTTATAAAGCATGTCGTTACTATTGCGTAAAATTATCTTGGCTCATTTAACGGGTAGGTAATTGATTAGGCAAGATAAAATGCAATTATTTAGACGCAATTTTTGCTAAAGTTTTCTTAGTAATTGCTTGTTGGTGTCGCCTACTAAGAGCCATGTGAATAGAGGATCCTTGTATAAGTAAGCGAATCGAAAGACTAAATATTAAAAATATAAGTAGTTCTTAAGAGATAATAAATATAAACTTTATTTTAAATAAATCCAAAATTTAATACCTTAATTGATTTTAAAAATATATATAAAAATAGAGAAGTTTAATGAATATCTTTAAATGTATAACTTTTTACCATATAAATGAAATTATTTCACAGAAAACAAAGTAGAGGAAAAATATTATTATCGTAACCAATTCAATGGCATATTTCTAATTGACACCCAGTTTTATCAGATCAAACTTCTTTTTGATAAGATCCCCATAACGCCTTACCCCTATTTTTTGCTTGAGATAATATAGAGAATATGCAGTTTGTAGTAGTAATATCATATCTTCAAATTTTATTCTCTGTTTTTAAAAACGAAAAAAACTAAATTATTCTCTGATTAACTAACCTGATATGTAATTTCAACCGCAGACCTTAGATGAGCTTGTAAAATTTTTAAATGTTACTCTAAATCTTCAACACAATTAATTAAATTTATTTTTCTTATTCATAACTTATCTAGTTCTATACCTAAGTTTATACAGGGTTTATACATACCACATGGATATTTCGGCTAAACGACAGGTTGAAAAAAAAATTAAAAATTTTTGAATATTATAAGTGTTCTAGAAGTATCTTTTACAATTATTTGTATGATATACTAGATGTTTCAAAGTGCATAAACATATAAAAGTTATGTTTTTATAAATAGAATACCCTGCATATTATTTAATTTTTGGATTCCACATCGTAAATAAAGAAAGTTTTTATTCAGCCAGCCTAAATATTAAAGTTTTCAAAATATTTTGTGTTTTGTGAACACACGGATCCAATTTCAATGATAAATTTTGTTAATATGTTTATAAGTTAGTAATAGTTAGCTCTTATTATACTATATTACATTGAGCACTTAGTTATTAAATTTTACATTTTATTTATAAAAAAGTTTCTATTTTATTCGGGTCGTTCAAAAATTAAGTTTAAATTATTACAGTTCTTACAAGGCAATAAAATACAATATTAGCAAAATAACAGTTTATCCTAGAGCAGCACGAATTGACATGATGTTTACTCAGGGTGAATGTCTCCAAAATACGGGGTATATCGCATCTACAATAAACGGTTTTCCAATGGAAATCATCCAAAAAAGGCCAATTTTAAAAGACTGTTGACCTATTTTAAAGAAACTGAAAGTGTTGAGTATAAGACGGACCCATGAAAAACCAAAAAGGAAAATGAAAATGATGATTGGCCGTTATTGCTGAAGTAGCCGAAAAACTTTATATCAGCCAAAGCCAAATTGGGGAAAATCATAACATCAATCAAGCAAGTGGTTTTAGGGTACTTGATTGAAATTCTTTTTATCCCTATAAAATACAGGGTGCGGCAACATAACTTTCTTATTTTAAAATACAATAAAAACACATTTTATGAAATATTTTTTTTAGAATAGGAGTTTTGTTTTACACAGTTTAAAAATCATATCTATGCCGACCCTCATTTTCGATATATTGAATAAGGCAATTTCTAGCGTTTCACCCTTGCCACCGTAGCAGCGGGTCTGTTGCCAATTTCTGCCTTTATGTTGGTCTTTAGTTCTTGTAGCGTCATTGCACTGTTGACAGGAGGGATTTAAAAAAAATCAAAACAAAAATCGCAAGGGGCCAAATTCTTATTAAGATAAGGAGCCTCAGAAAGTGCTCCCTTAACATACCCGTCGATGCCTTCGAAGTGTAAGCCGTTGCTCTGTCCTGTTAAAACCAAATGTCCCCTAAGTCTAATTCGTCAAGTCGTGTGAGAAAAAAAAAATTCCAACATAGTCACATATCGGTCTGAATTTACTGTAACCTCTTTTTCTTCAAAGAACCAGGGACCAACAATTCTGTTTGAGGAAATTGCATAGGATCGCGGATTTGTGTCAGCTCAGTAGCGCATGTTCTGTTTGTTGACGCATCTGCTTAAATCAAAATCGCCAATTTGTATTATTGGAAATGTAGTGTTACAGTTTATTTTCTTCAGATACATAAAGAATAAGAAAATAAAATGAATCCAAAATTTTAACGAAAGCATAGCTGGATTATAGAACTTTAAGAATAGAACTTTAATTTCTAAGTTATTCAGGTGCTAAAGTTAAGTCATATCCAAGCCAATAAGATCCCAGCTCATTCTCCTTTATCCCTACTAAAACCATTTCTGGCGCGAAAATCTTTGACCTCTAGGAGTCTTGAAGAACAAGCCTTTGAAGAAGGTTGTTTCTTGATATTTTTGCCGGTTTTACTCCAATGAAAAGTTGAAAACTCACCTTTTGGGTATTTTAGTTTGTGGATACTAAATGCCATACTGCAATAGTGCAGGATTATAAGTGGTGTAGTTAAATCCCAACTTTTTCAAGGTTCTTTGTTTAAGTGTCAATTTTTGTGTTCCCGAGAAAAGGCCAATTTCATTGGTAAGTCCTAATATTTTCATTTGGCATCTTGGTTTATGATACTCTACATATTACACATGTAATTTTATATAAGTAGACTCAAGCATACCGTTAAGTTTAACCCTCATTGCTTATATCTACTTACTCTATTGGCGATTCCTCAATCTGGGTATTTTTTCATTTTCAGGCTTTTTTTTCTCCCCGGTATGATTTTTATCCACTATTATAAGGGGTAGAAATCTCCACTCATCTACTCCAATAACGTCCACAACATCTACATTGACATTCACTGTTAAACCGATCCACCCAGGTCCTCCATCTAAATCATGCAGCTCTTTTGGAGCCAGATTTGATCAATATTTGTGATGTATAGTGAATCATGCAGTCAGTAAACCACCTAACCAGTAAACCAAAGTCCTATCAACATTTATTAACTTTAATGTAGTATATTATACTAAATACTAACCTCAAAATTACATTGTTCTCACTCTCATTATTAGATTTCACTACTACACTGTTGTTTTAAATAGTTTCATAATAACAAGGTGCATATTAGTAATTTTATTGAAATAGTATATTTCGAAAGTACTTTTAGCCCCAAACAACAGAATAGAGATTTTACCCTTGATATAGACACTATATTCAGGAAGGGTAACATAACTTGTTTTTAATGTAATAAGTTTGATTATTAACTTTTCTTTTAATATAGATTCACTTGAATGTATCTCAGAACTAAAGCTTTTCTTTTATGTTTATTTTGATTTTTGAAAGATAACCTAACTTTCTAAGTTAGACAAGGGATTTTTGGTGTGAGCCCAGGAGTTTTCAGTTGCTCTCACACTAAAGCTGTAATTTAATAGCCAAAGTAAAGGGTTAATATTTATTTTATTATTAATTTATTAATTACACCATAACACTTGTACATAATATTAAGGGTCAATATAATAAATTGTATTTATAAATCTCCCTGTCTGTTCTTCCTTGTGAGATTTTCTTTTAGGTTTATAGGTATAGTGCTTTTAGTAATTTCCTGTTTTCTTGGCCATCGGGATTTTCTTATCCATCTGGGATAAAATAGGTGGCGCTTATATTTTATTGAACTCTTGTTGAATCCACGCCACTCTACCAAAGTGGTTAGTGCTAGTCGGCTTCCCTTTGAGAAGATCCCCTGAGCCGTCACCTCTATAGTCTATAGTATGTCTCCCTCCTTCCATTAGTTCCCTTGTACCCATTTTTTAACCTTCACTTCCCATACCTTTACTCTCCTTTTTCCTTCCTGTTATTACTCATCCGTCCATTCAAATTTCGTTTAATCCAGATAAATAAAATAAAGTATTAAAGTATTAGATAAAGTATAAATTAAAGTATTAATTTATTATTTTATTTATATTTAACAGTACGTCATCGCGCAAAATTTGCCTCACTGAACGATCCGAAAGTCCAAAGGCAAACCATTGCTTATGCGCAGAGCGCCTTAGAGATTGCAAGATTGAAGGTCTTACTGCTTGAATGCTTTAAAGTGATCTGATGGGCCAAGAGACCACAGTTTTTAGTCATGTGATATATCCGGTTTATCTAAACTTAGTCACCCATGTAACAATGGATTTAGGCTACGTTAAAGCGATTACAAAAGACGCGCTGGGTTGCTATTGCAAAACGTCTGTTTAAAAAGTAAGCCTCCACGACAAACGCACGCTGCTCACTGTTCCAACGCATGATGGCGACTGATTCGGATGGGGACGAAACTTTAGAACCACAGTTACCACATGATACCACTGCATTTACCATTGATACACTTATTTTATCAGAAGAGTTGAATTTTATAAGTGGATCTTGGATGAGGTTGCAGATTATAACGATTTTCTTAATAATGTTCTATTTACCAATGAATGCATTTTTTACAATAATGGCTCTTTTAACAGACATAATTTTCATCATTACTCCAATTTCAATCCGCATGCATTTAGCCACAATCAATATAATTGGTCTGTTAATTTATGAGGAGGATTAATGGGTAGCTTTGTAATTAATCCACATTTTTTAATGCACATTTTTTTTCCCAACCAATGGATAGGAAGGGGTAGTCCTATGGAGTAGCCTCCAAGATCCCCGGATTTGACAGCGCCGGATTTTTTCTTATAAGAATATGTGAAAAATTTTGAGATATCTCCGACCATAGCGGAAAATATGAAAGAAAAGCTTTTCAAATTATAATTCCACAAATGCCATCCAAAGTCGCTGTAAATTTTGATTAAGAGTTTTTAATTAGATGGTCATCATTTTGAAAATATTTTTTTACAATTTTTTACTTTTCTTAATGGTCAGTTGAGTCGAGTTGAGTTTTAACGTCACGGTCTTAAATTTTACTTATCTCTAATTTATTATGCTGCATTCTGTAATCAATAATTTTAATCGCCCAATTTAAATAATATCAAAAGCCATAACTATTTAAACTTAAACTTGATTACCCGCCTTAAATCAGTTACTTTTGTACACAAAAAAATAATAAAACAATAAAAAAATTTCAAGGAAATAATAGATATTATGTCATTTTATTATCGTCTACTGTGAAATATTTAATTTTGAGTTTAAAAAAGCCGTATTTTAAATATTGCTATTTTTATAAAAACGGGACAGTTTAGGCATAGAAAAATGGGTATTCGAAAAAGAATTCAATCTCACGTTTATTGGTGATACAAAAAATACAAAGTGTTCAATTTAAATTAAGCAACTTATTGCCTTAGTAAATAATAAAATAGTAACTTTTTTACAAATTAAATGTAAAATTTAATAATTGGGTGGTCCTCAGTGCAAATATGGTAAAAAAAGAGAAAACGTGAAAACTTTAATGTTAAGGCTAATTAAACTTTAATAAAACCCACCTTTATTTAAAATCTAGAATCCAAAAATCTAATAATATTCGGGTCCTTCTATATAAAAATAACATAACTGATATATTTTTGCACTTTAAAATGTCATGACAATCATTTTAAAGATACTCCTGGAACGCCTCTGAAAATCCACAAATTTTTCTTATTATTTTTACGTTGTAGTTTAGGCATAATCTTCTATGAATAACCCTGTATATTTAAGATATTTAGATGTTGGACATTTCCATTGCTTAATAATATACGGTCTATAAAACTGGGGTTATTTAGCACAGGCCCAAAATATTTGGACTACAGCGTCGTTGTACGTAAATATTCCACAAGTGCTATGACTGCTGTAACTCCTATTTCGAGCATCTTCGAGTTCTTACCATACCAAAGGCTTATATGCTCCTATGGGGTCCAGTTTTTAAATGCCTTAGCAACTTCCGCTAGAAATTTACCTTTTATTGAATTTGAATACAGTATTTTTTTTTATTTTGAATGCATAATTATTTGCGGAATCCTTTAAAGCTAATTTAAGTATTCTATTTTATAGTGATAATTTTAGTTTCATTTTTAATTTTAAGTTTCAGATATTACCGTGTATTTTCATGTTTTAAAACCTTGTTCCGTTATAGTAAGATATGCGTTACCTTATACTATTAATGTAGTATCATCTACAAAACAGAAGATGCTTCTTAAGTCTAACGACGTGATTAGAACCTCTATCAACAATGATATTGGAATAGGTGCGAAAACAATCCGGAAACAAATGGAAAACAAAATGGAAACAGATACTACAAGGTATGTTTCAAGATTTTTAACGTATAGCAATTTAATATGTTAGTTACTAGTGCATAAATGCTATTTTCTACAGGGTGTCCCGTAATTAATTGGACATAGGTTAATGTAGGATACCTGACATGAAAATAAACCGTTTGAGCTCAATATCGCTTAGCAAAATGTTATTGGTTTTCGTTCTACAGGGTGTTAAAACTAATTTTTTACCAAACATTTATTGAAATATTTTGGAATCCACTAGATAAATTAACCTAAAATTTGGCATACTCTTATTATTTGGGATGAGGAACACGAATATGATATCTATTTTCCCATGCTTTTTCCCATTACCACTAGATGGCACCACATACAACAACATTGAGTGATTAAAATGGTCAGTAAAATGGTCAATAAAAAGTTAAGTTTTCTGGTATGTGGGATATGTGAAATTATGCTTAACACAAATCACATTGTACAATGTAAATGGAAGCTGTTGTGAGAAGTGCTGCATCTTTATACAAATCTCTGCAATGGCGAGCGTTGTTTTTAAACATTGTTTGTATGATTATCTTCCTGATGTAGAATGCAGAATTATAATAATTTTTTTTATTACTATTTACAAGAAACCATGGAAACAACAAGTATTTTAAAAAGGCTATTTAAAAATAAGAATAAAGAGAAGTGAGAATCAAGAAGAATAGAATGAGAATCATACTTACTTAGTGATAAAGCTAAAGTTGTCGATAACATATATATTTTACCAGACAGAGAGATTTTATGAGAATTAAGTGATAGATAATCAACAGTGTAATGATACATTTCGTAAAATAGATAAAATTTTTTTGGATTAGCTTTTTATAACTTCATATAGATGTAAATTAGGATAATTTTCCTGCTCTGATTTAACCTCTTAAATTTTAGAAATTAAAATTTAAAAAATCACTAGACCTAGGTTGCTGATCTGCGATACCCCATGTGCACACATTTGCAGATCACAGGGCCAGACAAGCTGTAAATAGTCAAACAAAAGATCCACTATGTAGCATTTTCGCTCTAAAGATTCTACTTTACTAAAACCTAGAATAGTTTTGCTACTATTTCAACAACTATGAAAGAAAGGAGCAAAAAAGGTTTAAAACATGTTAAAAAAATTAACATAGAGGTTAACATTTTTTCTTCTCTCGAAAAAATTAACTATTATTTTACGAAAATTTATTTAAATGCAACATTATACATTTTTGCATCAGAGAATATGAGATGAACCAAATTAATTTTTTTCCTAAATTCATAGTATTTTCATAATAGTCGGCTGATTATTAGTTACATCTAAGGTGCATGAACTCCATATATCATGAAACTCGTGCTTATTTTTTCGCAGAAAATAACTTCGTGTAAACTGCAAAGTGATATCAGTAGACTCGGATACAATCTTCGTAGTCGTCGTGAACCTCGTGACTGAGAGGATCGCGATATATACCGAGGCGGTATCATGAAAGGGCCTCCATTTGCTCGTATCGAGACGAGCTTTGGGGGTAGAAAGCTGAAGTTATTTTTTGATATTGATCGCTTGATGATATTGACTGGTTTGGTTAATATTTTTACCGGTACAATATTTATGATAATTTTTTTTAAAGTACATTTTAGATCCAACAATATATTTTAAGTTGGCTTTTGGTAATTGAAGTAGAACAGAATCGCATACATTTTATCGTTGTTTATATAATCCTTTCTAAAATTAAATTTGCTATTTTACACATAACGTCACGAAAATTAAGACGTTGCATTAATGTAACCATTTTACGAAGTAAAGTTCTTATAAGTGATAGTTACCGTTTTAGCTTAAAGGTTGCTTTTAAAAAACCCTAGTTCATTAATTTAAAAATCAATTTTAATATCCATTTGAAACAAATCAGATAAATCAAATACACTATACATACATTTAAAAAATAAAAATAAATAAAGAGGCTATTAAAGTCACAAACCGCTCGGCATGACTCCAATCTCGCGAAAAAATCTGACATAAAGCAGGTCCATTTCAAGTCCGGTATGCCAAATCATAAAAAATTATCGCGCTGACAATCTCTGCGAAAAATTTTACTTTAGAGTAACGGTCTCCGGATCGAGGCAATCTGCGATTCGCGAATTTTTTATTAGCTTTTAACAAAATGGCCGGTGATGTCCAGTTTCGCTCAGCATGGCGCTTCAAGTAAATTCAACCATCAAACTAAAAACAGATAGTCTACTAATAAACTTAAAAAGCTTTAAAGGTGGTTCATATTATTACATTACTCTATTTTGCACATACTTAAATTTTGTATAATCTATAATTACTGCTCATATCTTGCAAACTAATCCAATACAGAAAAACTCAGCAACATAACTTATCCGATCTTCCTAAAGCCTTCGTTAAAACGGCGAGAGTCGAGGATTGTAATTTTTACCCAATAAATTTTCAGAGATAGGCCTTAAGCTTCGGTTTGCGTGATAATATCTCTGGTTTAAGCTGAAGTCGCAATTCTTTTGTGAGATTGTGCCTTTGGTATTTCTATTGTTTCGATTATAGTCTGCGCCTCTTTGTATTGGCATAGACATAGTGCTTTTGGTCTTGTTTTGATTTGAGGCGATGATGCTAACGTGCTTTTGGAAGATATTTACTGCTGGAACGGTTTAGTCAAGGCAGCCAAGATTTAGTTTTTAAAAAAAATAGAGTGTTTAAACGGAAAAACTTTAAGGTCTTCTAGGAACGTCTAATACTTTTGACTTGATTTTTATTAATTATTGAATTATTACATAATAATGGTTAATGACATTCTTGATGATTTATACTTAAGTTAGTTATAATTTTTTTTATCCGTAAATTTGCCTTTCAACAAGTTATTTAAAAAAAATTAAGCGACATAGGGATCATATATTTAGGATCTTGGTGGCAATACTACTTCTTAATTCTATAATTTATTACGGTATGAAAATCACAATGAAGATTAACTATATTGCAAAATTTTGGCCTAAAATTTAATACTATTCTATAATCTATGTTACTCTGCACCTTATATCTTACTTGATGTGCTTTTGGAAAATATTAGCGCTAAAATGGTTAAAACATTAAACGATAAAATTCAACTGAAATAAAATTTGGTAAACCCAAATTTATTAGCCCATATATAAACGTATGCTTTCATTTTAATTATTAAAAATGATTTATTAAGTCCATTCTCCAGTTTTTTTTCTTATTGTCTGAAGCCTTATAAATAATATGCCTTGCATGTTATTGTTTACATCACAGCACGCGGTATATATGCATATACATGTAGTCGTGGCGGTCTACCTTATAGAAGAATACTGGCTGAAATGCGGTTGACTTTTACTGCCACTGGGATTTTATTCATGAATTAAATTATCATGAGATTTTTTTTTATTAACTTTTTTTAAACAAAATATGTAGGCAACTTGTAGCATAGACCTAAATTTCTTTATGTCTCAATCTTTAACAAGTAAGCTATCTTAAGTCATATGGGCTCAAATCTAGATAATGCAACGTGGTCAATTTATTTCCTTATTGGTCAGATTTCAAAGTTCCTTCGGCTTATGCTAGAAAAGAATGGGTATGTAAATTTAAATACATAGGTTCAGCTATCAATATCAATATCGATTGCGTCAAAGCGAATTAAAGCACTAAAATCAATTAACATCTCAAATCGTCTACGTGTTGCTGAAACTTTCCTTGAGAATGAGATCGATGTTCACAATTTATGCATGTCTGATGAGGCGCACTTCCATTTATTTAGCTACACCAACAAACAAAATTTCCATTAGTGAATTTCAGAAAATCCGTAGGAGCTCAACTACCAACCTTTATATAGCCCGAAGGTAACAGTATGGTGTGTATCCATGGAAATAACCTGTCTCCACTTTTTTGAAGACGAGAATGATAACATTATTACGGTCAATTCCAAGCATTATACCAATATGATTAACCAGTTTGTGAGTCAGTAATTAAACAGTTTTTCACAGAACAGTCAATCGTGGTTTCAGCAAGATGGTGCGACTTCACACACTATAAAAACGGCCTTAAACTATTTGGAAAAATTGTTTCCAACACACGTTACTTCAAGACGAGGAGGTAGAACTGGCCTGCAAGGTCGCCCGATCTAACGACTTTCGATTCATTCTTGTAGGGTTACCTAAATCAAAAAGTCTTCATTTTTAAAGCAAGAACCATTCAGGGCCTTAAAAGGAAAATTATTTTAAGAATTTACTAATATTTCCGTTGATGGGTTATGGAGAATTTCCACAAAAAGCTTCAAGAGTATATTGAGCAAGGAGAAGGCCATTTAGCAAACTTCATGTGCAAAAGAATTTGTTTTTCAGCTTTAGTGTTATTTTCAGAGAACAGAGATGGATTCATATGAAATTATAATTGATGACTGAACATTTCTCGATAGTTGATTTCTCAAAGTACAAGTTTAATCAAGTGCGAGTATAATTTCTTATGTAATGCGAATTAGGAAATTATCATCCTTAAAACGTATTATTCTATTTTTAACCATAATTCAATGAACTTAGGGTTAAATTTCAATTATCATGTTATCTTGAATTTTTTATTTGGAAGGTACATGATTACTAAATTATTATAGTAGCTTTATTAATTAATATTAAATAGGAGTTAAATAAATAGTAGCTTTTACTTTTATACTTAATTAAAACGGATATAATCGTTGATTAGAAGACCTCTTAAATGAAAATACATATCATCTATATATATGACATATATGTTTCAGTTTATTATGCCTGCATAACAGTAGTTTTACTGAGATTACACGTTTCCTCTTATAACTGTTCTGAATTGAGTGTAGATTTAAAAATTATTAAAATAGGGTTTTTTTGTTAGATTGTCTTTTATATTATTCTTACACAAAAGAATCACTAGCGATTCCGTGAGTAAAAAGCAGCCAAGGCAAAATAAGCATGTTTTAACACTTTTAATCTTACTACCTCCGGAGTGAACTATTATGGTTTTATCATAATTTTTTAAACATATTTGTTATAAGGTAAACTTAGTAGTTAGGTATTACCAATTTAAATCTTTTTCTTTAGAGATTTTAAAATTTGTTTGGTAAACTTGATGTAAAATAAGTTTAATACTATCACAATTTCAAAAAATGCCTAGAAAAAGAAATTTAATTACCTATTAGACAAATATATTATTTATGGAAATAAACAACATTTATTTATTCAATACTTTAATTGCCATACTTAGTTTCTAGATCTTTATGATCCTGTTTATTTTTATTACTTACTCTCTTCTCTCTATTCAGTTTACCTTTTGACAATAACTTTCATCCTTAGTTTGTCTTTATTTAGTACCTCTCTTATTAGTTTTTTTCTCCCTTATTCCTTTATTTTATAACCACCATTTTTGCAACGGTTACTACTTTCATTAAGATTTAATAATGAATTTCTAATATGTAATAATGAACATTTTTATCTTTATTTTTTCACCACATTTCATACTAATATTTTAAAAATATTTCTTCTCTTTTTGGTTGTCATTTGTCGCATCTTCCCGCTTACTTCACTTTCTGATTTTCTCTTTTCTTCTTTTAATGCAATACAATTTTTTCACAAATTTATTCTTTTTTCCTCATTTAAATGTTGATTCGTTAAAGATAAATTATCATATCATATAAATTAAGCATAGTTATTTAGTAATTGAACTTATTATGCAGATAAATTACAAATATAAATTCAATGTTTAACAACTATAATATTTTGTAGCTTATAAAAACTATTACCTATAAAGTCATGTTTATAAATGACTTTAATAACATATGTTATTACACTTAATAAGAAAACAAAATAGGTTTTTCTTATTTCTTAATTCCATTGAGACCCAACATACTATATTACTTGCATCCAATATCATCAAGAATATTATCCCAAAACCTACCTGTCGCTAGTCTGACGGCACGAACCAATCTTACCAGCTTCTCTGTCGTACCATTTCTTAGGTACCATCGAGAAACTAACTAGCGGTACCCGTAAGTCGAACATGCGCGTAGGCGAATCAACGTTTTTGTTTTTAAAATACGCGATTTGACGGGCGTGAAACAGGGGGTTGATTGAGCGAAAAAGTCCGTGAAATTATCGGGATATTATTTCGAGAGTTTGTGATAACCCGTGGGACACTTTAGTGAAATATTAATAAGAATCTCGTGACATTTGGCCGCAAGTGCCTGGGTGGGTGTTGTTTACGTTTTTAAAGGTGAGGTTAGAAAGTAGGATGTTGGTTGTTATGTAATATATACTGGGTGACACTTGAGTGGTTTAATTTTTGTACAGAAATAAATAATTTTTTATAATTTTATTTATTATTTTGGCCTTTTAAGACATTATCACTCAAATGCATAAACTAAATATCCATGAGATTTCGAATTATTAATTTTATTGAAACACATTTTAATACTAAAATTACAACACTAATTCCTAATGGCTAATATATAATAAGAGAATTTAAAATATGATCATAACAATAGACTTAAACACAAAAAAAGGCCAACGGATTAAAATTATAATTATATTTAAAAATAAATATTTAATTTAAAATATTAAAAGGCCAACTGCAACTGATTATTAGGTCAAATTTAATTATATTAAAAACACGTTAAAATAACAAGATAAACCTTAACTAAAAAAACGTTAAACTAAAAAGTTAAAACTTTGGCATTCTAATTTGCATTAGCCTTCTTAGCATTTCTCTGTTAAAGACTTAAATCATACACTTCATTTAAGCAATCTTGTACTTGGATTCCCTAATAATTATTTTTTATTTACTTTTAACTTGTATCATTTTTTTCTATATACATTGTATTCTTTCAGTTTTTATAAATTCAATATTTTACTTTTTTATTTATTTAACTTATTCTAATCGTGCCCCTATTATGTTCTATAAACGACTAATAATGTCGTTTCTTTCTGGGAATTAAGTTCTATCTTTCTTCTTGAGCAGATCTTTACCAGCTATTTTTAGATTCTTTGTACCAACAGGTAAAGTATTTATATATATAATAATGTACCGTAATGTAAAAAAAAAATTGCAAAATAAGATCTTGAAATGTAATATAGCAGAACAATAAATAAAAACAAACATTTGAGCCTGAAAAATTAAGCATTAAAACAATAAAATTATTCTGACCTAACTATAACATACCATACAGGAAACAGAGCCTATTTTGGGTCCCTCAGAACATTTGCGAAAAAATCCTCGGACCCGTCAACCCCTCGCCCCCCTGAGGGCCAAGCCCTAGCGGAGGTGACAAGGGCCTCCAAAATTTTAAATGGACCGGGGGGTCGTATCGTTTATGTGGATTATAACCCTAAAGTTTTAAATCGTTACTATTTGCCTACAAAAACCTGTAACATTTTTTATGAAAAAAAATGCTAGTAAATTTAGCAGTTAAATAAATACAAAAAAATTTGTTCTCCTACATTGTAAACCGTACTTTCTGTTGTTTTTTTTTAATACCCCTAGGTATCTATGCCAATTCTGCAAGAGAACTCTTGGTTATTGTTGAGACTGATTATAGCAACATTTTGAAGTTTAATAGTGGTTGTCAATTACTGCTGTCAGATCATAGTGTGTCAAACAAATTGCTCTTTAAAGTTAGTTAGTTACAACATTGAGTGTGATAATGGTTTATTCACTTGCTGAAAGAGTTGAAACAATTTTTCTTTTCTTTGCGAACAATGAAAATGCTAATAGCCCAGCTCTTTAACACACTACAACACCCTAATCGACAGGTCCATCGCAAGTACATTTTGGAATTGGTTCAAAAATTTAGGGAAACTGGGGTCTGTGGCTCATAAAAAGCGCGAAATGGATAATTCAGTGGTGAATGAAGCTTCAGAAGTAGCTATTTTAGGCCATATTGTGCAAGATCCTACACTGAGCACAAGGATGTTATCAATCGTGTCTGGTATTAAGAGAAGCAGCATTCAGAAGATATTAAAAAAAAAAACAAGTTTCATCCGTACAAAATGCATTTCGTACAAGAACTAAACGAAGACGATTTTGATAGGCGAGTACAATTTTGTGAAACTATATCCGAACAAGCCGCCAATGATCCACACTTTCTATTTAATGTATGTTTTTCTGACGAATGCTCCTTTTTCCTAAACGGTACTATCACTATTGGGCTGATTCAAATCCCAGAATATTTCGTGAGGTGCATACACAACATCCTGAAAAATTAAATGTTTGGGCTGGCATTTTTGGTAAACATATCGTAGGCCCCTTTTTTTACCTGGCAATTTAACAGGAGAGATGTACCTGGAGTTATTAGAAAATACAATTCATCCAGCATTAGTGTATATATTAGAAAATAACGAGTACTTGAAAAATCGTCTAGTATTTCAGCAAGATGGGGCGCCACCCCACTATGCTGCAAGGGTTCGTCAATATTTGGACCAAACGTTTCCAGTATAATGGATTGGAAGAAGAGGAGCTATTGAATGGCCTCCTCGTTCCCCGGACTTAAGCCCGTTAGATTTTTTTTATGGGGCCATTTAAACACTAAAATTTATGCTAGTCAGCCAACATCGCTAGACCATTTGCGACAAAGAATAATTGATGAATGTCGTCAAATTACCTCAGAAATTTTGCAAAATGTACGGGAAAGGTTTGAACAAAACCTGTATTATTGTATGGAAGTCGAAGGCCAACATTTTAAACATTTACTTGATTGATTTTATCTTTAAGCCCTTTATTTAAAATTATATTTTTGAAAATTGTTTGTAAGTTTTATTAGCCCCTGTATCGACTAGGTAAATAGTAACGATTTAAAACCTTAGGGTTATAATCCACATAAAAATACCTTCAAAATAAGGTATCACTCGACCCCCCGTTCCATTTGGGGGCCCTTGTCACCCCCGCTAGGGCTTTGCCCTCAGGGGGGCGAAACTAGCAAAAAAATGTTTCCCCCTTGAATCAAAAATTGACGGGTCCGAGGATTTTTTCGCAAATGTTCTGAGGGACCCAAAATAGGCTCTGTTTCGTTTTAAAATGACCACCCTGTATATTAAAAATGGCTGGATGCAAGTATAATATAGTATAAATAAAATCAAGTAAAATAAAATAGAGCATATGGTGAAAAATTTTGACAAAAATTAGAAAGTATAATATTTCATGATTACCAGCAAAGTAAATCAAATTTCATATTATTAATTTTTTTAGTAGAGGCTCTACATTATTGTAATATAAATTATAAATATATAATACATTTTTTCCAAATCTTTTAGGAAGGAAATTTTTATTATTTTTTATATTACATATTATAATGTTTGATTTTGTTACATCTTCATTTTGCCTTTAAAGACTATATATACATATTTTATACCACTCAACCAATAGAACCTACGAGATTACGCAGAAAATGCCAAAAACTTTATAAAGAAATAAAAAATTTTACAATCTAAAATAAAATGTGATTTCGTTAACAATAAAATAAATGTCTTGCGGAGGATTTTTAAAAGGTTTTTTGGAGATTTTACACTCATTAAAGCCGATACGATGTGGGTGACATGGCTTTTAAAGGCATAAAAAAATACGGAGTAAAGAAAGTACAAATGTACCTATCGTACGCCGAAAAACCTACGCCCAAAAAATACGCGTGGGTCAAATAAGATGCTGTGTTTCTTATTTGACTTCATATTTTTTAACAGATGTGAAACCTTCAGGAAATATATGTTTTTTAGGTAGAATTTTTTTTTGTATAGTTTATCATTTGTCCTAATAAAGTAATGTTATTAAACCTGTTTGAAGAATAAAACTTAACTTCGAAGTTTCAATAAAATTTTTTTGACACACTTCTAAAAAGATAGTTATTATTATTTCATCGAAATTTGGGCTTTCCAGTACTTGGAGCCTATTTTCTTGTAAAAGCAATAATGATGGCGTTTATTGTCTTTAAGACATTATTTATATATTTGTCTCTTTTTAAGTTCTATTACAAAGGCTGTGCAGCCAAGGCTGTAAATTATTTTGTTTGTCACCTATACTCAAAGATCATCTACTAGGACTGCCTAGTAAAATGCCTCCCTGGATTCAGCCTCATATTTTTTGCATGCTTTAATAAATATTAATAGTTTGAGACTGGAGACTATTTCTATACATATAGTTTAAATACATAGTAAAATAAAAGATATTTTTGGCGTGTGAAAAAAAGGAAAGAATAGAACGAAATGGTGCTGATAATACGAAAGCATCGAGTATCTGATCCCAGTAAATAAAGACATAGAAAAAAAGAGCAGTTTTTAATAACAGACAATATTCAAAGGAAGGACACAGTAGATTATACAAGACTTTTTGTAGTTATACTTGTATTAAATTATTTTCTAAATTGAGCTAATTAAAAATTAGTTTTAGTTAGCAGGCAAAATTCTTGATACAACAATTAAATGATACCGAGATAGATATCTACTGAATTTGCTTTAAGCCTCCTAAAAAAATTCCCAGATAAATTTGTATTAGCACTAATGATATAATGAGTAAGATCAAACTCTCTGAATATATATTTTTGAGAAGTAATTCCTTCTTGGACAAAAGCGCATAATGATTTTTATCAAAATCACACTCTAAAAGTGAAAAACGTTAATCCGTAATTGTTAATGACATACATATAAATAATACGTCGACTTTTAACACAATTTCATCACACTAACATTCATATATCTTATAGTGTAGGAAGTAACAGAAAAATGCTCGGTTAGCAAACGCCTACTAATAGATAAGTGACGTTTTATAGCTCATTTAGAACTTCGATATTAAGGAATATTTAGTTAAGTATTAACATATTTTCTACTAATATAATGTAAAAGAGATTATCATAAAGGTATTGGTTTAACCTTTTTTATTTACAAATATTCTCTAAAATATTAATTTATTTATAAAATAGAAATATACGTTTCAACATAAAATTCAATAAATTATACATACATATTATCTAAATCTACACAAATATATAACAAAATGCAAAAATGATTACCAGTTTATTTTGAAAATACAAGATATCTTAAAACAATGTATCAAATAAATATTTAAAATTAAAAAAATATATATAAATAAAAGCTTAAATCAAAAAACTATATTTAAAAATTTACTTTAAAAAGTAATTCTTATATTAGACATAGAAACATGACTTTTATATTTAAAAGCTCTGTGTTTATTTCTATTTAACAGCAAAATTAATTTTAAAAGTGAAAATAATCCAAAACTTATCAAATAATTGTTATAAGGCTAAAAACTTAATCTAAAATTACGTAAATAACAAATGTAGGTTTTTTGACATAAATACCCATTTAAGTTATGCGTATATTTTATAAATATATCTCTAGATAGAGCAAATTCTACCAATCAAAATATTTTTTTTTTAATCAAATAGGTTTACATTTTAAAATTAGCAACTTTATAGGTGTTTTTATTTAAAGTTCAGCTTAAAGTTGCGAAAGTAATTAAATAATAATGATAATAGAATAAGATATTGTTACTTATTTTACTGATAATGCTTAAGAAATGGTAAGATAATTTAAAGCTATCTGCTTATATTTTATTTTAAGTATATTAAGCAGTAAATCAACTTTAATATAATATAAGTAAATAACTTCAAATTTAAGTAATTAAAAGATATGTACACACCGTAAGTACTTACATATTTAAAGTTTGGGTAAAAATTTAAATTAAAAACATATTAACACGGTTAAAAGCCAATTACATATATGCGTTATCAATCCGTTAAAACTCAAAGAGACGCACACAGTTTATCTAACATAGAATTTTTGATAAAATCCGTATTTACCTAAAATATTACAAATAGGTTACAAACGCAGTTTGAGTTTTTATAAATTTATATGTAATCATTATGTCAATAAAAAAAGGCAGATAATTTCATAAATAATTACATAAGATTTTTATGAACATATCGTCAAATAATATCATTTAAAAGTTACAGTTTGTATTTTGTGCGGTTTGTTATGTTATAAGAAGGAATATGTTATTAAAACTGATCATATTCATCAAGATAATCAACAGTTACTTTTTAAAATAAAAAAAAACACCAGCTGTCAGTTAACACACACACTTAACAGCACCTTAATATTCACAAAAACAGTTATATTTATCCCCTATTACAGATTTGTGATGATAACTGTCATTACCAAACCTAATTAAAAATCCGTTCATGTCCTCTGATGATATGATGGGATCATCCGATACACAGTGTTTAAAACGGAAAGAACAATAACTAATTTAAATTAAAATTAGAGCGGCATGTCGTCGATCGCGGATTTTATGGCCTATACCGCTACGCCTTCCTTGAAAAGTTGAAGAATTACGGCGCTCAGATTTCAAAGGTGCAAGGAAAAAGTGAAAAAGGCGCCGATCTGATATGATTTTCTCTTTCGCTGCTGTCTGTGTAACGACAGTTTATTGTAGTAGTTCTCTTTTCTGTATATTTTTTTTATTTTGGTTTTTTTAAGCAGCACGCCTGTGTAGCAGACCTTGCGTGTGGCCGAACGAAGAATACAAGTAATAAAAAATGAGCACGGGTCCGGTCCAAGATGCGTTTACGTGAGAAATTTGAGCCGTTATCGAACATGTCAGATTTTTTAAATTATGGTTCATATAAGTGCTGCATCGCTGCAAGGCTAAATTGTCTGAAACGGGAAAAAAATAAAGGTTTTTGAAAAAAAAATTTATATTAAGCGGTAGAAGATTCAGAAGCATGAAATTAGTTTCGCATTATGTACTAAAAATGCTGTTAGCCTTGCTTTTTTAACTTTCAGAGTTTTCAATAAAGGTTGAGTTTTAGCTTACTTTAGCAGTCAGTGTTATTTATATCAGTAACCTATCACAGTAATCTAAAACTTTACTAAAAAAATTAAGAAATTTTGATGGTTTTGTTAGAGTATAGTACATACACATACTTTAGGGGACTGGGGTCAGGCAATGATGTATTTTTTGACTCGACCGTAGCAATAAAATAAATCCTATCCCTATCAACATACTAAACTGATCTGATATATTTTATTTTCCTTACTTCTTCTTTTTACAAATTTACAAGACTCAAGTATTAAAGTTTAGAAAATTAGGGCCAATTTTAGTTTGAGGCTTTTTCGAATTTTATCTTACATTAATTAAATTGATATAATTTTGATTAATTTATACCCCCCAATAAGCTATCAAGTAAAGTAATGAGAATGATTTATAAAAAAAACAAAATATTACAAGTTAACTATATAAAATGTATTTATTATTTATATGTCGGAACTTATGCGGAAAGAGGTTTATATATTAAATAATGTATAAAAATCGTAATCTCAATTTGTCCTATTCTATAAATAAATGTTATCAAGATTTCTTATATAAGTAATACTCTTGTATATTATTTGGCTACTTAATGTAATTTTAAGAACTAAAAATCATGAATCATTAATTAGGGAATATATTTTCCACTTTAAAATGGTAAAATTATACATATTACATCTTATATTTAATCTCACTTTATTAAGGTCAATTAGGTTACTATTATATCATAGAGTTAAGTACTACATTCTTTAAATACCTAGGTAACTAATTTTTTTTTACTTTAGGTGGGATACCAATAAATACCAAGAAATTACACAATAAAAAAACAATAAATTACTGTATTTATTATTTATATTATTATTTTTTAATTACATTATTTTAATATTAAAAAATAAATTTAACGTCACTCTTTTAAATAAATACTCAATTACCAAACCTCTGAGATTCATTTATAATCCATTATTTTCCTTATAACATATATTTATCTTTGAACCAATTTGGTATACTTTTTTAATGAGTTTTCATGGTAAAAAAGAATTTTAAGTATATAAAACCAAATTATTATTTATCAACTTTTATCTTTTGTTTGCTCAAAGAAGCTGTTTTCGTATAGCTGTCTCTATCAGAATTTTATCAGCTCTACTTTATAGTACAAAAGTAGCTGAAAAAAGATATCGAGAGATGGTCCAACGATAAGTCCAAGTGAGAGGATTTGCAATAAATATTTGATTATTCCCCAACAGGAAGAAAGGTGCACATTTTAATGATGATTAAAATGCTAGTTGTAATGTAATTAAATTTTGTAAAACAAACCTTCAGTATGATCGGCTTAAACTGGCCTTGAGGGGACCAAAAGGTAGAGTTCCTTATACCCGAGTGTTCATCTTAAGAAGCAAAATAAATTATATATAAACAACTAAATAAAAAGACTTTGTTATTATTAAAGAGAAATCCGTTTACATGTATTAAAATCTTATTTTTTTAAAAAGTCGATTATTTTACTTTGCACATTGCTGTTAAAAATACTATTGTAGAGTTTGTACGCAAATAAGACCCTCTTTTATGATTATCTCGGTTTCTTCAACCGTATTATCAACTTTATTATCCTTAACATTTTCCTAATATTTATATATAGGTAAGTATAGTAGGGAATTCTTCTCAAGCAATAATCTTATTATCTAGGTCAACAAAATCCTCAAAATCTTTTAAAACCATTAGTTTGTTTTTTCTAACTAACAAGGATAGTGGGAGGTTATCTTATGGATCGTGATATAATTTCGTGAGTAAAAGTGGCTGTGGTTTTTACTATTTCAGAATGTCTAAAACAGTTACGGATTGTTTGCTTAGAAACTTCATTCCATGTAAGACTTAATAAATTAAGTCTTGACCAAACAAAAGTCAAAACCATTACTTATAACTTCCAGAATTGTAATGGTTTTTTGGATGTCAGTAGTATTTTTTATAGTTTGCACTATTTTAATCAACATTTGTTTTTTGTATTTTTTTAAACTTCATATATACCTGGTCCATTTACTCCACCACTGATGTTACATTAGGTGGAATATATAAAACGAAGTCTAATATCTGTATAAGCCAAGTAATGATTCACTACCAATAAAATTTCTCGATTTGCTTTAGTTAGCTCTTCGTCCTACTTTTTTAAATATTCTTCAAAATTATTATTATTATTATTATTATTATTATTATTATTATTATTATTATTATTATTATTATTATTATTATTATTATTATTATTATTTTATTAGATAAAAGCCAAGAATTTACATTCTGTATAGCTCTATGAACTAAGTAGGCATTACAATATATTTCAATAAATCTTCAAATCTCAGCTTTTAAATTTAAACACTAAACATGTCCAATTTATCCAAACGATTCTTAAAACATTTTACAGTAGGAGCAGTTATGACATCTACGGGTAACGAATTCCAAACTTCAAACACTCTATTAGGCAAAAACATTTGACGTGTTTTTGTTTTATACATCTGTTTTTTTTTTATTTTAAAGTGTGACCGCGAAGCCTAATATCCAGATTTCTTTCAAATAGTTAGATCTAGATCAGAGTTATTGATCTAGAGTTAGAGTTTAGATCACAGCTCAAATAATTATATAAGATTCTGAATGTGAAACTTAAATCACCACGAAGCTTTCGTTTATCAAAAGTTAGCAAGTTTGCATTTGAAAGTCTCTCACTGTAGGTAGGTCTCGGCATACGCAAACCATACGTAGATCGTGTAGCGCGTCGCTGCAACAATTCATGTAAATTTTTGTCGCGCACCAGAAGGGACCTGCATATTCAATAATAGGCCGGACAAACGTGGTATACAACTTCATAAAATTGTGAAATGGAATTTTAATAAAAGCTTTTTGTATCAGATACAACATAGAATTTGCACGTTTTACAATTGAGGCAATATGGGACCAAGAGAGATCCTTAATTACTTTTATTCCGAGATCACAATAAGATTCAACTTTTTTAAGTTGAATGTTATTTATTTGGTAGGGTAGCTGGGGATTATTTTTTCGTAAATGTAACACCACACACTTGTCCGCGTTAAGAGGAAGTAACCGTTCACTGCACCACTTCCAAACAGTGTCCAGATCGGTTTGCAATTGTTGATGAGAAGTTAGGGGAACTGCATATATTTTTGTGTCGTCAGCAAACATTGATACCCAACATTTTAGTTCTGAAGGTAAATCACACGTGTAAGCCAGGAACAGGAGAGGGCCGAGGACGGAGCCCTGAGGGACTCCGCTGGATACTGGATAGAATTTTGACATGGTGCACCTCACTCTCACACTAAACTTTCTATTTTTTAAAAAGTCTGCAATCCAATTTAACAATTTTTCTCTAATGCCAAGATGTTCTAGCTTACGTAACAATCGTTTCGTGGGAACTCTATCAAATGCCTTACCAAAGTCGAGGTAGATGACATCTATTGGTTGATTTTTGTCTAAGGCTGTTATCCACTGGTTAAGGCATTGAAGCAGGTTAGTAATCGTAGAGAGACCTCTTACAAATCCGTGTTGGATATTGGGTTCAGTAAAGATTGTTTGCACTTCATCTCGAACAACGGACTCCATAATTTTGCAAACAATCGGTACTAGGCTTATCGGCCTATAGTTGCCTGCTAATAACTTTTTTTTCGTCACCTTTTTTTAAAAATTGGCGTGACCGCTTTTTGTGCGACTTTCCACTGTTCGGGTACAGAGTTTTTAATCATTGAGTATTTCATAACTTTTGCAAGAGGCGCAGCTATCACCTCACTGCATTTTTTTAAAATAGTTACCGTTAATTTGTCCAAACCTGAAAAAATTCGATTATGTCATCCAAGCTTTTTTAATTGAAGTATAATCCACAGGAAATGTCTTAACATTTTTAAAGTTGCGAAGATTTTTCTTGAAATTTTTTAACCCGCATGATTAAACGACAAAGCAAAGGTAAAAGGTTGTGCATAATAATTGAATTCAAATTCAAAATTATGCACATTCATAATATTTATACTTACCTATAATGAGTAAGTTTCTTTTTTCCATTCCAGAAGTATTAGCGCAAACTATTACAGTGAAACGTTCTTTTGACACCTTTCCTCGACTACATGGCCCCTTTGAACTTCTGGGTTTTATGTGACAACACTAAAAAAAAAATCCCAGTTTCGTCGGCATTAAATATGTCATCCTTTGTACAATCATTATTTGCCAGGTGTCAAACACGAGCCGACTAGTCTGCTGTTACATTTCTATATATTGAAACGATTCACTGCATATTTTTTCAAACATAATGTTATCCTTTTTTATAGCGGTCAATAAGTTCAGAGCTTCATGTAAAAATCCTCAGGGATTAATTTTACAAATTCTTTTGCTTGAATTTTTTTGCGATCCTTTCGAATATGGATACTGTGAAGCTTAAAAAGAAACACGACAGTCCGAATAACAATCATAGAATGGTTTCAAGCCTAAGCTGAAATACAGTATTATTTGTTATCCCATCAGAGAATTTTGTTTCCGAGAAATCCCGGGTAAACTTTGTTCGCGACAGATATTTTCGTGCCACTATAAGCAAGGTTCCATTATAAACGAGTACATCTTGTCCGAAGATTTTACTTGTTTATCCACTGCGACGTTAACATTTGTTTATTACATGTAAGTATTCATTGTAAGCAAGTTCACTATAAGTGGATTAAAATGTATGTAATATGTCATATTATACCGTATGTATTCTAATTTTACATTACTACTAGAGAGATTTTTAAACAAACAAAAATAGTTTTGACCAGCACATACTTAAACAAACAAAATAAATGATTAAACCTATAGTTTAAATATAATAGTTTAATTACTAGCTTTTAGATAAATAAACAGGTTTGAAAGGAATAAATATATTTATAGTCGCAAATGCGGAAAGTTCTCTCAAATCCAGAAGCAACAAATAATCAAAGGGCAAGTAGACGTAAGTGCAAGTAAAGTTACCAAATGATATTTAGGTTGTGATCTGTTGTTCACCGTCATAAAGAGTATAGTTGTATAAAGCTTTAGCTGTATTACACAACGAAAATAATATAAACTAAGTTTCATTATTCGCCCTAGCAGCAAGATAAATTAAAATTTATACACGACTATTAAAATATGGATTTATTTAATTTTTCGGGCCGAAATTTTTAACAATAGTTTAGTTATATCAAACGGGCTTAATTGTTGAAAATAATTTAAAAAGGATTAATCGTTGTAAAAGCAAAATTGTGCTTTTTTTTAAAAATCTATATTTCCAACTTAATAATAAGTATGAAATACTTTGGATATTAAATTTTTATGACATATAACTGGATGTTAAATTGACTAATTTTCTATATCCATTAGGCATGCTATATAGATAGTCTTTCACTTAATGATATGACACGTACTTAATTTGCTAAAAAATAATTAATAACCTTTAAAATTAACCTTCAAAAACAAATGACAATTCACATTAAATGAATTCTTAAGATAACAAGAATCAAAATTGTTAAAATAATATTTAAAAACTTAATAAAAATTAAGAAAATGCATAATTAATAAAACTTAAAGGCAAATAGACAAAAAAAACTTAATCATCTATTGGTGAATAAAGAAGATTCCTAATAGGACTGATTTTCTTGGAAAGATTTTGACTTTAAATGTAACCAGTGCAGAACTAATACTTTAGATAAAACGCTGACAAAAAAGGTTAAACCTATGTGTCTTTTACGTGTAGGTATTTAAAAAAGAAAAATATGATTAAACAATATTTTAAGAAACCAATATTTTCTCTTTTATAAGACAAATTTATTTTCTTCTAACATTTTTAGTAACTTGAATTAATATTATTAATTTTTATGAAATTAGACAAAGATTTCGATTTAGTTACTCATGTATTCTTTGCAATTATGTCGAAAATAAAATAAAATAAACAATATGTTTTCTTCGCTCTTTGCATAATTTTATCGGGTTAACTTTTTTAACACAATCACAGCCAATGAGTTTTTTTTCTAAATTATTCTTTAAATACACAAATTTTAAACACTGATGTATATCTGTCCCAGAAATGCATTTAATTTTTTAATAATTTAAATAACGTTTTATCTTTTAAGATAATTTCATATTGTTGGCTCCTCTTGGTGTTATAATAAAAGGTAAAAAAGTTTCAGACATTACAGTCTACTATTATTTGAAGTAAGATTCAATCACCTCATCTTATTACTTACTAAGTCAACATCTCGATATTTATCAGGCATCAACATCGTAGAGATGACGTAAAAAATTCCACAAACAATACAATCAGCTTTTAACATCGATCGCTTCAAAATCGCCATATTATACGAAAATGTCCCGAAACAACCATAAACATGAAAACACTCTGTATTTCGAAGATCGTACATCTGTCCAATCCGATCGGCTTATTCTATATTCGATTTTGATCCTAACTTAGATATGCAGCGAGATAAGTTTCGCGGTTTTTCGGTGGACTTTTGCGGTAAAACTTTGGCCTTTTTTGGACATTTTCGATCTCTCGGTGGGTCTATTAATGTCCGTTTTCATCGATTTATTTACTGCAATACCCATTTGAAAGACATTGAAAAGGTGTAAATTTAAAAGGACTTAAAAAAGCAACACATTGAATTTTAGTCCACATGACGACAGTTATCTTAGAAAACCGAAAACCAATTTTTTAACGAAAATCCTTGCAATAAATAGTGTGTGGCGTGCTGCATACAAATTACTAGAGCAAGGTTTGCTAGATAGATTAGATACCAATTATTCAATTCAAGTTTTTATAAGATTGAGCTTATTAACGATTCTATGTGACGCAAGAAACCAATAACGGTCACACGTTGTGTGACTGCACTTCTATCTGCTCTGGTAGGCGTCAAAATTTCTTAGTTTAATTTCCTAGGTTGCCACTTTGCTACTGAATGTTCTTCTGTCTTTTTTATCTATTTTTCTTTCCTAGCAACAGTTTAAATTCGATACGTATTTTGACAATCATTTTAGTAGTATAAAGTATTATAAAGTCAAGAGATTATTTTACTACTTACTAATTACCTCTTTAATAAAATTAAATTAAGAACTTTAGCACATCATGTAAACTTAAGACAAAGATATCTTGTTGACATTCCAAGACGTCATAAGAAAATTTTTATTCATTCAATTTTTATCAATCACCTTTTTCCTACAATGCTGATAAATAAGTATAAAATTAGTGATTTAACACCGTCACACCATTAGAAATAAATGTTTGTTTAACATGTAACCTATTTAATTACACAATATGTGGTGTAACGCTGCATTTATAGTGTCATCTTTTGTTTTTCTCTTCGTCACGCCTTTTTTTTTATCTCTCTTTTTGTTATTTTTCTCTCTTTATTTTCTAAATAGATTCTTATGGGTGTTCCAAAAGTATGGACACACCCAAAAATCTTGGGAAATATGGACGCTAGAAAAAATCTTTAAATACAAAAGTTTTGGGGAATCAATCGGTGCATTTGATGGTGACCTTAAACTTGACCTTGAGCTTGACCTTCAAGGTTATTTGAAGGTCAAAGCGATTTTTTTTAAATGGGAACCCCTATTTTTCACACCGGATTCTGAAAGAGCGGAAAATTTTACGTCCGGGTATGTATTGAGGTATGAGGTTGAAGTAATCCTGAGAGGTCAAATAGAGGTCAAATAATGACTTCTTAAAAATCTCGCGAGTTCAGTGGTAAAAGAAAACAAATAAAGGTCATACCCTAGGTAAGTCTTAACGAGGAACCCAATGGTGATCATTTACTTATCCCAGATACCTCCGATATCAAAAGGATTAAGCTCTGTGGTCTGTGGGGGCCTTTTCGGTGCCCTTAAGTGACCTGAAATGTAGAGTTATCTCCTAGAAATTTTCGGGTGCTGCGAGCAGTTGCCAGTAGTACTGCCTTTTGCATGTGCTTATATAGATGTTCGCCAGTTCCTAGTTGTTTAAGGTATTCCAGTAGACTCTTTGGTATTACACCCGTTGTCGATATAACAATTGGGATGGTCTGAACATTATCAATTCTCCATTACCTTCCGATTTGAATTTCTAGATCTCTGTATTTGGCGATTTTCCCAGTGTGTTTCTCTTGTAGATTATTGTTGTTCGGTATGGCTACGTCAATTAGAGTTGTTTTCCTGGAAATTTTATCTATTAAAATAAGATCTGGTCTATTATGCCTTACATGTTGATCGGTAAGTACACTGCGGTCCCAATATAAGTTATATCGGTAATTTTCCACTACGGGTTCTCGAGTATATTTATAATACGGAACCTTCTCTGTTGTAATAAGTTCCAACTTCATTGCCAGCTCTTGATGTAAAATTTTCCCAGCTGAGTCATGCCGTTCTTTGTATTCTGTCGCTGCAAAGGCCTGACATCCTCCTGTTATGTGTTGGATTCTCTCTGATGTTTGGCATCCATACCGGCATTTGTCGTTTTGTACGGACGGATCTCTGACGATGTGCTTGAGATAATTTCTTGTTGTTATATTCTGATCTTGGATGGCGAGTAGAATGCCCTCGGTTTCTGAAACATCTTGCCTGATACCAACCAATAGTTCGACGAAGCAGTGTCGACATGATTTTGGCTGATCTCATTAGGATGCCGCCCATGAAGGGGCTTCTCCATCCAGATGCGGAGTTTTTCCTGGTCCGTATGATGGTAGCTGCGCGCTTCCTCGCTCTTAAGTTGTAGAGGAGTGGAATCGTCTATTTGATTTATTGCGCGATGCAGCGTGGAGTTTTCTCCATGCCTGTAAAAATAGGATCTTAAGTTAGTGATTTGTTTTTCAAGTTGTTTACCCAGATCTATTAATCCTCTTCCTCCAAGGTGGCGGGGAAGCAATGTTCTTTCAGTGGCACTTCGAGGGTGGTGGTTGTGCGTTTTAGTAAGTAGGGTCCTCACTTTTCTTTGTAGCCTTTCTATGTCTATCCTACTCCAATTAATTACCCCAAAAGAATAACTAAGAGCTGCTGTTGAGATTGGTTCTCAAAACTTGTCTTACCCTTTTCACAAACTCGTTAGTCAGTTCGCATTTCATTGTTTGTTGTTCAATCGTTTGTGATTGTTTCATCCCCAAGTATTTATAAATTTCGTGTTCGCCCATGGCCTCGATGGTCTGAAAATTCTGCATCTGATATTCTCCTGGCTGAATTTTTCCTCGGATTATATTGAGAGTACGGCATTTATCTAGTCCAAATTGCATGCCGATGTCGTTGGAGAACTCTTCTACTATATGCAGCATTTGGTTTAGCTGGTTCCTAGTTGCAGCCATTATTTTCAAATCATCCATATACAGTAAGTGATTTAACTTTGCAATCTCGGTGTTATTATCTCGGATGCTAAACCCATAGTTGGTAGAGTTAAGACGGTTCGAAAGAGGGTTAATAGCAAGCAGAACCATAATGGGCTCAGTGAGTCCCCTTGGAAGATTCCTATTCGAATGTAGGAATGTTGTTTGTACTTACTGCGCTTCTACCCTGTACTTCGAGCTGGATCGTTGTTCTCCAACTTGTCATAGCGCTCTCTAGAAAAAACAAAGTATTACCATCAACTTTATACACTTTTAAAATGTTTATAAGCCATTCGTGTGGTACTGAGTCGAAGGCTTTCTTATAGTCGACGTAGGCAGTAAAAATATTTCTCTTGTTGTGATATGCCTGGTTGCTGATGACAGAGTCGATAATAAGTTGTTCTTTACTTTGGTTTATTATTATTATTATTATTATTATTATTATTATTATTATTATTATTATTATTATTATTATTTATGGCATTAAAGCTTGGATGATATTATGTTATGACGTTATCTGAGCTTTTAGAGCTTATAATGATTTGTTTTATTTTCTACACTGGATTTAAAAAAAAGGCCAAATTAAGAAAAAAACATATTTTAAGGGTATAAACAGGTCACATAAACATCAAATTAGCTAACAAGTCTTATAAGTAGATCATAATTAAGTCAGAGCAGAAGTTCTATATAGTAAAATCATTTAGGTAAAAGTTTGTTATTATTTTGGAGATACTGCTTCATATTGATATTGGTACAACTATGCCGATATTAAGTATAATTACATATGAATCCAAACTTCTAATATATGCTCTATTTTTCTTTTCTTTTACTCATTTCTCCTTAATTTAACCTAAGATTTTTCCTATTATATACGATTTTCCTATACGATGCCAGCAGCTCTTTGGATAACCTATATTTCTTTCTTAGCCTACTTGCCTTGCCCATATTCACTCATCAATCAGCAACAAGAATGACGGAGAAGCTAGTGATTTTATCTCGTTGTACTTCAAGCAGCGTTAATTAATCTAGAATTGTTATTTGTTTAATGTTGTTAACAATACATTTACCTTCCAAGAGATCGGATGTAAATTTATGATTAATGTTGATTACAATTAAATTAAATTCCCCATTCTTAAACTTTCCTTTTAAGAATATTACTTATTAAGTTTTATTAGTTTCCATAGCTGTTTACGCCTTTAAATATTTAGTTTTCTTACATTTGCTACAAGTTGCTAGTAGATAAGGATTGAAAAAATTAAATTTTAGTTAGGATTGCCAATTAAAGGTGGTTATTATAGCTTTTGGTTCACAGTCTTGATCAGCGTCTAAAATCCTTTAAAAACTAAATTTCTACAAGATTCTATTAGTCATACATATAAATTTGCAAGAGATTTCACAAAGGATTAAAAAATGTATGGCATTGTAGCTTATTGTAATGATTGCATTGACAAAATATATTTCGGATGACAAAATGCAATTCCCCCCTAGGATAGGTGTAAAAAGGTTGTTTGTTGCTATCCTAGCTACGACATCAATATGGATAATTTTTTTAAAATAAAGATCTCAGTCTTCAAATTTCCCTAAATCACTAGTTATCACAAACACCAAGTTTACCATTCAAACCGATATAGTATATTTGTTTTAAGCAAATAATATCTTCGCTACAAGAATTTCTTGAATAAATAGTTTGCACGATCGCATGGCTTAAAAGAAAACAGTTATTTCATTTTTTGCTTCTAATCTAACAACTCTGATCTTTTCTTTATTTTCATTTAGAAGGTGTTCTTTTTAGTATAGTCATAAATATCCAGTCATCTACATCAAATGCATTTTATTTTGCCGGTATTCATAACATCGAATTCTGATATTAAATCATACATAATTAGTTGTTGTTAGAATATTATTAACTAGATGGTAATTTGGCTTCATGATTTAAAAAAATTTATCAGTTGTTTTTCATGTAGTAATACCAATTTATTATTAGTGGATTAGTAATGAAGAGCTAATAATTTTTATATAATTTTTATCTCTGTAGAACATAAATGACTATGATAATAATATTAATGACGGGTTTTTAATTTTAGTTTTTATTTGTCCATATGCTCTTATAGCAATAAAAATGTTTCATATTTCAAACAATATTTCATGGCTTCTTTTATTTAAGGGAAAAATAATAATGTTTATTTAAAATTTTTAACATGATTAGTAATAATTTACCGTAATTTTAATAATTCCCGATTTTCGGAAAAATAGTATGTAGACCTCGTAGGAAAAGCCACATTCCGGGACTCCGTATTGCAATTTTTACGATCGCCCGGGAATGTTAAGCTTTTCCTACTAGGTATACAATATACTATTTCCTTATTACAACAGAATTAGGGAAAAAAAATAAGGAATATGCGTTAAAATAATTTTTAGTTCTCTTCCTGGTATACATATCATACCTAAAGTTTTATGAGCCACATATGAACCAATATCTTATGTTTGGTTGAAGATCTGGTATAGGTATTGGATAGGCTAGAACTTTCCAGTTCTGTAGGCTTGATAGAGTCATTCAATTCATAATATTTCAATATTATCAGTTTCTAACAACAAGTTCTAACCGCAAGCTTTAAATATGGCGAGAAAAAAATATGAAAATAACTTTAAAAGTCTGCTTATTAAAATAAATAACGAAAATAGGATTACCATTTCTGGTATTTCATATTTTTGGGCGTAATATTAAACTTGGCACCGTTGCATTTGACTATTTCAAAGGTTCTATTCGGCCCACATCTTTGGGCCCGGCTGCTTTATTCTGAACTTCTCAGAGGCCATATTTTCAAGTGACTTTAACCGCACGTGGCACACAAAGATATTGTGAAACTCGTTTTCAGATTTAAATCGACCGCCTCGACTATAAACACGAATTTTTATTTTGTGTGCATGTTTATTTGTCTAGGTTTAGACCCAGTGATAATCTATCGAATCTAGATAATATTGATTTAATGATTGTATCTGGTATCTCGGCTTCTGTTCGTTGTCTTTTTTGGTAATTATTTCGATTTGCTTGCCTATCATATCAAATTGGAATTTGTAATATAAATTAAGTCTAAGATAAACTTATAATTTTATTAACCATATGTTTAAACTAAATCCTATAAAGGGCGTAGTTGTTGTTTTTGGAAAGTTTTTCAAAAATTATTGACTATATATGTTTCTACTTAAATATTATAAGGTAAAAAAAGTCCTATTGCGCAATGAAATTAATCTCATAGGCATTATCAAAATATTAAAAAGAAGCTATCAGATTTCTTTATTCTGTCAGATGTTTGAAGTAATTTCTAATTATAATGATTTCCCATTGCTCAGTTAACAATTATAATACTATTAATAAATATGCATAAATAATAACATGTAATAAATAATAATATTAATATAATTTACATGCAATAACTTTAATAGTATTTTTCTTTGTTTTAATCTTAACTATAAGTATCGACATTTCTCCACTGAGAAGGCTTACAATTTTTTTATGGTAATAAATCAAAAGACTTAATGCACATAAAATGAAAATTTCGTTAAACATATATAAAAAAGTAAATAGCCCCTTGCCCCTAGCAACAATTGATGTTTTCGAATAATAATATCAAAGTTTCTGGGAATCTTTTTACAAACTTTTTACAAATAACATAAAACATAAAAAAGGTACAGTCCGAAAATCCAAATATAAAATGTGATATAAGACTCTAGATTGCAATTCAAGGATACACCAGGCTATTGGCTTTAGAGTTCTAACCAAATCTATTGCCAATTGTGGTCATTTCTCAATATAAAGTACTTAGTAAGATACAGTGGACAAAATAAAAATACTTTATTGGTAATAAGTTTTTTAACCTTTTTTAATGCACTTTGAATCAATGCAAAATGACTATTCTCGATATCAAGGTGGGCATTTGAACAGAGTACCATGAAGATAAACCTGAGGAATTTCCCCCCAAGTTTCAGTAATAAGCTGCTCAACAAATGTATTATTTTTCATTTGCTTGGTAGAGCAGACATCAGAATTCAGCGTTAAACAAGCTCCTCCTTAGTAGTCCTACATGAGAAGATCAGGCGCTGTGATACTTCTTGTTTTATTTATGTAGCTTGGGAAATGTGTTTCTTGCCATTACTTGTTTTACTATAATGAATTCTTAATATAAGACAGGATTAGACATGTACGTTTGCATCTAATACTATATTCGTATAATCTCTGGTATTATTCTTAATAGTTAACAGCGCTAAAGCCCTTTAAGAGATTAAATAATAATCTAGAACCCCATTATTAGTAACAAAATTTTCTGCAATGAAAGTTAAAACTTTGTAATTTGTGTTGATCTTTTTGGCCTTAATCCATATTTTGTATCCGAATATATACTATGTTATTTTATAAAATAAAATGCATTATCCGGTTGCATATTCCTGCTACTAGTTTAGCCAAATCGTTAATATCCAGAATTATGCATCAATAAATACTGTATCTTGTATCTATATTATGGTAACTATATAACTATATTACGGTTCAGAATTTTCTTTCACAATTTTTTCAGCAGGACTCTAATTCAGTTATTTTTTGAGGGACCGCTAATTGAATGACTTATTTTTTTGCAAAAAAAAATATTAATAAAGGAATAAAGCCACGTTTATCTTAAAGGCGTTTTCAATTAGCATTATCTTAAAAAGAAGTAAATGAGTTGTGTTTTTAAGGAGATTGCTGGATGGCTTGAATTGCCAGCTCTTAATAAAAAATTAAATTAATACTTTTTCAGAAATAAAGGAACCTATTCTTTCAGAACATGCGATTTGATAGTTAATACATGCAAATTATTTACTGAAAATAAGAAATTACTTGAACGATCTTTATGCTCATTAATTGGTCGATAGAGGTAATTAACCTTCATGACCTGTGCATAAGACAAGCCTCCTTAAGCTTCTGTAAGCAGAAAATAATTTATCTAGAAATTATTTATTATAATCAATAGCTTTTTATACTTCAACAATAATAACTAAATTAGGATACCTGTGCTTTTATTTATGTGCAACTTGAAATAGATATGGATTTATTTTGCCAACGGTCTACTTTTTGAAAACCACAGTTGTATACCTTCTTTGACTTGAATTAAATGTTTTTTCAGAAGTAATCTAAGTATTTAATTTTCGGTATATAATATATTAAATTCAAACAAGTAAGGTCCCAATATTCCCAGTCTGAGATTCGCAATTTTTTTAGTGGTAAATAATAATTACAGTAATAATAGTAAGCAATTATTTCGGTATCTCCTCCAGGATTGCTCGGCTTGTTAAAATAATACAAATACACCGAGTGCTGATAAAAAACAGTCCACTTATCCTGTTGGCTCGAAGCAGTGAAATTCTGCACCGCATATTTCACTGGCAATTATATATTTGCGGCAATTACCCAGCGATGTACCTCAGGACGGCACAATGGTCGCTTTTCTTATTAAATTCTTGCTTTTGCGGACCGCGCACTGACCGTTGACAGCCATTATAAGAAAAATTCTTTGGGTTTTTGGGTTCGCAGCAACTTCAAAGGATCTCTTAGCAGATTTATTGCGGTACCATCGCGGCTACGTGGTGAACGGGGTACCCATATGGGAGATTCTTCTGGTTTGAATTGCTACGAACCCAAATTTGGGGTGATTTGTTTGGTACGAGCTGCTATAGCCAGTGTTGTTGTTTTTGTAGAGTCGTTTTGCAGAAATAGATTAAATAGTTAATTGTTTCATTTTTTTATATATTTTAAATGAGTTTTTTGGTAGAAGCTGGTTTAAGTATTTTTGCTAGTTTTTAAAATTATCAGAAGAACAGATGTACAATAATATTAAGTGCAGTCTACTAGTACTAAGGATGTTTCAAGAAAATAAACTTTTTAACGCTATACAACAAATTTGAAACATAATTATTGAAAAAGACAAGAAAGTTTTTAAGTGAATATAATTAATTTTCTTTTTAGAGAAATAGAGAAAGATTTTATTTACATATATAGAAAAAAGATAAATTTAATAAATTTAGAGTTAAAAAATGAGCCTAAGCAAAATTAAATATTACAATATTAAATACAAATTTAATAAATATAGGAGTTTGAATATTTAGGTAAAAAAAATTATATTTCAAAACATCTTCTTTGCCTATTATCAGTAATACCTGACATAAAAAGCATAACTTAATATAATAATAATAATAATATTTTTTTTTCACATTTGGTAAGTTTTAGTAGTACAATTACCAAGCTTAACAAATAAGAATTTAATGTTTTAAAGATTACCTATGATTTGAAGAAAAAAATGAAAACAAATGGTCACTAGGAAAGATTTTAAATATTCAAATTTAAAACTTTCTTATTTGTTCTTAAAATATCGAATTATAGATCCAACACAATAGTAATAGGAAAAATACGACAAATCAGGACCACCTCACGATTATATAACCGATCTACAAAACTCGTCTGAATACAAGCTTGTGTGAAATAGCCTCGCTCTCTGTAATACTTTTACAAGTAATATAGAGGGATAGTTCAAATGTAAAATATTAGAACCAGGTTAACCTATAAAATAAAATTAAATATAAATCTGACATATATAAGTGTAAGTATAACTTATACATCCTAAAGGTAAGAGATGCATAGAGGAGTAAAAAATACGCAAAAAGTGGCAAAAGAGAAAAAAAAACATCGAAAATCAAGCAAAAGCAAAGTAATGAAATGTAAATTTCAATTGTTAGAGAAAACTTTATATATAAGGCAGCAAATAACAACAGCAAACAATAAAAAAATGTATTACATACTAATTTAAATTATAAGGAGCTTTTTTAATTCATTAAAGCATATGCATGCTCAAAAATCATGCTCATCAACATGCTCAAAATAAATAACTTTAAATTATCTCTTTTACTCCTCCAGAAGACGCGATTTAATAAAGTCCTTGAAAATGTTATGCGACATTTGTTTTACATCATGTGTAAGACTATTCCATATTTGTATTGCAAAATAACTAAGATATTTTTAGAAATTGGCTGAACTTTATGTTATCGAATACTAAAATCGTTTTTATTTCTGGTAAAGTCCATATAATTACGAGCATTAAAAAGTGCCCTTAGATATGCTGGATCTTCACTTTTTATTACTACTTTTTATAAACAAAAAATAAGATATTTGCATTTATTAAACATTAATGAAATTGAATTATTATTCAAATGTGGGATAATGAGATTTCTGAAACCTATACCAAAAACCTATATGAAAAACGCATGGATGTATTTTGCCATTTTTTAATAGATTTAGAATTACCTAATGTAAGAGAATTTTGATAAACGATAACTTCATAGCTGAAAATTGATAGAACAAGAGAATTGCATAGATAATATTTAGTTTTTAGTGGCAAATGATTGTTTTAAGTAGTTTATTTTACTTAAACGCCTGTACGCTATACCAAATTTTTAATTAATGTGAGTTTAAAATGAGAGGGCATTGTCAAAAAGGATCCCTAAATTTTTCTTGCTTTAGTAATTACTCACAACGAGGTCTCATTTGTTTAAATACTAGTAGTGTCAGATAATGCTTTTACTTGATTTTTATTGTTATCAAAAATAATAATTGATGAGTTGCTTGTACTTAGTCTTAAGTTGTGATTTTGTGCATACTGATTAATCATGTTAATTTCCTCCTGAGTGACCCAAATACGGATCCCTATAGTATTCCTGCATTTATAGGTAAAAATTTCGATTTGATGCTATTGCCAAATTCTGTTTTTGAACAAACAGAGTGCACTCGATTTTTTAGATGTGATTTTGACACAAATTGATTGCATCGTTAGATAGTCCAAAATATGTTAGTTTGGCTAAAAGTATTTTATGATTAATAGTATTAAAATCCTTACTAAAATCTAAAAGTCAAACGCATGTTATTTCGTTTTTATCCAGATTGGTTCTAATATTGTTCACAAATTTTACAAGAAATGTGGTAGTACTGACATTTTTCTAAAAACCAGTCTGACAATCAGGAATTACGTTTATTGGTTTAAAAAACATGGTTAATTGGTTAGATATGTGTTTTTCTAATATTTTTGTAAGTGAGAGTAAAATACTAATTGGTCTTAATGTTTAGATCTTAGGTAATGGTATAATGTTTACTTGTTTTTATCTGGATATACGTTGTCTAAGATACAAGTATTAATTAAAAGAGACTTTTGTCAAAATGTAAAGTTTGGAGTTTAATATTACGCATAGAGATTCTATCTTCACCGGCTGCATTTGCTTTTATAGAATTAACAATTTTTAATAGGCCTGTTTCGTCTTATAATGATATAATAAAATTAATTGGTGAATAATCGACTAATAAATGAGATTAAACCGTGGACTGTATATAAAGAGAAATTTTGATATTATTCACCATTAAGCGGCGAACCAAAGGGGCCTTAACGACTTACCCGTGAGGATCTAGTTGCTGGATCTTCGTGCACTTTATAGTTCTCATGAATTTGAGGCGCCTCTGTTTTCACACTAATTTTGAGTTTGTAGAATTAAGGTTTTTGCGGTACCCGAAAAGATGGTGGTACTTTCAACGAGCAAAACGAAAGAGATACTGCTGCTTATTGCAATCCAAATTTCTTCGCGCATAGCGCATGTCGCATAGGCCATTTTTTTTACTAACGCGCAAAGATACCGGGTGCAATGATATATCAAAGTAACTTTATTTATTCCTTGCAATAATCAATTATACATTAATTTTACTGATATCAATCTCAACAAAAAGAATTCTCCATACTATAAAGTATTGATCATTAATTGTCATATATATTTTGTCTGTAAAGTTCAATTTTATCGTGAGAAGAAATATCAGCTCCATTGTTACAATTCGAAAAATAGTTATTAATTTTAGTTATATGAGCCAAGTGAGGAAGAACATCAGGTTTTGAGTCTTAAGTAATGTTAAGTCTTTTTGCGGTTGCCCAGAAACCCTTCCCTTTTTTGTAAACTGACTGAATTTTCTCTCACACAATGACGTGTTTCGTATAATTTCGCAGTTCTCGATAATATCCTAAACGCGAGTCTTTTCTATCTTACATAATTATTATCAGCTTGGTCCCGCAACTTTATTAATAATTTAATATTTTGAATAATCCATAGTCTATATTTTCTTTCAGTAGGTTTTTCCGAATAATAGAAGTATATTTATTAATTAAATTTTAAATGTTAGAGTTGAATAAATCTAATTTCATATTAACATTTTTCATGTAATAAATATCTTCAAATGGCAAACAATATGCAGCTAATTCATAGGTATTATAATGGAGACCCGTATAGTTTTTATATTCCAAATACCTTTTCCCTACTTGAATAATTAGGTTAAAAACACTATAAACCAGGCATGATCAGTCCAATATTCTGAGATTGGTATTGCTTTAGTGGTTTTCGAAAAAAAGTTACTATTTGATATAATTACATCTAAAAGAGTGTCATCTAGAAATACGATTTAATTAAAATATTTTATTTAAAATTTGACATTCTGGAAGTAAATAATATATTAATTATTAATAAATATTTTATCGTGTATTACAATTATTATAAAAATATAGCGTAATAATCATTTTTTTTAGTAATAAATTTTATTACAAAAATTTTGATACCTAATTTATCAACTAAATAGATAAAAAAATATGGCCTTTAATGTTCCAGGAATGTTTCTCAGTATTTGGTTACAGTTTAAGTTTGTTTATTAATTATTAACATTACAAAAAGAGTTTCCTGTATTGTAACAAAAGGATAGGTTATCGGAAAATACCATGTTGAAAAACAGAAAGAATAAGAATGATACTAACTAACATATATTTTTTCTTTTGGGCTTATTCAAGGAAGGCAACTAAAAGACTAAAGGGAAAGATAATAATAGAAAAAATACTTAAGGAATCACAAACAAGAACAAAAAATCAATTTAAAAATTCAGCTTTGGTACCTCTGCTTTTGCAAAAAAAATTAAGCATTTGCATTAAGGAAGCATAGGCTGTCTCAGTGATAACATTAGCCCGGTCAATATAATTAAAAAAATATTAGGACGAGAAGTTACATAATAAAAGAATATATTAGTTGGAATATTTCTAAAGTCGAAAACAAAAAAAATGTAGATAGTAATTGCTGATACAAGTAATAGGCAGAAACAGGTATCGGTTAGTACTATCCTAACTTTTTTTACTCTCCAACTCACGGAATATCGCGACTTACTTATCTTTTATTATGCTAAAGTAAGCCGTATCACATTATAGTTTATGTAATATTATGTTAGTGGTACAATATGTATACCTATTTAATCCCTTTATACGAAATAACTGATTTATCAATTAAATGATTTCTTAGCAATATTTATTTGCGCTTAAGATAATAATATGATGATAAAGTTTAAAAAAGAAAATGGTAGGTTTTAGTTTTAAGCAATCGATTAATTTTTTGACCTTGATTTTATTAATTTTAATTTATCGTGCTTTTGTGATTTAATTATGTTTTTGTTTATATAAGGGACTAAATAAGTTATTTTGTCTTATAAACCAAAATCCATATTCTACCCTAATAATATTAGTATCTTCTATTACAATTTCACATGTCAAAAACTGCAAAATTCATGGAATTAGGAATATTTAAAAAAAACAGTTTAAAACATTGAAAAACGTCAACTAAAATAGTATGGCCACGTCTAACAAATACCACCGGATGGGCTTCTTATAACAGACGTAACTCCTTAAAACAGACGTAAATGTCTCATACGCTCTAAGAGGCAAAGGATATCCAGAGCAATGTATGAACTACATTAGACTAATTGAAAAATTTACTTTTTTCTAAAATATGTTTAAAATTCTAGAAAAAAAAGTCTTCTAAAAATATGCGCTGTATTCTTATCTCATTAGTATTATTTTTTGTTTATTTATCCACTTTCAGCATTCGATTTTTCTTTCAATATTAATTGAATTAAATTAAAATATTTAAAAATTTTATATAAATACTATTTTTGACCAACGTATTTTTATTTATTTTTTAACAATTAAATAAAAATACTTAATGTGGAGGCTTTCTGATGCTTAAAAAAGAAACTTCTTATTTAATAACTTAAAGAAGTAAAAAACAATTCCTTATTTAGTACCTCTCACTTTGCTAAGGCGATGGTAAACATTAAAACATTAACACAGGCTCGTGGTTCTTGGTATGCGGGTTTAAGGAGGTTGACTAACGGATTTCTCTTTCATTTCATAATTGAAAATACCTATTTGCTCAAGTTCCTTTACTTTTAACCGATGCACGATCCAACCGAAAAAAAAAGCATGGTCTTCTTCTTAAATAATTTCTTATAAAATGTAAACCGTAGTTCAATATATTTTTTGCTTATTAAAAAAAATAGTTAATATTCATATAAATATGTTTTCTACATTGTTTGTATACTCGAAGCTGATAATATAAGTCAAATAACACCTTGTAGATCCAAATTTAATCCAACATTTTAAAACAAAAGAATTTGATTACCATTGTTTATATTCAAATAATGCAGACCTTATAAAGCTCATGGGTCAGACGAAATTTAAATGGGAATCGAAACATATAGTTTTGTATGATGAAAATACAATGATAAACCAAATATTATGTAAATAGCAGTATTTCCATAATAAGTCGGAATTATTAATATAAAGGTTATAAAAAGTTGTTTTTTTTTGAATATTAAAACAAAAACGTCATCTTATATAAGATTGCATATAAACGAAAATTGTCGCGCAGCTGACCATACTAAAACAAAAATTGCTAACATATAAGAAATAGTACTCTTGGTTTATTTTTAGACTTATGTCACGTTCTTGCTTACTATGAAAAATATGTATCTTATTACTAAAAGCGGTCAGTAGAAAGAAATAAATTTATAAACTTTTAACAAGATTTTCAAAACAACTGCATTGGGCGGTGGAAGTGATTCACGCCAAACTACGGGACTGTATCATATAATTTAAAAAAAAATATCTCTAATACGATATCCAGCTATTCATACAACCCTATAATTTGCCTAAACGTTTCCCACAATTTTGAGTCCGTCTTTGTATAAACTGTTTGTGGCCAGTGGCAATATTTTATTATTTATTTTAATACCAGTTCACATGAGAAATTTTTGAAGCATTTTAAAAGGCCCTAAATCTAAAACATAAACGATATAAACAAGATTACAAATGAATGATACCGGTGTTCATTTAAATTTTGATTCTTTATAAGCCATTGTATTGTCATTTCGAATGTAAGTCAAAAATAATAACGTATCTGAGACCAATCTGACATTAAGAACTCGTTTGTATAATATATGCAAAATGCCATAATGGATCTTATCGAATCGGAGAGTTTTTTAGTTGGACTTGCGCTTGAAATACTTTGGTTTGTTTAATGTTTGTAAATTGTATTGTGATAAGTTGTCTAACAAAAAATATATTATAGATACTTCTAGCTTTTCTATGCAGATTTTGAGAGACATGTTAAGCTGACTTAATTAATTGTTTTTTATTTATCAATTTTAATCATTTGAATGTTTTTTTCCTCAATAATTTCTCTTTGCTATTAAGTTTTTGTTTTAATAAACATCTGTATAAGCTTATTTTGCCTTATAATCCGGAATCCATATTCTATTCCATATGATTATTTTTACTTTTTATTAATTATTATTTGCCATAAAGGAAAATAAGAAAGAGATAATATATCCATATTTTGGTGAATCTCATACCTAGTAGTAGAGAAAACTGTGGAAACTGGTTTTCTGTTATTGTTCATTCAATTATTTCATTATTTATAAGCTGTTCTATTTTATAGAGCTTAATTTTTCCACTCCTACATATACGAGAGGACATTTTATTTCACCATCAACTACTAATTAACTAACTATACTGCTCTGATGCTAAATATTAATAAAAATAATATGGTTGTACTTTTAATAGCATGGCTGCTTATAAAGTAGCAACTTCATAAAGAACTAGATATACCATGCATGAAACTGCTTATTGCCTTCTATATTTGCTATATACGCTTTCTGAAGTAAAGTATGTTATTGCTACCACGATTTTGAGAAAACATTAATATTAAAATCTTAGGAAAAATTGCGCTGCCGAACCAAAGTGTGTGTGTCTTAGCTAAACTTATTACTAAATTACCCATTGATTATGTCTTTGCTAGCCATTCTTGGTGCCAATCAGCTTTTTTTTAAGTTCGTTAGGAAATACTTATTTATTAATTATCTCTGAACGATTTTCCGAAATGTTTCTTTCTATAGTGTCATTAGAAAGCTTTTTGTAAGAGCTTCAAGATGATGTGTCAAATAAGATTTTAGAGGTGTATTTCATCCTGTCCAAGGTGTTGCAGGTGAGGTTGAGATAATATTTTTGTTCTCCCTTTTTTTATAGAAACTGTTTTCTGCGTTTTTTATACTGTTTTTCGTTATAATATATGCCATTAATTGTCACCCTGTATATGTTAAACTTCTATCTTCAATTGATATCTTAAATTCTTATTTGAAATTGCAAGTTTTTTCTCCTTCATGACTTTAGTTTCAGCTCTTCTTTTGATATAAACATATCTTGATTCACAAAGCAAATTGCAAAGGACAAATAAATCAAACCAAATAGTATTTAAAACAATTTATATTTTAAATATTTATTGTATAATTTTTTTTCAGTCATATTTTATTACAGAAGGGTATTTTTTTAAATTAATTTACTCACATAGGCATTATCTAAGTGAAGATATTAAAAAAATGTTGTGTGACTCTTTAGTGCTGTCACAATGCAATTATTGCGATGTTGTTTACGGTTGGTGCCTTATAGACTATAATGACAGGTGCCGATTGGAAAAGCTTCAGAACTCATGTATTCGCCTAATTTTTGACTTTCCGAGCTGGGGTGGTTAAATATGCAAAATCGTAGGGTTGCTCATTCACTTACTTTTTTTATAAAATTCTTAAATACCGTAGTCCACCTTACCTATACCTGAAGATTACTTTTAGAAATGATGTTTACCATTTGGGCTTAAGAAGAAACACAATTCATATTCCAAGACATCAGACTCAATTATTTAAAAGGTCCTTTTCCTATAATTTTGCATATTAGATGAACTCTTTGGGCATAAATTTTGAGTTGGGTTTGGTGCCTGTTCAGACTTTTCACAGAGGAATGATGGTGCATCTTATGAGTCAGCAGCTATCTGCGTAAAATGTTGAAGGGTCAATATTGTTAGTTTGGGTATGGGTGAAAACTAAAAATCTGTATTTAGTGTGGGTAACTAATGTGCGTGTTTTTTTTTGTGAGAGGTACTATGTTAATGTTCTAAATTTTTTGGGTAGGTGTGTATAAATAAACTCAGTCTGTTACAAGCGTTTCTACATTTTTTTTAGTTAGTTTGTTTAAGTTTTGGCTTCAATGAGATCTGAATTTCTCAAAAAGACCAGAATTCTGATTTATTGGCCTTATTTATTGACATAAAATAATAAATTATGTCTGTATATTTTTTTTATGTAGTTATGATGAGTTTATTATTATTATTATTATTATTATTTTGTCCTGCATGCTACATTAAACCGTTGATTTAACTAAAATCTTTATTATTGTGATGAATTCATGAGTTACTTATTTTATTAGGTATTACGCCACTTATAGCAAAAATCGTTACATCAGTTAAAAAAAACTTATATCAATCATCAAAAAGGAGGTTGATAGTCAACTTTCTTTTCTTGATATTATAATAAAAAAAGATTTACAAAATTTTGAAACTATAATTTACCATAAACCAACTCACACTAATAGATATCTTAATTTTAATTCAAATCATCCAATAATGGTAAAAAGAGGAGGGGTAAAAAGTTTATATGATCGTGCAAACATCATTTGTAATAGTCAATATTTAATAACTGAAAAAGATTTTATTAAAAATATCTTAAAACAAAATAATTATCCCAAAAAATTTTTGGAAAATTGTTTTAAAAAGTTTGATAATCCACGTATAAAATTGAATCAACCAATTATTACGACAAATCTTATTTTACCATTTATTCCAAGATTTTCTGATAAGATAAAAAGAATTGCTAAAAAATGTAACATAAGAACTATTTTTAAATCGCAAAAGATATTACGATATCTATTAACAAAAACTAAACCGTTCAATAAAAATGAATCTAATAAAAATGTAATATATAAAATTTCTTGTAGTTCTTACATAGGTGAAAATTACCAAAAAAAATTAATGAACACAAATCTTACATTAAAAAAAAAAAGTAAAAATCCAAATTACACAACATGCATTCGACAATAACCATAGAATAAACTGGAATGCTTCCTCAATTTTAGCAAGGGAACCAATTTCAAAATTACGTGAATTAAAGGAAAGTGCATTTATAGTGTTAATGAAGCTACTTGTTCAGTTGATTTTAATAATACATGGATTCCTTTGCTAAAAAGAGAGGTATAGAACAGGGCATTCTCAAAATTCATTAATAATTTAAAATATATAATATATTCTTATATTTTTTATCATTAAATTATATTAAGATTACACCCCTTTAATTTTAAAAGAAGTAACCTTTGAATTTTTTGTTATATTTAAAAACAGTTTGTCAAGCTATCAACCGTGAAATTATATAAAAGAAGTATTGTCGAATTGTATGTATTGTCGAGTTAGGAATGAGTTTTGAGGGTAGTGTAAATGATAAATTTTAAAGAAGTATATTTTGATTATATTTTTAATTTAATTTAATTTACCTTTATCTACCTTGATAACAGTAGTAGATATAACTACCGAAACGTTGATCCAAATTAGGTATTTTTAATAAAAAAGTAGTTCGTTGCTTTTATCGTAAAAATATTAATGTTCATAACAAAAATAGGTAGGATATTGAAAAGAAAAAACGAGCTTAGAGTTTAATAGATTAAACCTCAGCTCCTAGGTATATAAAAAATCCATTATACCTCAAGTAAATTATTGATTTAAAACTTATTGAACTCAAATTAAGTTTAGCGGAAGATATCTAGGTTTAGGTTAGAATATATCTAGGATATATAAGTTTTTCTTCTGACTAAAAATTATTTCACGTTATTTTATTGCACTCTTTTACACAACTCTATATAGTACTTTTTTAATTTAATATACTCAGTGCTATGATTTATTTGAAGTAAGCATTTTATTAACAAGAATTTTTTAATTATCTATCTTAGGAATTAACGAATATCTTGTTTGATGAAGAAACAACTAACCCGCACCAGTTATACTAAATACCAACCGAAATCGAATCTCACCATGACTCCATATCAACTAAAATAACTCCCAGTCAAAATGTCAGATCGAGAAAGTCAAAAATATGCTTTAGCGGGCAACCGAGGCCCGATTATCTTGAGAAATCTTGCCGAGTAATTTTGTACAGTCGAAAAAAAAAAGGTTTTTAAAAGCGTTTTAAAAGGTTGTAATTATCTTTTTTAAAATATATGCCATACATGTACCGTTGAGATGACAAATAATTATTACCGATGGAAAAGTAAATTACAAAATTAATGAGCACACAACTAATAGAACTATTAAAAAATGATATATGGTTGTACTGCCAAAACATGGAAAAACTAAATTAGGTACCCAGAATAGATCGTTACTATTAGACAAATTCTGAGAAACTAAAATGCTAAAAAACAGACAACATCAATTAATAGCTTAATGATAGTATTATTGACAAATTTCAAAAAAAAACACCTTATCAATAATGATTAGTACATAAGTATCATAGGTCACGTATATTTCAGGGTCATATTTTTTTTTAAAATATTGTTGGTGATTAATTATCATTTAAACTGTTTGTTCAGGAATCTCTAGTTAAATACTCAAGTCTTAACAGTTACTTTAGTATTTTTGTAATAACGAATAGACAGAAAGAAAGAAAACAATAAATCAGGCTTTCTTAAGATCGGAATATCATCGTGCGGAATCTTTTGCACGTTTGCCTAGAGTAAGAAAATTACAATCTTCGTAATAACATACCTAGCAAATTCTTCGCCTTTCTTAGATGGTAGTCTGGCAGTCACGAATTGAACAAACGCACTATATAGCACTGGCGTGGTATATTATAACAACCAGTTCCTTTGTCTTATGGCTTACACGGTAAAGTTTTGAGGTGTTATATTTTTAAATTAACTATGAACATTTTAAGTTATTACTGGGCATTTGCATTAGGTCACTTATTTTGACATTTTTTTCGTATTATAGCCTAAGGACATATTAAGTATATACTAAATAATTAGATCACCCAAATAAGGCAAGTGAGTACTGATAAAAAATAATAATAATGTATGTTGATACATACATCCATAAAGCTTTTTAGCTCCCAATTTCTTACCAATACAAAAATGTGAAATCCGACTCCGCATTATTTTATGTAACGGTTTATTTTTTTTTTATTATGTCATATTAAAGTATACTAGATTTAAATACAGAATATGTTTAAGGGTTAAATTAACTTTATATGTAAAAACGATCCTCCTATGAAAAGTACACGAAATGACTATTAGATTATGATACACCTTATAAAAATTTAATTGTTTTAATAATTCGTGCAATTATGTTACTTATTATATTTTTACATAAATGTTAATAAGATTGATTACCAAAAAGATCCTTGATTGAAGTATCTAAACATTTTCTCATTAACCAATAGTATTAATTTTCCTTCCATATAAAAACTGATCTTCTTTACTCAAAAAGCTCAACAACTTTACAACGTTTTTTCTAATTTTAACCTTTTTAAGGTTATTTACTACTTTTTCAATAAATTGAAAAAGAAAATTGTGAAAAGCTTTACAATTTCGAAATATTTAGGAAAATCATGTCTCATAATTTTCTTCACTAAAAAAATCTGTGATAGTTTCATTAAAAAAACAATAATTGTTTAAAAAAAGTAAAAAAAATAATACTATCAAGAATTTACAAAAATTTCAATATTATAAAATGTATGTAACAAGGTTATTAAAAAACAAATTCTTTGTACATACACCTTGTAATTGCCCATTATTGTTATTATTATTTTTATTAAAAAATATTTCTCCCAGTCATCCAATATGTTGATGATCTCAGCTTCATCAACTAACTTATTAACCTTATTATAATCTTAAGATTATAATAAGGTATCAATGATAATCTTAAGATTAATACTACCTGAATTAGTCTTTGGATTCTTGCAAGAGCAATTCTGTAAATTCTGTTTCTGCTAATTCTCCAAATTTAAGAATAAGTTTCATAAAATTAAAGAATATATATTAGAAGGTTATTATCAGCTCAAATTAAATCAATACTCTTTTTATATTCTCTAATATTATTTTTGTCTTATTATGATTTGGTCTATTGGTCTGTTCTTTTATCAGAGAATAAAGTTAGCCTTTAGAGACTGCAGAACAGCTCCTTAGGATATTGTTATGATCTACGTAAATTGGACTCATATTTCTAAATTCTATATGTTTACTATGGATGGCTAAAACTTTTCTTTATAAGATAATTAAAAATGAATGCCCATTTAGTTAATATACAGTGACAGCCTAAAGTTCCGCAAAAATTCGATAAAAATTAGAGGCATGATTTTTTGAGAAAACGCTCGGACCCGTCGATTTTTAGTTGCGCATTATTTCACATAAATTTTTGTGTACAGGGTGGAACAAAAAAAATATGACGTCATCGGTAATTTTTTTAAATGGAATGCGATATTTTTTATTGCTTTTATGAAATATAGGCGAAATTCCAAACAAGTTTCGTATAACACACCTTATCTCAAAACTCAACTGTTTCAGAAATTTTTACATTTAATCAACAAGAAAGCAAGTAAGTACGTCTATTTACAAATTAAGATAAAACGGAGGATAACATGTTATAAACTGTGAAAACTCTTATTAATGTATCAAGTGTTCAAACTGATCCTCATTTACTTCTTGGCAGAAAGCAAGACGGTTTACAAACTCATGTAAAGCACTCTCAATTATTTCGGGTGATATACGTCTAATTTCATATCTAATTCTATTTTTCAAATCGTCTACGTTGTTTGGCGTCTCAATATAAACTTTACTTTTCAGGTACCCCCATAGAAAATAGTCGCAGGGATTTAAGTCTGGTGACCTGGCCGGCCACTCTAATCAGAAAATGAAGTTTTTATCTTAATAAGTGTAGGATTCGTAGCTTCGATCGTTATTACTGTAGCTTTACTGATATTTAACTTGGTAGTGTTGATATACTCATCCGTCACTTATTTTAGGTCCCAAAAGCCGCGTGGAGTCATGCCAACAACATTAAAAGGTGGAGCGTACCTTGCTGATTTTACCATTGCCTGGAGGTCTGAGGGTACAAGTGCTTTAGATACTTTCTTCCGTTTTTCTACTAAAGCAAAATCGCAGGGCATGAAACTATGGCCACTTACAAGAAATGTCTGTTCAATAGTGTGGAAAACACCATTGGCCATCAAAAAGATCAATGTAAACAATAAAATTATATTCTTGTTTTGGCCCCCGCAATTATCACACCATATTACCAAATGCTCTTTAAGGGTCAATCCACGGTTAACAATGTATAAAAGACATGATGCAATTTCGTTGGCTCCACAAGAAGCTACTGCCTCGTGCCACATACACATGTAGGCCTCATTTGTATCCCTAATATGAATTCCTAAGTTGTAGCAGGACAGCTGCGAAAGGTAGAACATGTCGTTATGTGTCAATGATGGAACAAACATGACCTGCTGTAGATCCATGGATAAACAACACTTTGTGCTTTCGGGATCTTGACACTCAATCGTATCTTGCTTTAATATCTCTCTTGCCCTTTCGATGATGGATTTTCAGCTGATCTTTTGCAGATTGACTTGACGTAACGTTTAATTTGACACTCTAGTTTGTCACATGTGCTATACGTATCAACTCGTGGTCTGTGAAAATTTAGGTTGGGAAAATCCTTGATGAAAACAGATCTATAAAATTTGTATGTGACTGGCGAATCTAGGTGTAATTGCGTCAAAGCTTTAAACAGTCTGTGGATATTTAGGTCAGGACTAAGGTATTCTTTTTCGGATTTGGCCCTTGAATAATGACCAACTTCCCTGGTATCATGTTTACATGATTTTTTACCAGAAGACGATCAGCTTCAGAAAATTTTGGAGCAGCATGTCTGGTACGTTTATCATTATAACACGTCTCACCCATTTCCTTTTTTTCAATGAGGACTCGTACGTTTTTATCTTTAACACCGAATGTATTCTGAAATGTTTTCTTACACACCCGTTCACTTGGCCATTAGGAAGGGAGTAATATATTGTTGCTTGACGTCTGCTCATCCTCCTACGAACCATGTCGCCTTCTTTGAACATCACAAACACTTATAAGCCCCATTAGAAAAGTGCTTTGTGTTTTCATATTTTGTGCATGGTCTTCTTTCGTGGATAACACCCTTGCAGCTGAACTTACATTTGCATGTAATCTACAAAAAAATAAACAAAGTTATAACCGGAAAAGGAAACAGTAGCTATTTTCGCGGAGATCATCCCGAACCGGTTCTGAACACTAAGGCCTACCCTGCAAATACATTCACAAACCAACGTCAACACACATACCATTTTCTTAGTGTAATTCCTGCCTTAGCGTTAAGAACCGGTTCGAAATAATCTCCGCGAAAATAGCTAATAAGTTTGTATTCCATACCTGCTGTTCTGGATAGTTTTTTTCAGGTACTATCTTCTTTTTATAAGTTTTATATGACTTTCCACTTCTCCGTTTTTAAACGACTCTGATCACTTCTAAATGAACCTTTACTTAAACTTTTTCTTTGGGTTTCTTCTAAACTATCTAAACTAGAATGTATTTCAAATCAAGAAATTATCACACACAACGTACACGTGCAAATGTCTAGACATAACTAAGGTAATAAATATTTGGGACTTAGGACCTTTCTAAGGAAAATGCTTGCGCATATAAAACTATCGACATTTACGACGGACTCTTATAAAGGTAAAAATGTAATTTTGGCACTTAGAACCTTTCATAGGACATAATGCATGGCATATAGAACATTTCTATGTAAAAACACTGAATTTCTGATAAAAGGCACTTAGTTCCTTTCTAATTTCCACTCTTCAATTTAAATCCAATATATTTATAAGGATGATAGTAATTTGAAAATCCTTCCTATAGAAAATAAATTTTTAGTTATTATGAAATAGTCGAAATAATTTTATGGTAGCCCTGAAATTTAAAAATAAAATCAAAACAGAATCATGATTTCTATTAGAGAAATATTTGATAAGATCAATATCAGAATGGCGGAAAATTTGAATCTAAGTTATAGTTCTAGAAGGTTATTACATTTTATGGGTACTTACCTCAATATCTTTAAGCCTATGTACGACATAATCCTCCATTTCAAGAAACAATTAAGTTATTCTAATGATTTTTCAAAAAATCTTCGAAAGCCGGTAATATTGCGCTAAACGATAAATAAGTGAAAGACATAATTATGATAAAACGTAGCCCAAGAACTTGGATACTCCTATATTCTGCCTTTGAAAGTCAAATTAATTTAAGTAAAAATCTTTGGTTTTTGGTTTGTTCTTCCCTGAAGAAGCAAAAATAAAAAAATAAAAAAGATAGAAACGCGTGTTGGCAGATAATATCTTTGTTTCTTTTGCTTACCATCTTACGGTGTATCCCGACGCAATGTCTCAGAAAATTACTACTCAACAAAGCTAGATTCGTTTGAGTACAAAAAATGACATTTAGATTAGAATAGAAAAATATGGCCGCAGCTATATTCAACAGAGTTGGTATTTCTATTTGGTTTGTAATATTTCCATGTAATATTTTCCTGGTTGTTAAAGTGGGTTAGGGTTAATTATACGTTGGAGAATTATACCTATATAATCGTATGTTCTAGTGTTTAGCATAGTGTGAAAAATTTAATTTTTATTAATTAATACATTCTCTTATTTATGTAGTATTTAATGCTTGCTTTTGATTTTCAGTTTTATGCTTTTCTCAATGTTATCATCACTTTTGTTTTTTAATTAATTATCGATTTGCTTAACTCAAGCATACCAATATGTATGTCGTTCAAGATTCACTATTTGCATAGGTTTTTGACGCTAGCACTTAATAATTTGTGGGCTACTTATGACCCTTTATGTGCCTGTTCGCCTGTCACAAATTATTTTTTTTTGCATATTAATTACAATCTAAAAAATAAAATTAAAGAACGTTCTAAATATCCGGTGGTATAACACAAATAAAAGTTCTCTATGATGAAATATATGGTGCTTTGAAATTCTAAATACTACTTGGTTAATTTACCTTAAATATAAGACAGAATTACGTGCTTGCCGCTCTTAAATTTTAATAGTCCAAACCGGAATAACAAACGAGAATGCAACATTATAAGCGGCCGCACGTGACAAGGACGGAAATACTTATTTGTAGTGGTCAAAAGTCGGATTAAACAAAGAAAGACGGTGTGCATTCAGAATCTTACACAGAAGACTACAACAGGCAAGCAAATGTGTACCTTTATAGCTGAAGACATTTTTTTTTTCGCTTTAGGGTAAAATTATTTAGAATTTTATTTTTTTTAAATTGTTTTAGTTACTTTTATACATTCTAAACCAATCTTTTCTAAAAAAAAGTTGAATCTTTTTTAAAATATTAAATTACAGATATCCTAAAAAAAAGACTGAAGCAGGTGTCTTCCTTGAAATCTCTCCCAACCAATGTTTCCCACATGATCAAATCAAATTTGAACCTCTTACACCCTCAGATATTCTCACAGAAGCCACTTAACATAAGGCGTATAAGAACTAAAATCAAATTAATAAACAGACCTATTTCATCCTTAATTAAAAATGTAAAAATTTCTTGTTTTACCTGACCAGAAAGCAGCTTGCCTACATTCCACAGAATACCATCTCGAAACGTCAAAAAGAGAAATATGAAAATCTACCGCACGACCCTTTTTTGTTTATTACAAAAGGTGGTGCCAACCCCCTATAGGGTACCTTAAAATTTCTGATTTATAAATTTGGTTTTTTTGTGTGGTGAAAAAATTCTGAATTAATTCAATTGTTTTTATCGAGAGATCGCATTTGATTTTATTTATTTACAATTGCTTTTCGATTACTGCAGTATTAATAAAATGAGCCTAATTTACTGCCATAAAAAAATCGATAAAACAGCATATAAAAGACATAAAAACTAAAAATAATGATCTCCTAATAACTAAACAACCTGCCTACATAAATCAAGCCTTGAATGAACTATTATTGCAATCGCGAGTGGGTGGTTGCATTTACAAGCAAATTGCAGGACTTTTTTTTTTGTTTCTTGAGTTTACATCAATGGCGCAAGAGATGTTGAATAGGTTAGTTTTGGTGTTGGGAAAGAACGCATACGAAGTACGGAAATAGCACAATAATTTGTGTATCAGTACAAGTTTAATATATTGACATATTTAAAAGTATATTTCTTCGAATTCTTTAAATCCTGAAAAAGTAAATGCAAAAATATTAAGGAAATCTATATAAATTTATATTCAGGCAAATAAAAAAATTTTTGAAATAGTGCAGTCACCCAATAGTCAGTTCTATAGTTTAATATTTCCATCAACTGACAAGGTTATTGAGTTTACTATGTCTGCACAATAGAATTGTAATCAATTCATGTCGTAATTATTAAACTAGTTCTACTCTTCCACAAATAAGGACTAAAGGAAACTATAGGAAAATTAAAGATTATTATTAAAAATCATGAATCAATCACATTTGTGTATCATTATCCAGTACCGGATCGTGCTTTGTTTAATAAGGATCTTTATATGTGACTGAAAGCAATTAGATTAATATATTTGAAAATATATATGTGTAACAACAATTAGAGATTTTTGTATATCCAGGAATTACATTGTTCTTAGCCATTTCAAGTAATTTTTTATATGAATCTTATGAAGATAAGTTTCAACATATGTGATAAATATCAGGTCTTAGCGAAAGTTTCTTAACCTACACATGTAGTTTAATAGTTAATTTTCTGTTGCAAAATGAATACCTTTAAAATTTCTTTCAAAAATCTTCCAGCCATCAGGGGGCAACTTATAACAAAGAAATCCTCTTACGAGTATAATATCATTGATAAGCCAAGATGTTATGAAACCTCTAGTTAAAACATCTAAAATAAAGGCTTCATGAGAGTGCTAAATTGAATTTAGAAGTAATGTCGTATAAAGGTCGTATAAAATATATAATTTCTTAGTCCGCAGATAACAGAATGGTTAAAAGTTATTTTTTTTACTATTGAAGGAAGCAAGAGATAACCAGTCTCAAGTGTTTAACAAATAATAAATGGATAATAACATTCGATTTTTACAGTTAGTACAATAAAGACAAAAAGAATATTATAATAGGTAGCGTTCTACCATTGTTTTATGGAAAAATATCATATTTAAATAAAAAAGGTTAAATATGATCAGGAAGGAATGACAAGAGAAGACATTTAAATAAGAACTTACTAAAATGAAAATCCAACAAGAAAACCTTAACAATTTAAATACTTTAGGAAATTTTATCTGTATCCAACAATCGACAGTTTTAAATCTCATTTACGACTCAAGAGATTAATATATTTATTTAAAAAATATATTGGAATTATATCAGAAATTAAATTTTTGAAGCACGTAAATCATTTACTCTTCAAAAATGTTAGTAAAAATTGCTATTCTAAGGAAAAAGTAGGTCTAAAAGCCACCATGGTATTTATTAAAGTTATACATACAAAATATATAGTTGAAGTGAAGTACTTAAATAAATATTACTTTTTCATGAAATTAAAGTGGAATTATTACTTAATAATTTATAACAATAGGGGTATATTCATCAATCATCATCATATCATCAAGAAATTAAATATTGATGGTAATTTACTTTTCAGTTATGCTTAAAAGGTCTAAGATAAGACCTTAACAACAGTTGATTATGGTATCCACTTAAGTTATGCATAAAAAATCACAATATAAGCACTTAAAATTTACCAACTCCTGTAAAATAAATTCTTAAAAGAGGCTCATTCTTTTTAAATTATAAATATAATATATTATTATAATAGTATTTATAATAAATACAATTAAAGTGCCATTATGACTTAAAAATTTAAGAAAATAGAAGTATATTAAACACATGTATAATAAATTGAATATTGGCTTTAGTAGCCATTTATGTTATGCAAAATAATATCATAGGAAGGACCAATATATTATAATGGCATACGAAGGAATACTAATACATTATAAATTATAACATATTTTTCTACATAATATTACGTAACTCATTAGACCTCTTTAAAAAAAATTCGTCAACGCACGGCATATAGCATCCCACCAAAATGGCACTTCGGTTGTTCAACACATCATCTTTTAAAAGTCGAATAATAGCCGGGTTCTTGAGCTTTATTGTTTACCACCGTATCTTGAAAGGAACAAATTACTTTGTTCGCTCTTGGTACCTGGTGATCATAGACACCCGCTGCGGCAGATATATGAAGAAAAAAGGTAGAATATATAAGATGTGTTTTGGGGAATCAGCTTTAGGGGCAGTGGCGGCCTAGGCACAAGAGTTTATATTGACAGATCAGAGGCAATGCAGATTTTTTTACGTAGGCTACTTAAAACTAAAAGTATTTATAATTTATTTAACTGTTTTAACGTTCTCAACAAACTTATACGTAGATACCACTCACGTAAATATAAGAAATACTGTTTTTTTATGGTGCGTAGGTAAAATTTTAATAACATTATACTATTGCAAATCAAGGTAAAACCTACTACTTCTTCTGTGATCTAGTCGATACATTATCTTTATTCCACCTACTTGCATATGCTTAATTATTATTTGTTTCAATATGAATTATGTAATTTTTAATTTATAAACTTTTAAACTGAGATTGGCTTGCTATATGAACTAAAAACAAATAAGAAAAGAGGTAAATAATTGCGAAGCCTTTCTCATTAAAATCTTCATTAAATGAAACCAACCATATTATATTAGATACATTTTACCTGCTGTAAGATGACTATGGAAAAAATTAAAAACCCATGTTAAAGACGTCAATCAAAATATATATTCGGCACCTCCCACAGGTTTTCTAATAGGTTCCTATAAAAGGTTTTACGGCGTGCCGTTTAGAGAAACAATAATAAATCTTTGGAACCTTAAATTACACTTTTTTAAATGTCGAAAGCGTTCTCTGTTTTATATTTAAACACACACGATATGGCCGCTCTTAACTATTTTTTAGGTATTTAAAAACACGTTTCGGTAATTGCTTTACCTTAATAAGGTGATGCTGAAGACTGCCGCCTATGTGTGAATACATCAGTTATTATTAGTACGTTTAAGGATAAGAAGTTTAACTAAACAGATTATTGAATAACGAATAAATCTTTTTGATATTAAACTTAAAACATTTCCATCAGATACAGTTGCCAAAACCTAGATCTAAAATTCTTCACCACATTACCAATATACAAGTCATTATTCAGTATTAAATCTCTGTATTTGTAATATTTCCTTTTATGCTTAGTTTTGTGGGTTTTCCAAAATCATGGTAAAGCAAAATTTTTTTTGCATTATCTCTGAAAGTAAATACATTATTTAATTTCTTTATTTTTACCTTAATTATCTTTATATATATTTATATTTTAAAGTATGCTCTGACTGTCAGTTGGTACTGGTTGCATAATGGCTAAAACTACTCTACCAAGCTTTTTTATAAATGTATTATTTGAAATAAGTAAATCTGATTGCCACTCATTATTTCCTTATCACCAAGGTGTGAATGCCTCTACAATATAGATAACATACTTTCTTCAACATTTAAAGTCTCTAGATAATAAATAGTAATGATACTTATAAAAGTATGTACATACCTTTAAATATTGAAGCACGAGTTATAAAACCTTTACGAGAAAAGACCGTTTTGTACTTTGGTACAGTTAGAATCATAACATCGTCGTTGAAATCTTGAAGAGTAGAAGTAATAAAGACACAGACCTACTACATCAGATCTGCACAAATGTACATGCAATTGAATTGACATCCTTCAGTCTATATCCCTCTACATAAAAAAAGCTAAAGATGTGGCAATTACAGAACCATCTTATGGCAGGAACGTTCTCGTGCAAATCATATAGGAACGATTAAAGACCGTTCGACTAATTCCACTATGGAGCATATTGAGTGAGATGTGAATCCCGAAATATTTCAAATATATCAGTTAAATTCTGTACGACAAGAATAGAGAATTGACGGGGTTTTAGCATTGGAAAAAGGTGTCAACAAAACCACACTTTGTCCCCAATTCTTTTTAACATTTACGGAGAATGGATTATTAGAAAGGCTCTAAAAAACTGGGATAACGGAGTAATGGGAGAAAAAAAGGATCAAACTTTCGAAATGCGCACGACATAATAATTATGTCACAAAACGAACAGGAAATGTTTAAATTACCTCAACGACTAGAAGTACCTAGTTTGAAATTAGGCCTACGCCTAAACCTGACCAAATTCTGTCTGTTACTTGTGGATAGACCTCGGACAATCCTAATGTTACTTCGACTCATCCACAATATAGAAACTGACTATGACACTGTCATTTATTTGGGCACGAGAATAACCTGGAAGAAGATAGGAATATTAAAAGAAGATTTAGGTTTAGTCTAATTAAGATTTGGACCACAATATCTGGACAGCGTCCAAGATGAGACTTCTCAAAGCGCTGATATTCTCCACCCTAACCTACGGGTCAGAATCTTGGACGTTAAGCGCAGCATGCTGCAAGAGAATAGAAGCAGTTAAAATAATAGGTTACTGCAGTATGTTGAGAATCCCTTGGCCACCTCATAAAATAAAAATATCTCTATACGGAGAGAACTGAATATTCAGGATTATAAAAGGTTCCTCCCAAGTTAATACAAGGTATGCATTCTGACTCTTAAATCTTAAGCATTAAATACTCATTATTTATTTTCAATTAAAGGTTTTCTTTTTTAGAGTAAAAAATTAAGTAGAAGGTTATATTCAGACGCTAATAAATGTATATATTCGAGCTCTTCATTAATTTAGTCTTGCATCATTTATATTAATCATATTAAAGGGAAAATAAAGTTTTATGGTTCAGCAATGGTCCGCATAAGCCACTGCTCCAATATTTTCAATAGAATTGATGATATCGCTTGTCTAAAGAATAGGTTATAGTAAAGTAAGAAACCTAATATAGATACCTGTGAAGCCACGGATTTAATTGAAATTACGTGACATAAGCTATGACGAATCTCGACCTAAAATCTATCCAATAAGTACGAATCTAAAAGCTGCATTAAATTATTTTGTGAAACCTTAAATTTATTTTAGGTCAGAGCAAATCAAGCAAACGTCCAAATGCTTTAGAAAAGTTGAAAATTACAAGGATAGACACAAGACCTTTATCAGTTGTAGAAATAATTTCATTTATTACTAAGTCAGTATGTTACAATCAAGCAATACTGTATACCTTTCTAAATCCGTATTATAAATTAGGGAGTATTCTTTTTGTCATAATATAAGTAGTAATGTGCTCATAAAAAATTATTTTATTCGAATAAAAAATAAAAATAACTCATAAAATCATTATAGGATTGAGGATTAGATTTCGCAAGGGGTTTCTCGAAGATGCAACAGTTCATGATGTGCATAATGTATACATCAATCGTAAGAATAAACGATTTTAACATTTTTGATTCTGAACTATAACCATTTATTTTTATACTAAGTGTTTTTTACACTTACACAACGAATGTGGTCAAAGAAATAGAAAAGTCACTAGTACCATCAAGATGAACTTGAATAAAATTGAATTTCTTATCGCATTTATTAGTTATGTTTTGTATAAGTTCATTTAGAAATTAATTTATTTTATTTGGTTTACAGAACTCTTAAGGAAGCGACTTATTGGTATTAGACCGAACACTAAGTAAGCCAAAAGATGTTCATGTTTTTAAAGTGTTATTTTAATCAAAAATATTTTTGAAGAAGTGTCTTTTGGTAGTTTTTATTAGATTTATTATATAGTTCCACAAGCACTTCTTCCACATATTATATATTTCAAATAGTAATTTATATTCAGCGCTGATAATCTAGTTTTTATTATATCGTGATCTCTTATAAGCAGACAGAGCGTTAAAACAACTCCGTTGAAAATATTTAATATTATTAATCATTCATTTATCTTTGGGTTTAATTAGTCTGGAAACTTGTAAAGTCATAGCGGTGAATATAGAATTCTTAAAATTTTTATGTAAATTTATTTCACTTTAGACTGGTTAAAATTTTGCCCCCCTTGCTCTTGCGCATACATAGTACATAGTTTTCGCTCTTAAGATAACTAATTTTCCTCTGTAATACTCTAATAACCTTATTTGGATATTGATTTGGATGGATTGGAAATATATTTTGGATTATTTGCACTTCTTTGTTAGCAATCTCTTGCACTAAATCAAAAGTATCACCTTATTTTGATAAGTAGGGCACTTTTACACCGCACAGTTTATCTCGTACTAATTTAAATTAGTTCGTATTCTTGAAATGATATGTATATCTACATATTATAATATTGACTTTACAAAAAAAGAGTGTAATATTTGTTCTCTATGCTTTCAACTTTCTTATCTGTCAACTAGTCCTAATACAAATAATCTAGATCAGACTACCTCGATGGCCATTTATTACTAGTATTTGTACCAATCTTAGGATAAAAAACTGGACCCATTCTGCTGAAACCATTAGTGATATTTATTCTAATAATTTTATGGATTTCTAATACTACTTTTATCAAATAATTTATGCAATGATAATATAGAAAAATTTTATATCTTATAAGTTTACATGATTAATATTTAAAATAAAAAATTATCTGTGTATTTTCACTGAGGGCGTTAACATACGTTACAAACATATATTGATATCTTCAAACCTTATCTTAATGCAAACATATCAAGATGATCATGGCGTTATACAAACAATAAGGAGATAATCATAGTAAACAAAATCATATTAAAGTTTTTTTTGTAATTGTTTAAGTATCCTCTATGATTTTCTTCGATATAGGTACAGCCGGAAAGTATTTTAGTCTTAAATTGTCTAAAGTTTCTTAGAGAAAGTCGGGTTTTAAATCAAATTAAATTGATTTTACTAATACGGCATTAACTGATAAACAGATTGCTTTATATGAATCAAATATTGACATCGTAAAAATGTCGGCAATTTTCGAAAGCCACAAATTTCTTTTAGCAAACGAGGTCATCTAGATAGGATGCTGAAATTAGAACCGAATATTTTTTCTACAAAACTAATATTGATTCAAACGAACCCACAAAGTTTGCATTTTTGGGGATTAAGTTTAGGAGATAGGGATTTATAAAGTCAGAACAGCAGTAGCTTTGTGCGTACGACCTCATTTCATACCCAGACAAGTATATTTCGCAATTTTTTTATGTACACATATTTATGTACATTTACTTTGTTGATAGGTAATATTAATATATATATTTTTTTTTATATTTGATTAAATTTTTATCTATTTCCTGCATTAGATTTTAGGTGGTTATACATTAGGAATTGCATTCTTCAAAAGAAGCAGCTCTTTAATCGCCTCCATAGCGGGTTTACTAATGAGCGAAATAACAATACTTATTGAAGTTTTGATTTCTTTGAAGTCTTTGATTTCATTCTTTCAAACATTATATTGTAGAGTGATCAATTTATCTGATGACCTTTTTTAATTTAAGTAATTGTTTCACATAAACTTGAACATCAAGTGTCAAAAATAGGTTTTCTATTTTAAAAATGAAAGTTGACTTTGAAATAACCTTTAATAATAATTCTAAGATGTTTTCGGTTTTTTAATGTAATTTATTTTAGAAACAAGGTTAGACCTGATTATAAAAAATGAGTTTTAAATACAACCAATAAGTTTTATAAGCTAGACGAGCCTATATAAGAATAGAGATTCTCTCATGATTCAACTGCCTCTAAATCTTAACGGTTTCTTACTTCTTACTTAGTACTTCTATGATCCAAACTGTCTAAGTATACAGAGAAATTTGCTGGTTAATCCATTGACTTGATTGTTAAAAGTTTAAAAAAAGATAACTTTTTATTATTATGACCACGTACGGTCCGATGACTGTACTCATATTTTCGACGCCCCTTATTAATGAACTTCTTGGTCAGATTGACTTTTTTTATATTAATCACCTGAGTCGTAATTAAGATAATTCTTAAGCCTGGCTTTCTTAAAATATGTTAAAAAAACTTCAACCCGTTCTTTTTCTAAAAGAAATTTGAACTCATTAGTTAGATATATTTTTTTTTTATGGTAAACACAAGCACAAGAGGACAGTCCTATGTCACTCTTGGAGTGGTGATTGCGCGAAGATATTTGTGGGCATTTATCTTGAATCGCTGTAGGTTGTATGCCTCGGAAAATATGTGAGGTGGAAGCTCGCTCCACAAAGAAGATGTTCTCCAGATGAATGAGTCCCGATACAGTGACGTCCTTGGGGTGGGCAGGTGGACTCGATGTTGATGAGCCGCAACTGCTAGACGCGTCCTTCTTGCCGGAACAGCCCTGGGTGGAATCAGGCCTGCCAGCACTTACCGTGATAATACCGGTAGAATAAACAGAGATCAGCCACCTTCCTCCTGTGCTCCAGACTATCCAGACTCTTTGTCAGTTCTGGTTTGTCGATAAGACGAATAGCTCTCTTCTGTATAGAATCCAGCAGGTTTAAACTATGCTTGGGTGCAGAGCTCCAGACATGCGAGCAATACTCGAGGGAAGGGCGTATTTGAGCCTTATAAAGAGTCAGCAGCTGTTCTGGTTTATACAGTTTTTTCGTTTTGAAAAGCACCCCGAGTTTTTTGGAAGCCGCCCTGGCGACCTCGGCAACGTGGTCCTGCCAGGACACACTGTTGGTGACCTCGACTCCTAGAAGATGTAAAGATGATTTCATTGGCAATGTTTTCCCTGTTATAACCAGCTCTAGGCCACCAAGGTTAGTCTTCTTCGTAAATACTGCAGCCTGCATTTTTTTAGCGTTAAAATTGACCAAATTGTTATCGCCCCACTCCAAGATTGCTCTAATATCGTTGTTGGTTGAAGCTACTTGTTGCTGCCTAAGATTCTGAGAACTTGCGGCTGTCGTTGGTTTGGCGGACTTAAATGTGGAAATAAGTGTGCTATCGTCCGCAAAGCTGTAGATTGGATTGACAGTGGTTCCTAGCAAATCGTTGATATATACCAAGAAAAGGGTGGGGGATAGAAGGCATCCTTGAGGGACTCCAGCGTTAATGTTAAATTTGTCGGAAAGGTATCTATCGACGGCTACTTGGATTGTTCGTTGTTTAAGAAAACTTTTGATCCAATTCAATAATGAGTTTTGTATGCCGATTGAGGAGAGCTTGGTTAGTAGTCCCTCATGCCACACTCTGTCAAATTCCTTGGAAATGTCAAGAGCGACTGAGAGGGACTCGCCGTACTTTTCCATGGCCTCCGTCCACAAGTGTGTGACGTAGGCCAGAAGATCGCCGGTGGATCTAAGCTTTCGGAAGCCGTAATGATGATCGCTGATTAGTCCAGATGATTCCAGATAGCTTAACAGTTGTTAGTTGACTGCTTTCTCCATATTCTTCGATATTACTGGAACTAGTGCAATCGGGCGGTAATTGGAGGGCATCGTCTTCTTAACCTTTTTGGGTACAGCTTGAACTCGAGCAGTTTTCCAGCTTATTGGAAATTGGCCCTGCTTATACGTTAAATATTACTTATTAGTTAAATATTACATTACTCTATTCTATGGTTCAATTCATACCACTTATAGCATTCCAACAGTATTTTATTATTTTACAATTTGTTTTACAAATGGCATGAAATTTTTTTTTTGAGATACCAGCATGCCATAAATTTAATTAAACAGCTTTTAAATAAACCAAATTCATAAACGTTAATGCCAACTTGGTCTATTTTTTGATTAGAGAGTTTTATCGCAGGTTATTTGAAACGCATTTGCTAAGTGAACAAATACAGTAAGAAATAGTGTCTTATGATCTACCATATTATATGCTTTTTCCAAAGTATGTATACTTTAGCGAAGTACTATATCTTCATTAAATCTCTATTTATAATAAACATTCAGAACTTCGTCTAATTTTTCTGTGGGATTGGATTGAATTGCAATAATATCCTCATTTCTGATCACAGAAACATCATCCGGCACGAGTTTAAATTTGGTTTTGTTTGTACTAATAGCTTTAAGACCGGTTAACTAAAATCTCTGGATCTATTTCAGTAATCGTACATAGATATTTGTAAGTTTTTTTGCCTCTCAAAAAGAAAATTTTGTCAAAATATATTGGCTAACTTCATATATATCAAGCTTTTCTGAACGTAATGGCTGTTCTGAACTTTTATTGATTTCCTGTCGAAGCTCCAACAAGTTCATATCATCTTCGCTGTTAGAAATATTATCCAAGACTGTTGTAGGGAAACTATATCCAGGTGTAATGTTATCTTCCTGAGCTTTTACTGAAGCCGTACATATACTACAGCCAAGTGCAACAGCTAACCGTTTCTTCTTCCTTTTTGGTTGATTCGGATCGCCAAATCGCTGCTCCTTTAACATTGTAGTAAGGACGCTTTCTACGTCAGCAGTAGGATCTATGGCAACGGTATCCCGGGGTAATTTTTTAAAAACTTGTTCTCGGTCTAGAGGGTAAATACCAGAAGCACTAAATAAACTTATTAAATTACGTTTGATCGCTGATTTTATTAAAGTATCAGACTTCTGTCGTGCAAGTCTTGCATCCATGTAGTTCAATGTCTTATTTAGAAGTTTAGCAAATGTGTCCTTAGGAACCGTTGAGAATTTTAAGTTTTGCAACTTCCATTCTAAAAGTATAGCTCTCCAGGATTCTTTTAATGGCCTGAAAAATCCGACGTCAAGTGGTTGACAAAGATGAGTCGAATTTGGAACCAAACAGATGAAATCAATTTCATTTTCTGCACACAACTTCGTAACTTCGGGATCCATATGGGAAGATAGGTTATCGCCAATTAAAGCCTTACGCCCATCTAAACGTTTTGCATGGGGAAGAAAACTGCTTAAAAGCCAATCACAAAATGTTGCCCCATCTAACCATCCAATTGGTGTTCGGTTAAATCTAGTCCCTAGACTGCAACATGGCTTGTCACAACACGGGAGTCCTTTTGGGCCACCCTCTTTCCAGGAGTCATATAAATGTAGACTTTTAAAAATCACGTATGAAGGTAATAGAGTCCCATCAGCGGACCCACATATCATAACGGTAGTGCAACTTTTTGAGTGGTTCATAACCTTCTCAGGGTATTTTACGCCACGCCTATAAACACCACGTTTTTTCCCTGGATCATCGGAAAGATTCGATTCGTCATAATTAAATATATTTGCACTGGGAAGATCTTTTATTACCACTTCTAGTTTATCATAATATATTTAAAGTTTCTTTGGACACCGCAGCCCTTGCCCTTTTTATGTCAGTAGCTAATCTTTGCCTGTAAGAGTCTTTGTGCCTGTTTAGAAGACTATATGTCCAATCAACACCAGGAATATTGTTTTTAAATTGATTAACAACATCACCCTTTTGGTCTAATTAATACTTGGCCAGCATCCTTAGTCTGCACATTTTGAAGCCGCCTTAGGTATTGCTATTTCATCGTGTTTGGTAAAAATAGTGGGACGACCTGGTTTACTAATATGTTTTCCCTTGTACTTATTATAGAGAGTTCCAAAAGGAATATTAAATTGCTTTGAAGCTTCTCGTATTGAGCATATACCATCCACCACTACTTTCAATGCATGCTCCAGCTTTTCAGGGGTATAATTTATATAATGTCTGCTCCCCAGCACCCTTTTATGCTCGCGAGGCATTTCTGAAAAGAAAAAAAAAATAATTTAATAATTTCTGGAAAGATAATTATAATATATGTTAATGGGGCAACTGAGATCAAGCGATCAATGTTACCCCATAGTCCGATCAAAGTTACCCCGTGGAACAAACATGGTTCTATAAATAACCCTTAACTTAAATTTCACTAAAATCTTTTTGAAATCTACTAAGTAATACACATTAAAGTTAATACAAGAAAGAACATAATGGTAATATATGTACTTACCTTTATAGCCTTGAAGTTTGCTGACTTACAAAAACAGCGCAAACCACGTGTAGACTTTATGATAATATTTTTTAACATCGATGCACAATTACGGCGGTCTGCGACTCTAAACTAACTGGCTTAACTAATGAACCAAGCAGATGTCCAGTTGTCATAGCAGATGTCCAGATGTCATGTTATCATATTCGTACTGTGGGAAATGGTGGGGGTATAACGGCGCAACTATTTTAGGAAGTTTTGATCAAAGTGTGACCCGTATTTAAAGTATCCCCATGTTACGGTACTTACTTTTATCCGCAAATTATCTACTCTAGATTTTGCAGCAGTCGAATAGTGTATGGCGTTTCCCAATAACTTTAACTATTTCACTGAAGACACTGGTTTCATGGAAAAGGGTGGATATCATCAGTGACCAATTAATAAAATTTAATAAGTTGTAGCTCAGTTCCAGGCGTAAATTCTTTTAATAATGAGGTTTTGTACTACACAGTTCTCTGATATATCAAGTTCATTAAGGTTTACTAAGAACCATTTACTTGATATAACTCTCCAAATAAAAAAAATGCTTTGGAAAACTTGATGTTATCTTTTTCCACTGCAGGTAGATTTTCCTAGATAAAAAATTACCAGTTATCTTTAAAAATATAATTTACGTAAATTGTGGTACCAAATCTGTCTCTACCATACCCGAAAAGCTTATCTTCTCAAATATAGCAAAGTCAATCCACATCAAACGCCTTTACCAAATCAACAAATACACAAAAAATTTTGTGTTCTACTTCACTTCATACTTTCTCTCTATTTAAATTTATTTTATTTTCTTGTTTCAAATTCAAATAATCTAATTATCCAATCTCTTTTTAATTACTTTTTCAAATATTGGATATTCGCATAAATATAGGATTAAAGCTTACTTCTGGATTTGCTTTTAAGCAATGATCACATCCATATTTAAAATATTAAGATTGTTTTAAAAAGAAAAATTAAAATTCACGGAAATTTAGTCATAAATTAATAATGAAATCTAAACCTAAATTAGCATGAGCATAACATATTATGCGTTAATTACTTTCATTAACTCATATGAAATGTGTTTTAACCTTTCCTAGTATTATCTACTCTTGCAAATCTGTTCAGCTTAATTTGATTATTAACTGAGGAGCAGACTTGCAAAATACGGTTTGTCCAGAATTGTAAATTTTTAGGAAACATCAAAAACTGGTGCTACGAATCGATCTTACTTACCGAGTTAGGACTTTTACCAAAAAATTATGAAAATTTAGGATAAGTAAATACTCATTTAGAAAAACTTCTTGGACAAAATTACCACCAAAAAATGAAGAACCATTTTCTTTAAGCAGTATTTTTATTTTTTAATAAACTCAAATGAAATTAACATCTTCCGTATCGTTACAGTCACAGTCCTCACTTTCTTCAACATTGGTTTCAACCTCACACCGGCCTTCTAAAATTGGAACTAACCATTCCAATTCTGGATCTTGATTTCATTTTTCTCCAGATAATGATGCCAATAATTTTTTTAAACTATTTACTTTTTTTCCCTTTATTTTATGACCCAAACCTAATTCCTGTAATTCTATTTGATCGAATCTTGCTCGTGGTTTTAGAAGTGATTGAAACTTTTTTGTCTCATCTGAATTGTGATATAGTAACTCAGTTTTCAGCAAAATATTATGGGTGGAGCTTTTTTTCTTTAACAAAAGTCTTCGACAAGAATGAATGCCAGTCACTTTTTTCAGATGCAGCAAAAGTTTTTTTTATGTCAAGTAAATGCCAGTCAGTTCCAAGTTTTTGTACACCACCCACTTTGGTAGATATCCCAAAATTGGTCTGGAGTTTTTATAATACTATGAGACCTTAAGCTTTTTTCAATGCGTCCAAAGATACGATCGGCGGGGAGAGTGACCTCTAATTAGAAATATAATTTCTATGTCCCTAATCTGCTCACATGAAAACGTTTGAAGCCAAAACATTAAAGCATGCACAACATGATTAATTTTATTTTGTCCTTCACACTCATCTGCAAAAAAACGGATTTTCGTCGCATTGTCTGGAAATGTAAGTTTTTTCAAAAAATCGATAAGAGCGGAAGATATCTCAGTCGCCCCTCTACCTGCTTGGTGCTCCATCCACGTATAGAATACTAGGTGTTTAGAAGTTTGGTAATGCAAATAAAGTATATTGACAGCTGTTGGGCGTAAAATGCCTCCTGAATAGGGACCTTGGGTAATACCTGAACTTGTTGCAGATCAAAGTAATATGAAATGGTATTGGGATCTTCAACTTTCATTAATTTATGAAATTGTGATGCACGGATTTATGCACTTTTAGTTCAGTAGATAACTTTTGTTTTTATGAACCAATTTTGGTTTGTGTTCTAACGCAGTAGCTACAGACATCAGTAGCGGGACTACCGAATCCTATATTAAAGTATTTACTAACCACCCGGCTAAAATATTTGTAATTTACTTTCAGATTGTTTGGTGCTTTTTTGTTATATAATTGCCAAAGTATAGAAATGTTGTATTCTGATGATACATAAATCCATCGAGACTTTTTTCTTCTATAGTGGCTTTCCTTTCCTTGAACTGACTAATAAAAGATCTTACAGCATTCAGTTTATCCACAAACTTAAAAGTGCGTCTATCCCCTCCCCTTTTTTTTGTTAAAACTGTTTCCCCACTTTGCACTTTCCTGCAAATGGTATTCACCCTCCTCTGACCAACACTATAAACAGCCATTATAAACTTCTGACAAACCTGCAATTTTTGTTGCTTAACGAAAACCTAAAAAAAATTTGGTGAAACATTCAAACTAAAAAAATATTTAATTTTAATAGGTAAAAAAAATTTAAATCCATATTTTTTTTAAATAAAAATACATGTATATAACAGCTTGGGGATTTGAGCACTTAGTTTAACTCACGCAATATTTTACTGCAAAAGAGTGAGGTTTTCCATTAGCCTTGCGACACCTTTTTCGTTTTGGTATATCTAAAGTAATGTAACTGGCCAAAAATTCCATCTTAAATGGTTTTATTGGATTTTCTATAAAAAACTTCCCGAAGTTTAATTACATCTTGTCGATTCACTTGCTGACATTTTAAATTTAAATTATTTTTATGGTTGCAAGCTATATCAAATTGCTCTAAATTGGGATCATAGTTTGAATACCTTAAAATAGTATAAAGTCGTAACAAAAAGAAATAAATATTAAAAAATAAATTCATACCTCACTTGTTTGTTTCTTTCCCTAGTTATTAAATTAATTTGTCGCTTTCGGCTACCCCGGTCACTAACACCAAGAATGTGCTCACCATCTACAGACTCCATTGTGATTTAAACTTCACGAAAAAGTAATGAAACAAACACAAAATACTTGTACATAAATAAAACCATACCGACAGAAATTAGGTTATCAAACAAACATGTTTACATCTGGACCAAACGCGATATGTTTTTCTTGTGAACAAAATACTTTTTGTTTGTCTAAAGGTGATGGACTAAATGCTTTTTGCATGTCTAGGGGATTTTCGCAATATATTTTAAATGGTACAAAATTCGATTTGAACGTCCAAAATGATGTGAAATGATAGAAATTCGGTTAAATAATGTTGCGCCACCTTTAGTTTAAAATGTGAAAATTTGGACAAACTGCGTTTTGCAACTCTGCTCCTCAACTGTTTCAATTTATTGCTTGCTAGTTTTTGCTAGAGAAGAATGTTTTTTAAGGTTCTTTTTAGATCAGAGTAATGAAAAATCCTTATAAATCATATTTTCTTGCGATATCTCTGGCTTAAATCATCTATGATAGATTACGTTTAAAGTAATTCGTTGGCAATAATTTAATAACAGACCATCCCATATCCGCACACCGGCGCCATAATCAACATTTAAATTTGTAATTTTCACACTCCAAATCAACATTTATATTATTTTCATTATTTATACTACTCTAAAACCACTAAAATCTACGTGTAGGCATTCGACGCCCACCGATTTTATTGCAACACACGTCGTACTCGTGTATAAATCTGGCAACCAGTAAAAGAGTTAAAAAAATCAAAAACAAATGAAAGGCGACCCGACTGGTCACTTAATTGCTTGTTGTGGACGTCACTTAATGCTTACTTGACCAACTTAATGAGGTAGTTTTTGGTCAGATTTTCATGTAGAGTTTTTGGGACACTGGTATTATTAATTGTTTTAAATTATAATCTGTCATTTTTTGATAAGGAAGACTTAAAATATAACCAATCATAAACAGAGTTTTACTTTTTAAAAGTTATTAATGCTGTTTTATCTTAATTCGCAGCTTCGGATTACTGTATTTAAGCATTTAATCAAGATTTTTTTAAATTGTAAAATATCATTTTTGTGCATCATGTTTAATATAAGTAGCATAAGTTATGCGAAATCGACCTAAATATATTATAAAAATTTATTTTTTTGGCCTAAAATGAAAATTTTAGGCCCAACACATGGATACGATAATTGTGATAACTGTTTTCATACTTACAACCTCTAAAAATGTTTGTTTTTTCAATTATCGAATTGAATAATAAAAAGCCTCAAATTATTTTATTTAATGTTATTTATTTATCTTCATATTTGTATATAATTTTAAGACCTAAAATCACGTAACTGATCCTAACTGATTTTTTTTCCTTATACTTATAATTTTGAATCAAATTTCGATATTGTAGAACAATAAAATTCTACAGCCAATAGTTAAACAAAAAATACACAAAAAAATATAATTAATGGTATCCAATTTTTTAAAGATATCAAGACCTTATGTGTATGTGTATTGAATCGTGCAAAAAAAAAATTAATATTAAAGACTAACTAAAAAAAAATCTTGGCATCAGCATCAACTACCCTACACCCAGTCCACATCTTAACCTTTAACCTCGTACCACTGAACTTCTTTGTACCATGTTGCCGCTTACTACTCATACCCACCCGGTATTCCTCTCACCTGTATCGGCGTACCTCTCTCTCGCTCAGGTAACCCAAAAGGTAACCGTTTATGTTTTGTTTTCAGAGCCAACTTGGAACTCCAGTTCGTACCGTACCACCGACGCGTTTACTTGGTCTCGACGCGAATCATGTAAACGTAGCTTTACCGACTCTTGGCGCCGTATACTATGCCAGATCTGGATCTTGTTGACTATTGGTTACGGTGTCCAGTAAATAGTGACATCACAGGACAAAAAAGAACATCGTTATGTAGCAACTGTCGAAAAGACGTTAAAACAATCCCATTTAGTCTTAAGCAAAAATGTGATATAGATATAAGGACGCTGTATAAGTGGTTGTATGTGTTATTAGTGTTGTTTTTATTGTTAAGGGGGTGTGAGGGTAAAAGGAAACATAGTTATGGAGGAAACGGGGGTTACTTGATGGGCAATCATATTGCGAATCATAGCTTTAATAGTTTAAGGACTAGACAGCACTCGGTTGTAGGGAAAAAGGAGGATTTTATTGCAAAAGGAAAAAGTAAGTTAAATTAATTAAAGTCAAACAATGCATTTATGTCGTAATATACATAAAAGTTATGCTCTTATGTTATAAAATTTAGTAAATTGTACCTTAGTTTATTGCTGGCCTTACGTATTCTGTATGAGAATCTATTCGTCTATGAGAATTTGATCATTTTTAATCTTTTAATAGCTGTGCTGGCATAAAGAGATTTTAAGAACATGTATTGTTAACTAGATTATGGTGTATATCTTTATTCCTTGAAAGCATTCTAAATGCCCGAACATATATAAAACTATTTTTTTATTAGTTTTTTTTTGAATAGTTGTTTGGCTCTACTAAAAGCTAATTAAAATTGATGAAGCATACTTACATAATATATTTTAATGATGAAACATCTATTACCATTTTTGTAATGTTCATAAAATCAAGGACAAAAACTGCCAAATTAATAAGTTAACCATTACAACCTTTAATAATTATTCGTTAATAATATTGATGAGGTAAGACTTGTCTAAACCGATATTTAAAATAAGAAGTAGTACCTGATGATTTCTGGCTATATTTGTTTTAATATTGGTATTTACAAAGTTTACATTTTTATCATAGTACAGGATTAACATTGTTGTATATTATGATTACTATATACTATTTCTTTATTTGCTAGATATAGTTCAAGTTCCTTGCATGTAAATTCCTAAAATATTAGAAATTATAAATTAGTTACTGGGCAGAAACTATCGCCAAATCCTTAAACGGCAACAGCCTAAAAAATCAGAAGTCTCGTATACATAATAGATTTGACTCATGATTTTAATTATCTAAAAAATATCAAATATTACTTTAAAATGTCCATAAAACATAAGGCATTAGAAACATTAAGACGTTAAATATTCATAAGATCATTAGTAATGTATGTACAATAAATGAGAAAAATTATACTGACTATTTTAAAAAATTTAAATAAAATTTATATCTTTCACGAGATGAATTTAGATGAATTGTATTAAAAATAATAATTAAATTAATAATTTATTATTGTAAAGTCTAGGAAAGCGTCATTGTTATTAAGTATTTTGAAAATATTATTAATTTATTTTTTACATGTAGGTCTACATACATTAATTAAAATCAATGTTCTTGAAAGTGGACACAAAACCCCTACTTTCTATATGTTTTATTTAAAAAACAGTAAATAAATGAAAATTAAGGCGTAACCGCAAAAAAATACCTCTGATACTCAACTTAATAGTAATATAGAATTTAACAGTAATCTATTTTGACCTTTCTAGTGTATAAGCTTTGAGCTGCAACTGTCTATAACATAACCAACCATGAACTTTTGAAGTATTCATTTTGAATACTGTTAAAGTATTCTTTATACTTATAATATATGGTTTAGTATGGTATTTATATATTTTTCATCACTGGACTTTGTGCTTTTTTTAAATAGACCCACCTTTCTTCAATACACCATACCAAAGGTATAAAAAATACTCAAGGATTCAACTAAAATTTCACTTCAACATTTTTGATAAGAGCATTTCTTCTGTGTCTGAAGATAGTTGTCATACCGAAATTGCTACTTTAATATGACACCAAAAATTAAAATTTCAACCAACATTCTGATTGATTTCTATAGTAAATTAAATTTTCATTAATTAGACAAAAAATATTAAAATACGAGAGTGAAGAGGCACAATGAAAAACTTATAAACAAGTAATTTAGACAAATAAGATAGATTAGAAAACATTAATTTATTATTTCTTTAATTTAAATTATCAAGCTCTTCAAGAGTGTGATCTTTTCTTATGTTAAAACATGTATCGTTAAAAACAATCTAATATTATATGTTTACTACAGTATTACTTTAAATAATCGATTTGCTTTTCAATTATACCCAGCTTTAGTCAGATTGTAACTTTATAGTCACAAAAATTGTTACGTAGTTCATGGCAATAAATAATCAACTCATTTTAAACATTAATACCGTTTATGGCTTAAAACGTGTAGGTAATATGAGGTGATACGACCACAACGATCTCGATTTGTCAAGTACATATTTTGATCACGTGATCAGATTGTAAATATAATATACGCGGGAAAACCTGGGAGAAATATTATTGTTTACATATCCATAACAGTATGTGTTTGTGGATGATTCATGAAATACGAGTCAAAAAGTACCACACCGCCCGCCTCTTTTTAATCAAGATTTTTTCTCTCATCAACAACTTTTTAATAACCTTTTTATTATTAAGCTATTGTTATATTGATAATAACACGTTAAATCCAATCTGTCCACGAAAGATGCCGATACGTAATTAAAAATATGAATAGCTCACTTTTTCTCTTCTGTTAAGTTCGAGGGAACCAATCAGTTTGAAATCTGCCAGTCATACTTTAATTTTAAAAAGTATTCCTGAAGATATATGGTATGCTGATGTACTTGAACTACCTTGAACTCTTTCGATATGATAATGTTACTAGGGATATTTTGTAGTCGACGAGTGTTATGTCTAGATAGTTTTGTTTTGATAATGAGCTTTCAAATAAATTTGATGCATATAGGTGGGCGGTTTAGAATTCAATTTCAGTTTCAAACATCATTACATTTTTGTCTACCGATATATGGCCATATGTAGATGGTAATAAAGATCTGAATACTTGTTCGCATTAAGTGCTATATTTTAGATTGTTGTATAACGGATATTTTCATTTATTCATAAGTTTGAAAGAAAACATAACAATAGACATAAAATTCATTAGTTTTATTTTGATAACGGACTTTTAGACCAATTTGGTGCATATGGATGGACGAATTAAAGTTGAATATCAGTTTTTAGCATCATTCAATTTTTGTCTAATTTTGATGGGTATATGTAGGTACATATGAATAACTACATAATATTGTTTGCATTAAGTACTATATTTTGGATGTTAACGGTTACTTTTACTTTGTATTAATTAAAAATTTAAACTAAAATCGGTCTGTCTCCAGTAACTCAAAACAAAACTTTCTATCATTGATTAGGACCTACATAAGTTAAAGAACTTGTATTACTTCCTATTTATACGCCACAAAAAATGTGATTAGAGATTAATTTCTTACGCCATGTGATAAGAAATGTCACTATAATATAATCTCTGTCTTTCTAAAAATAGCGAGTATTTTTGCTACAAGGCTATGCGAATTAAAAAGGAGTTTACCTCTGTACCTGATAATTTAAATAAATTAAACGCTTTATTCCATAATCTCTTAAATGGCATTACTTATCTGTAATAGTTCAAACACTAAATAAAAAAGATGAATATATCAACTTGATTGACTTTCTCTTTATTTGCAACTTCCTGTCAAAATGTGGATCCACTTTTTATTCCAAAATTTTCAACCTCACTGATTTGCGATATGGCTAAATTTATTATTTTATTTATTAATTGCTGTTTTGATCGTTAGTACTCATCAGTAATTATTCGCTTTTTCTTCATTGGTGTAGTACGTAGCTCAAAACGTATAAATTTAATATTTACCTGCATTGCAAAATATTAAGTACGTACGATTAATGGCAAAACATTTAAATATGTGTATATATTTATAACTGAGTTTAGCCAAAATTAAAACTTGTGATGATAGGTCTGTAACTATTATATCTACCTTTACGTCTGTAATTACCTATCTAGGGTCTAGTATAAATAAGGCTATTGTTGTAAGCAAGTGATTTAAACAAGTAATTTTTTTGTGAATTTATAGCGCAAAAATATGGCGATCATGGGCGGTTTCTGACAGTAACACCTGTCATCCTGTAGTGACACCTTTGGAAGAAGGCATTTAAATTCCTAAACCTTTACTATCAAGAGATTTTAACTTTGGCAATGCTGCAGCCGACCCTTCCTGGTATAATGTTTCTATACTAGTAATCCCTACCCAATAGCAAAATCTTAAGTCTTTAAGGAATTCAGTGTTTTCAGATTTATTAATAAATGGTTGAATATTTTCCTGCTTTCATTTGCAAGTGACTTTTTTACCAGTGCAGACCTTGGAAGTCATAGAGGCAGAAGCTGATTTTGCCATATGTTGTGACGAATTACAGGACTCATTATTACAATTAAGGAATGAAACTTTTAACATGCATAAAGATGTAAAAGTTTTACGTCAATAGTGTACAAGATTCTCATTAATTTATAACTTGATACTGTAATAAAATGAACTACTTTCTTTTGGATAATAAAAACCATATTTAAAAGTCCCTTATAGCAAAACACCCTGATAAAAGCTTTCATTTTATCATTTTGTCTATTCGCTGACCAAGTATACTTGAATCTTCTTATGAGCTGATACTCCCAGGTTTACCTTGTCTCAAAATTGTTATTTTCCTCTATCAGTTTCAATCAGGTGTGGTTTGACACAAACACCTTTGTATACAGTTAGGAATATACTAGGGAAATACACAATTTCCAGGAGCAAGAGAAGCGACTCCAGGTCCTTGAAATGTATGGATAAGAGTGATTTGGATCTATTAAGAAGAAACATTTATCAGATGTAGGAAGAACAATCAATACCTACTGTGGTTACGCTAAGAAAAAGACTAATTAAAGACGAAGCAAATATTTCTTGTAGCATATCTAGCTTAAGAAACATTTTGCTTAAAATGGGTTTTAAGCATAAGACGATTAATAAACTCCATGCAATAATAGAGTCTCAACGGGTACGGGAATGGCGTTATAAATACTTAACGGCTATAAAATCATATAGCGATGAGTATCGAGCAATCATTTACCTTGAAAAAACTTTGTTCGATACTCATAATATCTTTAGTTCAATTAGAATCATTTTCAAGCCGACCATGTTCCCTTTATTGCCTCTTTAAAACGTTGGACCTAGCACAATGGGGGTTAATGGTCTAATTGATGTAGGATAGTAGGAGTCAACTCAAAATATCTTTGAGTGAACTATAGTAATTACACTTAGACATTTTTTAATTAGGACTTTATACTTATTAAATAATTAAATTATTGATTAGTACTTTCCTCCTTAAGTTTATTTTACCTTTTAAGCTCTAAAGTATTTTCTCTCTCTCTGTTTTTGTGATTATTACCACTGATTCTAGATTCATAGAAGATAGTTCTCTTAAGAAATCTCTCGAAAATCTCAATAATTTATCCTATATTTAAAATTTGAGTGACGAGTATATGAAACAGTAATGGAATTATATCTAAATGAGAGCGATTACGTGACTAAAACAAGATTAGATGTTAACAATTTCAACAATTAGCGAAATAAATAATAATTTAATTTTAATAGACATTTATTTTGCTTGGAATCATAATAATTTTTTTTTCATATTTCTCTTACCAGATATTTTATAAAAATAATTGTTAGGTCTTAACTAACACAATCATTCTCTGTCCACGTATGTTCTTTGCTTCTTGAGTTTTATATCTAGCATAGAAAAACAAACAAGTTCACAACTCTGACGTACGTCGTACATTTTACCGATATTTTTCTTGATTCTTGTCAAGAAGAGACGCATAAAAAGAAGAACGTGAACACGCCAACACTCGGTTGTTATAAACGATTTTATTCGTGTAATAAATTTTGCTGGAAAAGTTATAAGACTCGCAGAGCCATACAAGGTCAATACGAAATTATTTCTTCTGTCGAAACAAAAGGACATTTTATGTTTTTTTGTCTTTCAAGTAACGTAGTATATATTGCAGGAGGCGTTTTACGCGGGAAGGTATAAAATATTAAACATTTTACTAAATGCTGTAAAGAAATTATACTTATTGTTCCATCACAGTCATCTGCAAAGCGATACTCAACAACAACACCTCTTCATCATTATATAAATAAATAATTAAATTTAAGAAAACGTGTATTGTTATCGCAACAGTACTGAGAATAAATTGAGAGGTATCATCATGTACTTTCCGACCTGAACGAAAGAAAAATCTGAAGAATACACAGTTACTTGCAAGGAATTTCAACTGTTTCTTAAGCAAACAGCTTGCGGCATGCTGGTAAAATACCAGTTAAGAATAAGAAGTTTGTATTGTTTTGAGTGGCCATACTGACCATATGTTAGGCGTACACTTAGTTCTTTCATCTTGAATGTAAAGGTGAGATGTGTTTCTTATTTTTAGTAATAATCTGATATACAGTTAATATTAAGAACAGTTTTTTTTAATAAAACAATAAGTTTATTCGTAATCTTGAAGACATTCATCATATACAAAACAGGTGAAACAAATACAGAAACAAAGTCTTCAGATACACGTTGATGATCTAATCTTTAATACGATGCCAACAAACTTTTTAAAATGCCTAACAGTTACCTAATTAGTTTTTGACAAAGACGAGGTAACATGAGGAACAGGCTAAAGCGAGACAGAAGGTCGAGTTAATTTGTATGGTGGCCTTCACGGTATGGCCTGCTGTGGTCAATGTACGTTGCTCTTTTTTAGGGTATTTATTCTAGCTTCATGTAATATTTAACAGTTTTTTAATCTTATCATTACATATTATTTATTCTTGTTTTCCTCCATGAAAGAGATTTACTGCAGTAGTAAATAATTCAACACTTATAATACTTTAACAAAATACTTTAAATTTAAGAGCATTACGGCCCGCTGTTCAACTTTGGAGTTATTAATATTAATATGAGTTATATGGATAATATGTTAGGAATTTCTTATTTGTTTGCTTTTATAGAACTAATAAGAGTTAAGATTTTTTCCTCATTAGACATAAGTCGAAGATGTCATAGATGTCGATACTAAAGACAAATTTATGATCCGCGCTCAAGGTTTTCAAATTATGAATGTTTAAATTGAGGCGCCTTCAACCTCTTAATACTAAACTCCTTTCGATATTATTTCCTAAAATGTGAATGAAAAACCTAAATGCGAATAGATTCTTGTTTAACCATGTAACTGATATTTTAAAAATAATGGAAAAAATTAGAGGAACTAAGAAATAAAAAAACAAATTACCTTTAAATATAATATTTTGTCAATTTTTAATTCTTTGTATAGTATACTTAAAAAAACTTCTGCCTAAATTCTGATGTCTCTATAGAGTCTTAAAAACCCAAGCTCATCTAAACATAGCCAGTATAAAGACAACAGAAAGTATAAATAAATTAATACCTTCTGTTCAGTTTCATAATTTTTATCAAAATATGTGGAAAAGGTAATGGACATTCAAAAATATTTTCGTACACCAAAATAAAATTTCACCTGAAAAACAAGCGGTTTTTAGCAAGGACATAGCTGCGAAACAGAGTTCATGATTTAATCTATTGATATGAATAGAGTATCTTGACTATCTGAGCATCTTTGACTATAATATTGAATATTTTAAGATATGTGGGCCACTTTAAAATATGTGAGATTTTCAGATTTTCTTTTAAAAATGGAGTTAACAAATAGAGACTTACAACAAAAGGGGTTGATATAAGAGACTCTATTAAAGATAAAGAAACTCTTAGCTGTAATACAGGTATGCTTAACACTACTTAATTAATTTTAAATTTTAATATGTTGTAAGTTTAAGCCGCCAACTTAAAAATAAATAGTGATGTTAGTAGGTTGTAGGATAAGTTATCGAGTGTTAATATTTTTTGCCAGTGACAGTCATTATACAAATATAAGTTCGTATATAATCTTTGTCTCGATAGTATAGCCAAATAGCGTATTCAGACACTATAAAGCTCCTAGTTAAGAATTCTCTTCGAAGTACGTAGACACAATAATAAACCTCAAGTGGTCAAATAGTTGACCATTATAACACGTAGAGAGCTTCATTGCATTTCACTCTAAGTAAATTTTAAAAACTCACAGTTCTGAATATCTTCCAAATAAAATAAAATTAAGAGCAACAGTACACGCAGTCAATATACCATATATAATATTTTATTATATGACACAAATCTGTTTTGTACCTTTCAAAGTATGATAAGGAAAATTTTAAATACCTCTTTCTTAAAAATCGTGCCAATTTTATCAATAATAAAAATTCATCTAGAAGTGACTACTTTTTTAGATGAATTTATTTTTATAATAAATTTAATATATTTTTATGCTTGAACCGCTTAAATTTGCTAGGATACTGACTCCAAAGCAATTTAATCTAAATTAATAACTGGAAATCAGAAATAAAAATGTTAACTCTGATAACTATAATAAGCGTTAATTTATATTATGATTAATTAATAAGATAGGCCTTATCTGAACTAGCAGTTATCATGGATGTTTACAATATACAAAACTAACAAACTTTTTAAAAAATCTCCCAGTGGATTACAACTTATATGAAAAATACGAGAGGTATAGCTTACCGAATTTGAAAAGAGAACAATACTTCTTTGGCTGAGCGTCTATTATTTTCAAAAGGTGCATCTTTTAAATGTATTATAATGAACTGTGCCTTTTTTGGAAGACTCCCTCAAAAAGGACTCAGGTAGAAATATGTCCGATCTACTTGACCTCAAGGTGGTTCGTGGCTTCAGGTTACGTTGCTATTTTTTTTTTACTTTTAAAAAGAATTTAAGTACGGTATTTATCTAAGTATTAAAAGGAAGATGATGCCGGATTTCCGAAGTATTCAAACGGTTTCTATGGGAAAGAAGTAATTAGTATACATTTTATGCAAAGTCTAGAGAGAGGGAACCTGATACACCGTCTGGGGCTAGAACTTAATATCAGAGGAGGAAAAACAATATCATCTATAAGAATAGAAACAATTTCGATATTTAATCGAAATCATACTAATTATTCCCTTCAAATTATTAAATAATGTAAGTAGCACAATTCGTGGTTACAATTATCCTTTAAACGATCAAAATAAAAATTTACGTACTTTTAATTTATGGGACTGTTAATTTAGTTTAATCTGGGAACTCTTATTTTATCCACTAAAGATTTTCTTGAAAATAATTATTTTTACAATTTAATTAATAATTATTAACTAATGCCTAAATGCAACCATTTCGGAATATTATAGCATCAAACCACTTTCCAGAGAAATAGATGTACACATTTATATTAAAATTTAAACCGGTAGAAATCGAATGAAAAGGTAAAATAAATTAACAAATAATATTTAATAAAGTAAAACGATTCAGCATATAATTTAAATAATGCATGACTAAAATTAGTATATTTTACTAAAATGCTTAAAAAGGACCTTTTTTATAAATATTTGATTATTACATCTACTAACACTTACACAAAATAGTAAATTGTATACAAAAAATACTATTCGATATAGTAAATAATAAAAATTACATGGATCTTTCTGAAAATAAAGAATTAATACAGATATAACAAATCGCATTTGCAGCATGTAAAATATGTAAGTCTTTTTAATAGATAAAGAAAAACAATTTAACTGGCTTCAGTATCCTTAGTAAGCTGCATAACTATTTAATAACGTGGTATTTCCATGATACTGATTACTTTACATTAGTGACAGAAGAAAATAGCCCAGACAGAACCATCATCGAGGTAAAATATACTATGACGAAAGAAGACTTAAAGTTCAAGTTCATAACAAAATACGCTTTGAATGCTGTATCTAGACGAGTAAAGAAAATCCCTTAAAGCACTTCTACATAAGAAAATAAATGACGGTAATAAAAAACGTCTAAATAGTATTTAATATCGAGTATAAGATAAGAGATTAAATAAGTTACTCTCTCTGATGGAAGACTTCTCAATAAAATGAAATGCCAATTTTGCCATAAATATTATGTTTTTGATCATTTTTATCAGCCAAACCAAGTGGTGATTCCGATGATGATGATCTCATCGAAATGCATCACTCTTAAAACCAGATTATTAGTCTTTTTGTGAATAAAGAACTTTTTTTGAGAAAGTATTTTCCCTATAAGGGAAAAGAGTTATTTCCTTCTAGGGACATATAGTCAAAGAAAAAAATATGTTAATTTAGAGAGATTTGAACAGAACGAAAAAAAAATGCCACGGAACTTAAATGAGAATTGAGCTCTTTATTGCAAAGAGTATTTATAAAGAGCTACTATCATTGGAAATTTAATGGAAAAATATTATCAATAGGGAGGCATGCATTTTACTAAAACTTATTTAAAGTGAATTTGGGACAACTTGCCATATAAAATCCGAAAAATATTTTTTGATACATTTTGAAGATCATTGTAATCACATTATCATTATCAGTTTTTATGATGTTTCGGTTCTCTGATATCATCAGCAACTATCGTTTTATAAGATCCCGATTATTTTATCACATAAATAATTTGATTTTATTATTTTATTAAATTAAATATATGTTTATTGATGTTTCGACTTGGCACAGAGACCATTAATGCGACAGTTTTTTTTATTTAGTTTATGTTTTTGCAATATCTAGACTAAATAAATTAAGCAATGCAAAATAAATAGAAAAAAGTTAATGGCAGTTCCAGACAACTAAAACATCAAAGTATTAAAATAATATCACCAAAGTTAATATATTTCAATTTTTATTTGAAATATATAACTTTGATATCACCATGTTGTTAAAGCGCTTCTAAAAATATTGTTAGAAGGTTATTTTTTTAAAGTTTAAATAAACCATTTTATTTGGCTTAAAATTAATCCAACTTTGCCCTGCACTGATAACCAAAGGAACACAATAGTAATCTACATGATATTAATTGTAATATATGAATCGTACTTCCAGTATATCCAATGAATTGCTCAATTCAGTACTTTAATATATTGGTGTGAATATAATATTATAAAGGCTTCTCTTTTATTTAACATCTGTGTTTCGTTATTTGCGAAAAAATCCTCGGACCCGTCAATTTTTGATTCAAGGGGGAAACATTTTTTTGCCTAAGGACAAATCCCTAACGGGGGTGACAAGGGCCCCCAAAATTTTAAAAGGAACGGGGGGCTTGAGTGATACCTAATTTTGAAGGTATTTTTATGTGGATTATAACCCTAAAGTTTTAAATCGTTACTATTTGCCTAGTCGATACAGGGGCTAATAAAAGTTACAAAAAAATGTTAAAAAGTATAATTTTAAATAAATGGCTTAAAGATTAAATCAATCAAGTAAATATTTAAAATGTTGGCCTTCGACTTCCATACAATAATACAGGTTTTGTTCAAACCTTTCCCGTATATTTTGCAAAATTTCTGGGGTGATTTGACGACATTCATCAATTATTCTTTGTCGCAAATGGTCTAGCGATGTTGTCTAACCAGCATAAATTTTAGTTTTTAAATAGCCCTATAAAAAAAATCTAACGGGCTTAAGTCCGGGGAACGAGGAGGCCATTCAATAGCTCCTCTTCTTCCAATCCATTGTCCTGGAAATGTTTGATCCAAATATTGACGAACCCTTGCAGCATAGTGGCACCCTGCTGCAAATACTGCACTTGCTGAAATACTAGACGATTTTCCAAGTAGTCGTTGTTATTTTCTAGTATCTCCACTAATGCTGGATGAATTGTATTTTCTAATAACTCCAGGTACATCTCTCCTGTTAAATTGCCAGCTTAAAAAAAGGGGCCTACGATATGTTTACCAAAAATGCCAGCCCAAACATTTAATTTTTCAGGATGTTGTGTATGCACCTCACGAAATATTCTGGGATTTGAATCAGCCCAATAGCGACAGTTGTGATGATTCACAGTACCGTTTAGGAAAAAGGAGCATTCGTCAGAAAAACATACATTAAATAGAAAGTGTGGATCATTGGCGGCTTGTTCAGATATAGTTTCACAAAATTGTACTCGCCTATCAAAATCGTCTTCGTTTAGTTCTTCTACGAGATGCATTTTGTACGGATGAAACTTGTTTTTTTTTTTTAATATCTTCTGAATGCTGCTTCTCTTAATACCAGACACGGTTGATAACTTCCTTGTGCTCAGTGTAGGATCTTGCACAATATGGCCTAAAATAGCTACTTCTGAAGCTTCATTCACCACTGGATTATCCATTTTGCGCTTTTTATTAGCCACAGACCCAGTTTCCCTAAATTTTTGAACCAATTCCAAAATGTATTTGCAATGGACCTGTCAATTAGGGTGTTGTAGTGTGTTAAAGAGCTGGGCAGTTCTATTAGCATTTTCATTGTTCGCAAAGAAAAGAGAAATTATTTCAACTCTTTCAGCAAGTGAATAAATCATTATCACACTCAATGTTGTAACTAACTAACTTTAAAGAGCTATTTGTTTGACACACTATCTGACAGCAGTAATTGACAACCACTATTAAACTTCAAAATATTGCTATAATAACAGTCTCAACAATAACCAAGAGTTCCCTTGCAGAATTGGCATAGATACCTACGGGTATTAAAAAAAAAACAACAGAAAGTACGGTTCACAATGTAGGAAAACAAATTTTTTTGTATTTATTTAACTGCTAAATTTACAAGCATTTTTTTTCATAAAAAATGTTGACATGTTTTTGTAACTTTTATTAGCCCCTATATCGACTAGGCAAATAGTAACGATTTAAAACTTTAGGGTTATAATCCACATAAAAATACCTTCAAAATAAGGTATCACTCGACCTCCCGTTCCATTTAAAATTTTGGGGGCCCTTGTCACCCCCGCTAGGGCTTTGCCCTCAAGGGGGCGAAACTAGCAAAAAAATGGTTCCCCCTTGAATCAAAAATTGACGGGTCCGAGGATTTTTTCGCAAATGTTCTAAGGGACCCAAAATAGGCTCTGTTTCGTTTTCAAATGGCCACCCTGTATGATTTGGACCAGCCGCTAACCTAATCTACCGATTAAAAACAGTTTTCTTTATCATTTGACCAGTTTACTTACAAAATACCACTTATAATTTGCAATCTTTTGTCACTGACAAGAATAGCTCGAATAATAATAATGAAAAAGTAAAATATAAGTGTCCATTTGGTTATCTTTTATTTCTAATTTAATGAGGCTTTTATAGTTTTTAAACATTTTTTGTTAATTATCGTGGTACTTTTTATCTTTATATATTTTTTAGTTCTTTTACCCGCAAAAAAATTAGAGGTTAATGATAATTAAAATATTGTATAATATAAATCAGAACTAACCGGATCAACCGGATTGACTTAATCCATAAAAGGAAAGGCCGTAAGAAGGAGTGAGAAAGAGAATTACTTTATTTTTCTTACACAGTTTTTAAATTTTTTGGCTAGTCTAATGGGAAGTTTAAAGTGCACTTAATTAGTTATTAGTAATTAGTTTATCTTTAGTACATTATATGTACTAAAGATATTTGATATTGAAGTATTGAAGTATTAAATATATTATTTAAAAACAATAATGTAAATCGTGTTCATTTTGGTTATGCCTTTTACTTTTAATTTAACTTAACCAACAGCCTTTATTATAAATTAATTTAAATCGAAACAATGTTATATAAATGATTGCGCACTGTCGTATCTATCATTTATATGCACTTTAAATATTCCTTCTTAAAACTTTTATATTAATTTTTCAAATATCTCATATTTACTCTTTCACTTTACAACGTAGTACAGGATTGCCTTGCACTCTTGGACGTCTGAAACCAAACACTATTTGCTGATCTATCAAGATGAAGGCTGGTTTCAAGTTACAAAAAAAAACGTAATTTCCAGTCAAGCAAAATATTGTATTAAATTTAAGACGTCAGAAACAATATCTTTTAATCGAAAGTAGTACCACGACGCTTTTATAGCTTATTTATTTTTCTGGTTTATATACAATAATTGCTATTTTATGAAAACCGACAGGTGTGCCCCTAGACATTAAAATATATTCGCTAGAATATAGTGTATATTGCGTTTAGTTCTTAAAATAGTTCGGGCATTACCTGCTTAGAATTTAAGTAGGTGGCGCTATTGTTATTCAATGCATTACTTAACACGTCTTGGAACATAAATTAAGTAAATGTTTCTTTTTCTTTACATTATTACATTAACAGTAATTATTTAAAAATTTTGATTCATTTAAAAAAAATATTGCTATTTAAATAATAGATACTAATTACTGATACTAAGATTGCAAACATCATTGGTTGAGATAAAGCAGCCTTTATATTCTTAAAGATATGATCTAAAAGAAATTAAAAAAAAACAAATCATGATTAAATTTTCTCATCTAAACAGCAAGGAAAATTTAGTAGGAAATATCGAAGTTTTCTACTCAAACAAATGTTGCTAAAATGTATTAAGTATAAGTTATAAAATAGTTGTATAACTAAAATGTCTGACACTAATAAATCCTTACAATGCTCGCTATTCTTGCAATCCCTGTCATTTTTCTAATTCTTTATATTGTCTGTTTCAATTCTTTTTTTACATTTAATAAAACTTAGAAAGCACAATATGTTAATATAAAGGTATATTAACAAAATAAACAAAATCTTATTTATTATAAAAATTACTTTGACTGCGATAAGTTGCAGTTAGGAAGATACAATTGCAGTTTTGTAGACCTAAACAAACAGCTTTATAAAAAGGTTGTAAAAATTAAAAAAAAAATAGAAAAACACAGGTGTTGCTATGTTTAAAAAAAATCTCATTACATATATAATGCATTAAAAAACTTACGTATTTAAGCCGTGGCACGTTTTCTAAATATTTGCTTTCTTTGAAAATCTCCTTAAAAACAAAGCGTATTGAACAAGAAATTTTATAACTGCCAGACGTGGAAAGTACATATTCCTATCTTTGTTTGGCACTTATATACAAGGCGATTCGTATTCCGCGGACTTAACGACGCAAAATTTAAATAAACATGTACAATACCTATCGGGTTTAGGTATATATTCTCAGGTGTGCAAATAAGAATAGCAGTAAGCAAATAGCAGTTTGTTTATAATGGTTCTAAGAAACGGTACTGAGGTAATTCGTTATGCTGTTTCTAATTTCAATTGAAGTCAAGAGAGCATTGCAAACTCCAAATAAGTATTATTATGGATTTTAACGAAAATGTATAATTTAAATACATGTTTTCCATTCAATCTAATTATTTACCAATGTTGACATGCATTTTTTTAACTTCCTGACGTAAACCATTGTTCCTGTAATATAAAAATCACTTTCACAACCTTAATTATTTATTATATGGTTCTGTGTACGTGCTTTTAAATATTTCACATAGTTTATTGTAAATGATTCAATTAACTTGGGAAGTGCTATAATTTATTTAAAAAAATCTCGTTTTGATAATAAAAATACAAGTACTAAGATTGAAATTACATATATATGCATAATCTAAATGGCTACGATGTTTCTCCAATAAGATTTGTTGTAATATCGATTATTAATGTTTTAATCCAAATATTTACGCATTATATTACAAAAAATTAATGATTTAAGAGATGGAACTATTTTGCATTTTGTTTTCCATAGTATTTTACCATCAAGCGATATCCCGGCAATTGAAGATTAAAATCTCGATATTTTAGTTTTTTTTTAAGTTCGATTTTGAATTTTTTATTCTTACGCTTTGTTCTATTCTTATAATTTTCTAAATATTTATTGTTCTACCTCAAGCATCCAGTTGTTATCTAAACTCCTAAAAGAAAAGTATGAAGTAAACTGTATGAAAATTAAGAAAATGATTTATAAATAAATAGAAAATCGCGTAAAGCAACATGAAAATTACCTTAGAAAGGAAAATATAAATAATCATAATGACTTTAACTATCAAGCAGATATAAAGGATGAAAATGTGTTGCGGGCAGTAATAAAGATAGGAGCTAAAAGTCTAAATAAAGATAAGAACTAAAAATCTTATTTTAGGATATAAGGAGCATATAAATTAAACTAAATGCAAACATAAATGGATAGTTTAAATAGTTTTTTTCTAGTAAGTACTTCTTAATTGGCCAAGTATTATTATTTCACATGATAGCAAAAATGTGGTTATTTTGTTAAGATTTTTTGTCTACAACTTGTAATGTAATTATTTCTTCATAACTATAATAACTGAAATCACTTCATCTTAATATTTTAGTTCCTCTACGTAGAACCTGAATTACGTTGCGTTTTTTAACAGTTTTCTTCCTTGCATCTTCTTATTTTCATTTATCTTTGTTATCACTATTCTTTTCTTAGTTGTTTCATCACCTAGAAAAAAGAGAAAAAAAAACTTGAGTCGCCTAATGCAAATAAGAAATTAGCTTAACCAACTAAAATAAATAAAGAAAAATATTTAACCAGATATAACCTGTGTAAAAATATATAAAATATTTTCTTTGAGCAAGAAATGACTTTAATTGCCCTAAAAGGTAATACATACATTTGAATTAAGTGAAAGGAATAAGATATTTTAAAATACTTTGATTGAGGGAAATAAAAGAAGTATTAAGAAATAAAGTATAAAAGAAAAATCGAAAAAAACTTTTAAAATAAATGAATATCTTGTAGAGGACAGCAACATTGATGAAAATTAAGAAAAAATAATCTAATATCTTTTTGCTAAGTAATTAATGAATTCTATTTCTGCTAAATAGGCAATTGTAAAAATTATATTTCTCTCAGGAAATTGCAGTAATTTTATATTTTTTACTTTGAGACCATTGAAGTATTTATTATTTATTCAAGAAGTCAAAACTAATAATGGTTTGTTAACAATCTGTAAATTTCATTCCGAAAATTCTAATATTTTTTTATTTTTGTGCAGTTATTTCTGTTTTCTTTCTTACCTGGAAAAATTTTAGATTATACTAAAATTGCTTAAAAAATAAGCTTTTGCTTTACTTTTCTACTAATTATAAAAAAAAATCTTAAGTTCCAATATTTTATTGCAAAAAAATTCCTGCAGAAAAAAAAAATTAATAGAAAAAGCTGTCTTAAAGCAAATAAGCCAATTTGAAAGGAGAAAAGCTTTGAAAAGACCTCTAAAATCGAAAAGAAGCATTGAAAATAAAAAGTTTCAACATTTAAGGTAAATTTTTATGATACATTCAAATAATAGACTTATGTATAATTGAATGAGTTATTGCGGTCTTCAGTAAAACGACTTTTCTAAAAGTTCTCATAATAAAATGTCTCACATGAAACTCATATTAAAGTATTAACATGATTTATATTTGCATGCAATTGTGTTTTCTCATTGTTTCCGACATGGTGTAATTACATCTACCTCCAGGCAAGGTAGACCAATTTAGTACTATGGAGTACAATACACGCAAGTTGTTACATGTCGTTGTATTTTAGCGTCATTAAAGGAAGAGCTCAAATAATTACTATTATCAGTATATATTTCTCTGTTTAGGAAAAAAAACCAGGCAAAAAAATATCAAAAACTAAACTCTTTCAAAACGTTAAAAATATGTCGCGATCTGCGCCATCAAAATCATTATAAAATCTGCAGATAGCTCATTTGACCTCTTTTTGCTGAATAAAATTATCTACCAGATACCAGGGTAGCGTTTGTGATCAGAAATTTAACGGCCGCGTAATTAATTTGTGGCAGGCATTTAGAACAACATAGCTTAAGTGTTTTTCTTGGTATTCTTACAGTATGTCATGCCTACCCAGTGAAAATCGTGGGCGAACTGGTATTGGACTGTGACAACACTTGCTGTTCTACGTAATAGATGTAAACTTAGATGCGTTTCATAACAGTATGAAAAATGTTATTTAAAAATTAACTTCTTTAGGCGCGAGTCTTTTGAGGACCTGGCTTGTGACAGGTAAAGTCGTAAAACCCTTAGGGTAAAGGGTCTTCTAAATATTTAAATTTTATTTCAGGGTAATAATTAGCTCCAAGAAGCAGGTTCTTATAATAATAGAAACCATCTAAGGTATACAAACTTATGATCCTCTTAACCTCTTTTATGACACTTGCTTTGTTTTGGTATGTTTCTTGAATTAAAAAATGTAGTAAAATAAGTTGCATCGTAGACATTTAAAAAAAAAATATACATATTACACTTATTTATGTATTTATTTACAAAGTTATGTTCAAATTGACTTCAGAAAATTGATTCACATTTATCTCTAAGCAATAATCTATGTTTTTTATATACCACTAACAACTAGAAACTATGTTTCTTAATCTGACCACAAATCTATGTTCAAGTACCACAATATAATAGATCTCTTGCCGAAGGAATGCCAATAGAATTGTCGCAGTTCTGCGAAAGCAAAAAATGAGCCGTATTTACAGTACCCGAGTCCAAGTTCTCTTAGATAGTAAGATTGTATCTCCTTGTACGGCAACCCAGGTAGAGTCGAGGTATCATGGCCGGCGCCGTACCGCCGAAGACTGGTATATAACGGTTCCAGTGCGAGATGATGATGGCAGTACTTTAAATATACGAGCTTATATGTGTGTAGGTACTTTGTAAGAATCTGAGTGCAATTCTGCTTTGGTTTTAAATATTTAAGAGAATTAAAATTTGGTATTACTAAAACAAGGAAAAATTATTTTAAATACCATGTTTAAGTTTTCAGCAAAATAATTATATTCTATTAAAGGATGTTATGCACTTTTAAAATTTGTATAAATAAATAAAATTGATATTGAGTTCCTATTTCAGTTTATTATAACCACTAATAAATGAAATTAGTCTTGCTTAGCTGTAGACACCTTTGGTATAGCTTATAGGTGTAAATTTATTCAAATTGATTCAATTCAAATGCTCTGGATAAGTTGTCAGTAAATATACTACATTCAAGTGAATATCAATTGCATATTTGCAAAAGTTGTAATTCAAATAAATTAGATTAGAATTAGATTTGGGGCATCAAATTTCTACTAACAAAAATAATTATAAATTACATTGATTTATAAATGAATATTTAAGAATATATGAAACTTTTCTCAAAAATCAGTAAAGTGAATGTATAATCGCAAGTGCAGATATTATTTTGTATAATTTTGTTATCTCTATGATTAACTTAAATGGGGATGATTTGATTTATAAGTAATTTTTTAGTTATCATTTTAAAGTAAATATTTCAATTTATTTATCTAAGTAGTATTACTAATATTAACTAATACGTAAAATTTGGAAGTAGCTTTTATAGAGAGGTGGAACATCTTTAAGAAAAATTCAAAAGATATATTTGCTGTCACTGTCCAAAAAAGTACGTAAACTTTGACATGCACTTTAATTAAAATCGTCAAAAACGTTTTTATTCAGAGCATCCTGTGAGAAACATTTAGTTACCACTTTCTTATCAAAAATACCAAGTTTTTAAATTTTCACTCAGTAAACCTAGATAAAATGTTAGTTTCTGAGAGACCTGAGAGCTAGAATCTTGCAGCAAAAATTAAAATTGCAACATAAATAATTAATTTCTGCTATTTCGTTGCTTAAAAGATTCTATTATAAACAAGTATTATATTAAGTTTCATATAAAATTGTAATTTTTTAAACAATTTTTATACTGTAGTTTTTTGTAAACTTAACCATTTCCTTTCATAGTTGATCTACTTTCATAGTTATCACTACTTAATAGTAGAGACGGTTGATATTCTGAATCTTGAAGGATATTTAAATGTTGATATTGCTAGAATTTTTTCTTTAATATTTAAAAAATGTATCCCTTTTCAATATTAGAAATGAAGTATGATGACCTAGAATTAAAACCCTTAAATTGAAATCAAATTATATGTATTTTTTATATTGTATATACAAATTTAATATTCATCACAATTTACAGAAACAGAGTATGAACCATTAACATAAAATAAAACAGCAGTACTTTATGAAACAATTCATATTCAGTAAATCTTTCAATAAAATGAATTAAATGAATATCAAATTGGTACATATTATTCCCTGAATGAATTCGGTGTTTGCTCATAGAATATACATACCCATATACTTCCTTATATCTCCATTAGAAATGTCGAGCCTACTTAGAGCATCGAATGATAATTGTAAAAATTAAAATACAGACCAATGGAATTAAAGAAAATCTAGTGCTCTCGAGACACTACATACTGTTTAAAACTGTATCAAAAATGTATTTTATTCTTAAAGGGGGTCCGCTGGTCTCACCTGACCCGTTTGAAAGAAGTCATTCATCAAGTGGTTCCTTTTTAAAATTCTTATTGGATGATAATGTTCGAAGGTGCTGTTTACATTACGGTTGACAATTCAGGGAACCGAATCGACCCGAGTAATCCAGGTTGATACACATTTTCTTTTTTGCCCAATTGCGTCTCGAGACTTTCTTACTTGGATCTCTTTAACTATACATGAAACGTGAGTGGTGAAATAAGCAGCTTTTGAATTGTGTGGTAACCTGTATCATACTTTTATCAATTGACAAATACATACGGTCAGTATGTGTGTGGCGATTTTCTTGACATTGTTCTTTTAATGATTGGATACCTTAAGAATGAAAGTATTTGACAAGTAATTTACTAGCAAAAGTTTTTGTGTCGTACTTCAGTAAATAATTATGCTTAAGTTAAATGGACATGTAAAATGAATTTAATAATTATCCTACAGTTCTAATTAAAAAAAAATCAACTTTAACTTGCCTGTAGACAAAACAATCTACTAAAAACATTTTTTTCTTATTTTTAAGGACGTGTTTTGAAATCAGACCTGTAATATAGCTTAGCTTTAAGACCTTATTTTAATTTTTACAAATGGGTATTTCAAAAACAAACCAATAATTTACTGGTTGAAAGCTCTGTGACATTTTCAATAGTATTTATTGTTACAACAAAACCATACCATATACTTTACTATTATGGGTTTATGTCACATAAAACGTGACCACAAACCAAAACAAGCATCAAGTTCTTTGGACTAATATGTGTTTTTTTTTTCAGTATGCATCGGTACCAACGGACGTATGTCGGTTCCATCTAATCGGGACCACCACTATAGAAACCTAAAAGATCGATTTACAAACTGCACTTACGTAGATGGCAATCTGGAACTTACCTGGCTAGAAGACAACAATTTAGACTTGAGCTTTCTTCAATATATCCGAGAAGTTACTGGATACGTATTAATATCACACGTAGATATTAAAAGGATAGTATTGCCTCGCCTACAAATCATCAGGGGTCGCACTCTATTTAAAATGGGTCCAAGAAATGAACAGTTTGCTCTGATAATAACTTTAAACAAAATGTACTCTGTAGAGCTTCCAGCCCTACGAGATATATTAACAGGAAGCGTTGGTATTATTAACAATTACAACTTATGCCACATAAAATCCATAGAGTGGAAGGAAATCATGTCTGACCCCAAAGCGCGTTACAATTACGTATATAATTTCACATCTAATGAAAGAGAATGTACCCCTTGCCACAAGGCATGCGTAAGAGGATGCTGGGGAGATGGTTATGAGAACTGCCAGAAATTTTCCAAAACCACTTGCAGCCCCCAATGCGCTGAAGGCAGATGCTTTGGTCCAAACCCTAGAGAATGTTGTCATCTCTTTTGTGCGGGAGGATGCACAGGGCCTACTCAAAGCGACTGTATTGCTTGCAAAAATTTTTATGACGATGGAGTGTGTACCAACGACTGTCCCCCCATGCAAATCTATAATCCCACCACTTATTCCTGGGAAGAGAATCCTAATGGCAAATACGCTTACGGTGCGACATGCGTAAAAAAATGTCCGGAACATTTGCTTAAAGATAATGGAGCTTGTGTGCGAAGTTGTCCTTCAAACAAAAAAGCGCAAGATGGAGAATGCGTGCTTTGTGATGGACCATGTCCCAAAACTTGCGTAGGAGATAAGACTGTGCATTCAGGAAATATCGATAGCTTTAGAGGATGCACTGTGATCGAAGGCTATTTGAGTATTTTAGAAAACAGTTTTAAAGGTTTCCAGGATGTATTTGCCAACTACTCATGGGGTGAACGTTATCCAGAAATGCATCCTGATAGGCTAGAAGTATTCAGCACACTGAAAGAGCTGACAGGCTATTTAAACATTCAAGCCTATCACGAAAAGTTTAAGAACCTATCGTACTTTAGAAACCTTGAAATTATTCATGGTAGGATATTACATGAGTTTTCCTCCTCGCTGTACATTGTTAAGACCTCCTTAGAATCACTAGAGCTACAGTCGCTTAAGAAAATCAACATGGGTACCGTAGCTATTTTAGAAAATAAGCATCTATGTTTCGCCAAGGAGATCAACTGGGAAGAGATCAGGAAAAGCCACGAGCATTCGTTAATGTTATCGAATAATAGCGACCCAAAAATGTGCAAAGCTAAAGGATTAATTTGTGACGAGCAGTGTAGTAGCGATGGCTGTTGGGGGCCTGGACCTGATCAATGTTTGAGCTGTGCACACTTTAAGTTGGATAACAGATGTCTACAGAATTGCACAGTAGAACCAGGGTAAGTCTTTTTAAATTATATGGAGGTTTGTTACTTTCTAGGTAATTGTGACTCTTTGAAAGAGCTGTTACTAATAAATTATCTGCCGAAGATAATATTTTTGTTTGGTCATGTTGTTCTCAATAATTGGCCTTAAAGTTTTTTACTGATAGAATTATTTCTTTGGATACTGGATAAAAATAAGTCTTCGTATTCTCTAAATAATATCTATCTGCTTATACTAAACATGTTTCAGGTATTTATTTTCTTGGTATGACTGACATGTTATCTGTAATTCTTGTCATCCATAGTCGTCTCATCTTAAGGTTTTTTCTGTTTTAATCGCTGGAGAAGTCCTTCATTGACAATTGACAAATATGTTTCTTATAGATATGATAATATATGCTGCTTTAGGGTATCCTAAAGTATATTTCGTATCTGTGGCATTTTCTCAATTACCATTTTTCCAATATCTTTGCTAGTTACTTCTCTCTTTCTTTCTCTTTCTACATCCCTTAACTAAAATGAGCAAAATTAATTTCAGAATTTATCGTGCTGATAACAAAAAATGTAAACCTTGCCACCACCAATGCGGTTCTGATTGCCATGGACCTGGACCAGAGCACTGCACCACATGTAGAAACTTCAAAGATGGACCATTTTGTGTGGAAAAATGCCCCACCAATAAATACGAAGAGAACGGAATTTGTATGCCTTGTCATAGTACTTGTGTTGATGGGTAAGCAACTCATAACTATACAAACGTGTCACAAAGTTAGCTATTATATTTTTTTAATTTCAGTTGTACTGGACCGAAAAACACTGTTGGGCCAGGCGGTTGCACCTCCTGCGAGTTAGCCATTATGAACGAAAACGCAACAGTAGATGAATGTCTACACCAAAACGACTCTTGTCCAGATGGCTATTACTTCGAATGGGTCGGCCCGCAGGTGCAAGAAGAATCGTCCCTCAGAAGTCTTACTGGTAAAGCTATCTGCAGAAAATGTCATCCTCGTTGCAAGAAGTGTACCGGCTATGGATTTCATGAGCTTATTTGCCAGGAATGTACTAACTTTAAAAAAGGAGAGCAATGTGAAGACGAATGTACCATGGACCATTATCCGGATATCGCCACCCACGTTTGTATGGCTTGCGATTTAGAGTGTAGAGGATGCAGCGGACCTGGACCTGAAAATTGCAATATTTGTCAAAATTTTAAGTTATATGATGATGGTTGGATTGATCCAAACAATACTTTCAAGTAAGTCTAAGTCGAATTACTTTAATTTTCAATTGATTAAAGTAAATACATATAGGGAATTAACTAAATATGTTGTTTACTTTAAGATGTGTTGCCGCTTGTCCTCCAGACTTCCCACACCGCATTTTCCCAGAAAATTCCGATTCGTACTGCTCCGACAAACCACCTGCGACATTTGCACTTATAGCAGCGAAGAGCCCAACTTATGTAGTGATCATAGCCATCTGTATTATAGGGGGTATTATTACAATAATCACTTTAGTATCCGTAATGGTATATTGCCAGCGAAAGGAGAAGATCAAGGAGAATGCCATTAAAATGACCATGGCTATGGCCCTAAATAATATTGATGATAACGAACCATTACGACCAAGGTATTATTTTTCATTTTAAATGTTTGAGTGATATCTAAATTTAATTGTTATTTTTAGTAATGCGCCTCCTAATATTGCCCATCTAAGAATAATTAAGGAAACGGAAATTCGTAAAGGTAACACTTTGGGATACGGAGCATTTGGTGTGGTGTATAAAGGTGTTTGGGCTGTTGATGGGGAAACGTCTTCCAAAATTCCAGTGGCCATAAAAGTGTTAAAAAATGATACTACTACCAACAATAGCAAAGAATTTTTATCAGAGGCATATATTATGGCAAGCGTAGACCATCCCAACTTGCTAAAGCTTTTGGCTGTTTGCATGACCTCCCAGATGATGTTAATAACACAACTAATGCCTCTGGGATGTTTGCTTGATTTTGTCAGGAAGAACCATGATAAAATTGGATCAAAAACAATGCTAAACTGGTGTACACAGATCGCAAGAGGGATGGCATATCTAGGTAAGTTATTTTAAAAGTAGTTAACAAATGTTTGCTGACCATATTTGTACTTTCAGAGGAAAAACGACTAGTTCATAGGGACCTGGCTGCCAGGAACGTATTGGTTCAAAAACCTAGCTGTGTTAAAATAACTGATTTCGGACTTGCCAAACTGTTAGATATTAATGAAGAAGAGTATAAAGCTGCTGGAGGTAAAATGCCAATAAAATGGCTCGCACTAGAGTGCATCCAACACCGGATATTTACCCATAAGTCTGATGTGTGGGCGTTTGGTGTCACCGTGTGGGAATTGTTTACTTTTGGAGACAGGCCTTATGATAACGTACCTGCTAGAGATGTACCCGAACTTTTGGAAAAAGGTAAGTTCTTTCTTATATGCCTTCTTTCACTTTATATAGGGTTTTACAAGAGTCATGACAATATAAAATATAAATCCTAGTTCTTTAGCAATAAAGTAAAATATATCCATCTTTTTTTTAGGCAAACGACTTCCTCAACCGAGCATAGCAACTATAGATGTGTATATGATAATGGTGAAATGTTGGATGCTAGATGCTGAGAGTCGACCATGTTTCAAAGAGCTAGAAGACGACTTTTGCAAAATGTCCTTAGATCCTGGACGGTATCTTATTATACCTGGGGACAGATTTATGAGACTTCAAGGAGGAATGAGCACACCCTTGGTAAGTTTTATGCATACAGCTATAATCTCTTTAAGATCAAGTAGGATAGAGCGGAACAAGTTGCACCACTTCAGTTGCACCCCTCCACTGCCAGTGCAATATTGTGAAGGTCAATTAGGTTTGAAGCTGATTTGTTTAAGTTTTTTATACTATCATCATATTTAAAGCAGCACCGTATTGACCTTCGTTTACACAATAACATTTATATTAAGCCACATGATATATAGTGATATCATCAGCGAATAGGGTAAACTCACCTATAATTTAAAATCACGGTAGATAACATATGAAAATTAGAAAAAGCAGAGAAGCCAGTACACAATCCTGAGGGAGACGATATAAAGATTTTCAGAATTACTACTATTAAATATAAGTCTGAATTCGTTGCGACAGATAGGAATAGAACCATCCTAGGGTAGTTCGTCTGAAACCATCACAGCAACATCACACATCTCTGATTCACACAGCTTTTGACAAATAGCAAAACACTGCTGCAACAACCTCGCCAGCATTCAGTGCAATGTAAATGTATCCCAGAAAACTAAATATGGACTATCTGTGCTCATGCAATGATTAAACGGAAACTGCAGGGAATTTAGAAGCCGAAATCAATTTAAAAGTGTGACCATACTGAGTTTTATTATCCTTAATGATCTACAAATTTAGCCAAAGTAGGCAACAGTGCAGTAGGTCTAACTTTTATGACTCAGTTGTGCTTATCACCTTTATAAAGAGGTAGTATCATTGGCTTGACTAGCAAAAATGTTAGTAAAAACTTATTGTAATAGAAGTTTTCATTAAAAAGGCACAGAAGTTTAAGGTTGATGCCAAAAACCTATGTTCTCTAGTGGGTTTCAGCCATACATTAGCCATCTGATCAGTGGCATTAAAGGTCACCAACGCTCAAAACGTGGCTACAGTCGACTGGTCTATTTGGGAATTACTGGACACATGAAAATAACACGTGCGGTACCAAACCATTCTTCTTGGGCTACTGAAACTTTCAGTGTGGCTTGAAAGAAAAGCCATTGCGGCGCATAAGGATAGCCGAGAATGGCGCAGTGTTCACTCAGGACAAGACCATATGACGATCGCTCTCAAAATGTGTAAGAACATACCAATTTTTACATCCAGATGTACTACAGCGAGTGGCAAACTAAGGTTAGAGAAAGGCTTTCGGGTAGAAATATCGATAAGGGAAGAATGGTCCACGAACCAAATCTAAACAGTTTTAGGCCTGGTACACAGATAGGTCATGGATGGAAAGTACCAGGTCAGCCGAGGCCGGAGGATAGAAACGCACATAGGCGAATCCTTGACGTTTGCAATACTAGAAGTAGCAAAGAGCGAGAGGATTTGTATCTATCCTGATAGTCAAGTTGCCCTCAAGGCGACCCAAAAACCCAGGGACATTTCAACGCTAGTCTAGGAGTGCAGATATGCATTGGAAAGACTGGAAATACAGACGAAGTGAGATTAAAGTGGGTCCCAGGACCCACTGTAGGACCCATTTCAGCCTGTTAAGGGCAATAGAATGATAAACTAATAAGACAAAGTTCCGTATGCCCCTTCGTAGGCCCCGAGCCGTGCCTTCAACTCAGTAAAAACACATTTTTTTCAGGAATTTAATAATAAAGTGTGGAGAAAAAAGAAAAAAGTGGAGAAGAACAAAAAGATGAAGACAGCCCGAGGAGATCAGATACCAATACCAGATCAGGACGGCTCTAAAGTAAGGTGACTCCTACCTTCTTATTATAAGATAAAGTCCGCTCTATCCGAATTGCGGTACAGGGAAAATTTTTAGAGCTATACCACTCCAACGAAACGATCTTAAAAATTTGGACCGGGACAGCGTGCAACCCCTTATTAACTACTACTACTACTACGGCTTGAAGTTAAATTTACCCTGTGGTGCAACTTACTCCGTTTCCTTTTAAGCAAAGAACCTTTTCAGATTTTGCCTCCTACTTTTAAGCTTTTATACTACAAAGACAATTATTTTTTATCTTATCCTGGCTCCTCTTTTAGAGCGATAGGGACATGGTTAAATCCCTAGTTTCCGAAAATATTGACATATCGGAAAATGATGACTACATGCATCAACCAAAATCGAGAGTACCCTTTCACGGTACTGGAATGACATCACTATCGGGAGTAATGTCTGCAACTCCAACTCCTGATAAATACTGGCATTCCTCACAACCAATGACTTCAGATGGCAGTGGCATGTACCCTAACTCACAAAATCAATTTAACCACAAGTTATCTAGGTAAGTTAACAAAAATCTTCAGTTAGAGGTGTAGAAAATACTAAGTTTTTATTTCTATTCAGGTTAAACCAAGATATGCACAGACGCTTTGATCCAAACCTACAAAGCATTCAAAATGACCTTTCCTCGATAAGCTACTGTCGAGATTCTTTAAAATTCCGCCAACGGGATAACGGATCAGACGAACATGATTCCAGTGACAAGTTCCAACATGCCCAAGTAGGCAATCTTAAATTGGAACTTCCTGTAGATGACGATGACTATTTAATGCCATCTCCACAACTGAATCAAGGACCCTCGGCATATTTAGATTTGAAAAATACAACGGATCACCTGAGCAATCCAAATCTTCTCCAGAACTACTCCGAGCTATTCCAAAACAATATTGATAACCCGGAGTATCTTATGGGCAGCGAAAATGCCCCTGAACAAACGGTCGGCTTGCCGGACGTTTCGGATTTTGTTGTGCCGCCATCCCCGGGAATCGTGGATCCTCGGTTGCCTCAACTTCAAAAGACTTCTGAAGAGGAAAGTGACCATGAATGTTACAATGACTTTGACCGACTAAGAAGGGAGCTTCAGCCACTGCAGCAAAATCAGGATCTTCCAGGAGGTGCGATTGTATAATTTGTCTAAACGATTTTTTATTTCATGTAAGGTTCCTATAATAATCTGGATTCAATAATTGTGAAGTTTCGATAAATAAGTAATAGAACTGACAATATACGTACAAATATATCCGGCCTCTTGTACTTTACGTGCTTAAGGGCTGTGCAAAACGAACTTTTGATAATATTCTTGATATATGTTAAGCTACTTAACTAGATTTAGAGTCTGAATAGTATGCAGTACTGTCAAAAGCATGACAATAACTATTTATGCTATATATTGCCATTTTGTTTTTAAAAATGGCCTAATATTTTGTAAAAAAATGTTAATGTACATATGTTTATGTAAAATTTGATAACATTGTTCGCACAAAAAATATGTGAGCAATAATTTAAGTGACGTACGTTTTAAAATTGTTGGGCGAGTTATTTCGGGATAGAGAATAAGATAACTGAGCCTAAAATATATCCTAAATATTCTTGCCCAAACTTCTTTGATCTGTGATAATATTTTATTATATTATATTTTATATTGTAAATTTTTATAAGGGGATCAGCTGATTTTAAATGGTTTTAATCTGTAGTTATTTTGTTTTAAGTAATTTTAGACAATATTTTATTTCCGCGACTAATCTCATTTTTTGAAAATCTCATCGCCGATTGTTTTAAAAATCAAAGTTTGTAATTTTATTATTTAATCATAATACAATAACATATTTATAGAATTGTGAAACAGAAAATCGAATATTTTAAATTGTGTAATTTTTATGTTTTTTTTTTGTCAACTGCACTAAACTTTGTGCCATTTACTGTATTATATAAAAAAGTGCCTTTATTATTGTATATTGACTATTTTCATTCATTGAATACATTTTATAAGGGTTTTTTAAATAAAAATTATTTAAAAATGATTGTTTTATTCGTTTTTTAACAATACAGAAAAAATGCATATATTTAAGCAATATCAAGCTAAAGGTAGAAATATGGTAAAAGGTCATTAATGTATAAAGTTTTTTCGATTCATAATATCACTAGAAAGTTAAAAAAATATACATATATATATTAGAAATAAAAATATATATCAGAGTAATAAAATGTCAAGTTTCGTAAGTTATCCAAAAAATGACTGAAAATCAAATTTATTATACTAATATGCCTAAGTACAAAATCTTAAGCTGGAACTTTCTTTAGACTACTATGACTATTTAATGTTATCGGTGTAATTAAATCAAGATCCCTCGCCATATTTATAATGCAGGTAGTCTTCTCCAGAAGCTTACAGTTATTTTGAAAAAATATTGATAACCCAAAGTATCAATCAGCAGCAAAAATGCTCCTAAACAAATGATCACTTTGTCGGATGTTTTGGGTTTTGTTTTTACATTGCCATCGTAGCTTCAATCGTATTCATTTTTTTATAATCATTCTAATGAAAAATAATATAATTTATTATAGTTCTTTAAAATTTACTTTTTATGTCATGAAAGGGTTAAAGCTATAAGCAAATGACGTTTAAAAATATATGTCGTTTAAATATTGCCAATGGTTCCGAAGATATTCGAAAAAAAACGAAATTATTAAAAATCTATTTTATTTTTTTTAGCTTGAATGAATTGTTGAAACAATGGGCTGCCAAGGCAGTTATGCATATAGGTCTCCTGATGGACCCGTCATGCCCCACCGGGGGTTACCAGAGCCCAACGGCCTTAGAGAAACCGATAAGGCTCTCTGGTCTGAAGGACTTCAAACTTCAACTAGAAAGTCACTCGGTATACTGAAAGTGCTACCCAAGCATTTGAACCTGGCGCGCGTGAGTGCTGGGACTTCCCGACTACATGGTCAATGGTTTCATCCTCCTCATAGCACCATCGGCATTCCGGGTTGTCCACAATACTAATAGTATGGAGATGGCTTCTTAGGTGCCAGTGACCGGTTAAAAGACCTGTCACTAGCCGAATTTCGCGTCTTTTTAGGCGTAGTAGATTTTTGGTGAGACAGGCAGAGGGCCCCCACCTATGTGCGCTTTGGCCTATCTCATATCCCCTGGTATGAGATCAGTCCATCTTCGGTGGGTCTACTTGTCCAGCAGACCCTTCATTGACGCGACCGCAACGCATTTGGCGATACCAACTATGGGTTCCGGCTCCACATTCGCGGATCTGGCAAGAGAGTCCCCTTCCTCATTACCTGCATGGCCTGCGTGGCCAGGTATCCAGACGAGCTGGACCCTGCAGCCAACCTGCACCAGTTTTCAGGACTTTTTTTAGCTTATTTCTTATCCGATTTCAAAATAATTTGCACTTTTCCGTTGCCATTTTCTTCGGGTTATATGGTGTTTTTAGATTTTTCATACGAGGTTTCATCTTTTGTCAGTCATCATCAACTCTGGTTTTTCTTACAGGCGCTATATTGTATTTCTACATTTTTGAAATCTGTGTAGAATTGCCCTTTTAAAGGTGCATCAAAAGTAATATAAACATAATTTTTGTAAAAGTCCAATTTTCTTTAGAAAAAAAAAACAAATTTGTCACAGTAGACCGTGATAAACTGTCAGCAATATATCTAACCTATCATAAATGTCATATGTTTTAAATATTTGTATGTTTCGTTTTTTTTACTATTGTAGGTGATAGGTATTTTATTAATAATTTAAGCAATTTTGGTTTATACGAATGAAGAAAAGCGAGATATGATTTTTCAGTGAAGAGTAGATGGATGTCTTGGATTGAATTTTACAACAAAAATTGGTAATCTATCTCTAGATTTCAAAAGAAATATTATCCTCTAATGAAGACATTTTTATGGTGTATTTTGTGTTCTTTTACGCACTCACCGAGTTTGAAGGTGTAACAAACTTTTTTTCAATTAATCTGAGTTTTTTATTTTTGTATTGTTTAATGGTGTCTTACACCCTTTATCCTCTCAAAAAATATGTGTCTCTAAGATATATGGAATATTTTATATTATATTCTTCGGCATTCACCGAGGTTAAAGGTGTAACAAAATGTTTATCAGTGACTATGATTTTTTAAACTATTTGGGGGGGTTTACACCAGAACACCAGAGCGGTGTTCTGCACAAGCAGAACACCGCTTCATCCCATAGAAAAACGCATATTTCGAGGTATATTATGCATTTTATATTATCTTCCTATCCTTATCTTACCTATTCATTGAGGTTGAAGGTATATGTATTATAAATTTATTAATTACTAGCTGAATGCCTGCGGAGCCGGCGTTGCTCGCGTGGAATTTGAAAGTAAAAGAAAAGTTCTACTGAAGAACTTCTTTGTAAACAATTTTTTTTGTTTTACCTTCTTGTAATATGTAAAAATACCAATTTTCAAGTTCAACACTATAACTTTAAAATAAAAGCATTTTCGTAGAAGAAGTTTTCATCCTATTTCCCCCCCTTCAGGGTGACGGAATTTTCGAGAATCTGTTGTTTTCATTAAAATTAAATTAAATTGAAGTGTTTTGCAGTTTTTTTTCCGAAAAGCTATGAATTTAAGGATAAAAATATATGTTAAAATCTTAAAGTGTGATTTTAATTCCTTAAAAAAAAAAGAAAAAAATAGAAATTAGATAAAAAAATTAAATAAAAATGACGTGTTTCACTGTTTTTTTTTAAGTACATAATTTTGAAGCTATGATACATAAGGGGTGGTTTTAACCCCTTCCCAATGGAATTTCAAAAAATCCTTTCTTATAAGACGCCTACATAACCATAGGAATATTGTCCCCAAATTTCATATTTCTAGGTTTTACCGTTTGGGCTGTACGTTGATTATCAGTCAGGACAAGTCTTTTTATATATACAGTGCATCCAAAAAGTTATGTCTAAATTCATTTAAAATTCAGGGATGTGTTCGAAAAAAAAATGCTTGGACTCGTCGATTTTTATTTTAAGTTCCGCAAGTTTGTACGTGAAGTTTGTATATACAGGATTGCTCAAAAATAAATCACGACCATCAACTTCATTTTTTTAAATGAAAGCACCTTTTTTTATTTCATCTTTGAATTTCGCGTGGAATTCTACGTATGTTTTATGCATCATGTCCTATACCTAAAGTCAACAGTTATCAAAAAAAAGACGATTCATGTAACAAATAAAAAAAGTACAAAAATTAAGTGAAATATTCAAAATGGTTGCCATTGCTTGACAATATCCAAGGCGATCAATAAAGTCTCGTTGCACATTTTCAATCATTTCCGGAGTTATGGCCCGCACTTCTCTGCAAATTCTCTCTTTCAAGTCGTCTAGATTATTTGGCCTATTAACAAATACCTTCGACTTGAGGTATTCCCACAAAAAAAAGTCCATTGGTGTTAGGTCAGACGACCTAGCAGGCCATTCGATGGGTCCTTTCCTTCCTATCCACCGACTGGGAAAGGTTTCATCCAAAAATGTACGCACAGTGGCAGCATAGTGCGGAGGAGCACCATCTTGCTGGAAAATTAGTTCTTCGTCAGGATAGTTTGGGTCCAATGGATTTGGAAATAAAGCTAGTAATGCTGGAACTAATTCAAATTGAAGAAAATCGAGATACACTTGTCACATTAAAGTCTGTTCAAAGAAAAGAAACCTAAAACTCTTCCGCGCACTATTGCACACCACACATTTAGTTTTTAAGGGTACTGGGTGTTTACCTCCATCATCCAATGCGGCTTTTCTGCTGCCCAATATCGACAATTTTGTCTGTTCACACTGCCATTCAAACAGAACGTGGCTTCATCGGAAAAAATAATATTTGTTACTAAGATTATTATTTAGATTGCACATGTTTTGTAAGCCTTCACAAAACTGATTTCGCCTATCGAAATCGTCATCAAATAACTCTTGCACAGGAATAACTTTGTAAAGGTGATATTTGTGCTTTTTAACTATTCGGTAAACTATAGATTTCGCCATGTGTAAATTTGCCCCAATCTGCGACAGAGGAGTGCATGGATTTTCTTCCAAAGAAAGCAAAACGTCAAGTTGTTCATTTTCATCTCGAGCAGGACGAACAGATTCCGGCAGATCTCTAACATGACCGAATTCTCTAAATTTAGCCTCTATTTTACTCACCACCTTTTGACATATCGGAGGACGATCAGGATGGATTTCATTGAATAATTGAGCAGCTTCTCTTTGAGTACGTGTTCTATCACCAAACCCAACCATGCACAGAATTTATATTTTTTCTCGTTCCGTTAACTTTACCATTGTGAAAACCGCAACTTTGCTCGTACACTTCACACTTGATAATATCTGTTTGGCACACAACTGTCATACAATTTCTATGAAAAAAAACGGTCATCAGCCAACAATAAAAAAACACGAATGAATGGACTTTTGCTCTGTATAAAAATTCTCAGAGATAAGGTGACTCTTAAGGTGAGCTTCTATAATAATGTTTAATCTTCTTTTTTTCGATAACTGTTGACTTTAGGTATAGGACATGATGCATGAAACATACGTAGAATTCCAGGCGAAATTCAAAAATGAAATCAAAAAGGTGCTTTCATTTGAAAAAATTAAGTTGATGGTCGTAATTTATTTTTGAGCAACCCTGTATATACAAGCTTACGTACAAAAATGCGCAACTTGAAATAAAAATCAACGGGTCCGAGCGTTTCTTTTTCGAACACACTCCTGAATTTTAAATGAATTTAGACATAACTTTTGGAATGCACTGTATAAGATTATGAATTTTTAAACTATTTGGGAGTGCTTTACATCCGTTCATCCATTAAAAAAACTTGTGTCTGAGATATATTGTGTATTTTATATTATTAAGCTACTCATCCAATTTTAATAATGACTTGCAGATAAATCTATTTTCTTAATCTTCTTTTTTAACAATAGTTATAGTTTTTGTTTCAAAAAAAAAATCTACTAGCCTTTTTCGATACGTAGCTATGGCTCTTCTTATACCTTTCTTAACATTATTTTAGAAGTTTAAAATCGGATATAATCCTTATATATAAAGAAATATCGCAAGCAGAACTTATCTGGCGTCTGTAAAGATGTGATTTTCGTTTCTGATTCAGTTGCTTACTTCCAGGATTTGGACTTGTACAAGTCTGTACAAGCTTCAGCGTACATACATTTATAAATCAGGGATGTAATGTGAAGGCCTTAGAGCATTGAATGCCTAGAATAAACCTAGCTGCACACCATAGGCGAGGTTGTTTGAGTTCACCATCTTTCAGACAATAGTGTCAAATCGACTTTCCAATTTTTCATTCAATATATCATTTTTTTAATCCACTATATATATTTTTTAATGTATTGTATTTTCTGTTGTAAAAGGTAAAAAGTGTACTCTTTAAAAGTTTCGTTTATTTGCTGGCTAATAATATATAGTTTGAGAGTAATCAACAAATACAGAATAAAAAAAAAGATTCCTGACAAAAAAGATAATGAAAAAAAACAACTGGTCAACGTAGAATACCTCTATGTTTAAAATGCACGTATCCGATGTTGCCACTTTGTGTTGTTTTTCTAGATATGTTTTCAAATCTGTGAACCTAGCGCCCGATCGATATCCAGCAACCACAAATCTGGAACGCAGCATATGTCGTTTACCAGCAACCTATTTATAGTCCGCGCCCGCTGTTATTTAATCGAAATAATGCCCGTATCTCCTGAAAGTCTCAAGGAATTTTAATATTTTTTGTCCAGATATTAACGATCAATAACTAAATCGATTTAGTGGTTATAGATCTCTACGAACTAAAGTTTTATTGAAAAAATTATTTAAAAAGTCAAATGTTAAAGAAATGAAAAAGCCTTTCAAAGGATTTGAATTAATCTTTTTTCTGTAATAAATATCTAAATGCATTTGAGATGGTTGCAAACCTCTACAAACAAAACTGTTTTGGTAAAAAATTATTGAATTGTTAGATGTTATAAAATACAAAGGGCTATGTACCTCCTAATGGCAATAAGGAAAAGTTTTATCCATAACCTTTGGCAGCTTAGCTATTTACAACATCTAACTTAATAATTTTTAATCATAAAAAACTTTCATTTGTAGAGGATTGCAACCATCTTAAGTCTGTTTAGATATTTATTATATATATCAGAAAAAAGTTTAATTTAAATATTTTGGAAGTTAACCTTTTAATCTAGACAAAAAATTATTAAAATTCCTTTGGAATTCCAGGAGATACGAGCATTATATTGATTAAATAATAATGGGCCTCGACTATAAATAAGTCGCTGGCAAACGACATATGCTGCGTTCTCGACTTTGGTTGCTGGATATCGATCAGACACAACCTTCATTTTTGTACATATTAATTATGCGGCATTTCGGGTTCAAATAAGCAATAAATTTGCTAGATTTTAATCATATGCTTAATTACACATTTTTATTAATATTCTGGTATCTAATACTTAATATATACTTCACAAATGTAATGTGCCCTCTTTTATAATGTTATAGCCCACATGTATAAAGTAGAGATGTTACAGTGGAACTGGACCTGTTTTTTTGGAATAGGTTTCAGCGGGCTAATCCGCGTACCTATTACCAGAAATCAGAAATACCTGTTCCGAGTACGCCGGTCCATGTAAAATAATGATGGTGATTTCTGTTTGGCGATTCGGTTCCGAATAATACGAATCAGTTTCAATACTCGGATTGTCGGATGAGTTTTGACTCCATATACCTCTGCACTTCTAAGATTGCCCTAGAGGTTGAACTAATGGGTATTTAAATTTTATTTTTAGAAGTAATTTTGTCAAATGTAACCCATAGTGAAAAAGTTCTTTTTTTTTAATTAAATTATCTTCTACATTGCTTGTAGATGGTTGTTGAGTATCGGGTATTTTTACCGGATCTTTCTTTTTTATAAATTAATGTCACTCAACTATAATGCTATAATATTCTTTACTCTTTTTAAAGCGTCATTATTTTTAAATACCAAACTCTTAAAACGGGGGTCTAAGTATGTGGTTACTGCCAATGAATTAATATACACTCTATTACGAAGACCGCTTTTCAATTTTTTAATTATTGTTTTGCCAGATGTGCTCATGTCAATTTTTAGAAGCTCACTGCACACATCTAAAATACCCCCTGTGAGAACTACTAGATATTTTTGTTCACCAATAACACGAGTAGCATCCTCAAAGGGCTCCAAAATAACTTTCAGTTCTTTCTAAAGGAACTGAAAGTTATTCTCATCAATTCATTTATCAAATGTCAATTTAGGCAGATCAGTACCCTATTGTACTCCGTACAGCTTCTTCTAACTCAATAAATCGCTCGACCATGTAGTAGGTGGAGTTCCACCTCGTAACCACATCCTGTAGAAGTTTCCTAGGGGTTTTTAAACTAATATTCTCCTGAAACTTCATTAATTTTGCTATGGCTTTGGCGCTTCTTTTAAAGTGTAAAACTATAGTTTTCACTTTTTCTAGAGTATCTGCTACTTCGGTGAATCGCGAACTAGGAGATTTAGAGTATAGGCGTAGCATCCGAAAAACTTCCGTCCCAGACCATTTGTAATGGCACTTTTCACATTGGCCGCATTATCAGATATTGCTAAAATAATTTTATTTAATACCCCATTCCTCTGCTATGATTCTTAGTTCCGCACTTAGAATGGCACTTGTATGAGACTGATCAAATACGGCGCATTTCAGAAGAATGGTTTGAAGATAAAAATTTTTATCTATGAAGTGTATTGTAACTCCCATAAAGCTTTCATTGTTTGCAAGTCCAACAATCTGTTGTCAAATAAACTGCTATTACATCTTTGACCAGCTCTTTACATTGAACTAAAAAAATAAATCTTTAAAAAATAGTTTTAATAACAAATCGTCAATTATTTTCTTTGAGGCTGTATTTAATCTTTTGGGCACATATGAGGAAAATTTTGACTGATTTTTTGATAAAACTTAATGTGGCACATAATACTTGCACTGGATGAGCAGGTGGATGCACTGACACTGGGTGTTGGGTCTCCCGATAACAAATCAATCTTCAAAAAAAAAGTTACAAGATGTTAGGTAAATATTAGCTATTAAATAACATATTTACCTGAGAGATTATAACGAAAGGACAGTTATTAATATTTTGGTTAATCAATATTTACCTGTTGCGATGCCTATATTTAATAATTTTGTTACCTGTTGCGTCGCCTCATCATTGACTTCTATTTGTATATAAGCATTTTCACTTGTAATTTAATCTTCTATATTCTTATAACTGTTGTCCTGAGGGATTGATAGTGAGGAGTTTACTTGAAGTATTTGCACTGTCGGGTGTTTTCTTACCATGTGTTCAAATTTGACACAGTAGTCTTATAAGACATAAGGGTTTTGCGTATGTTGCATTTTGCAGTTTGTTTATTGCTATATACTATAGAAAAATAGTCCCAAACAACACTAGACTTTTTGTTTATGACTAACAAATGAAAATAAGTAATAATAAATATAAACTTTAACTCAATTCTATGTAGATCTATATGGACGGATCACCAATACAGACTAAACTCCTCGTATACATTGTGAAAATCTTAAAACCGAAAAGTTGGCTGTCGGTGTCCGCAAAAGCTAAAAAATACAGTAGAAAAAAGATAAAACTCGCCGCCCTGTCAATCATTCTTTTCGGCGGAAATCAAAGTCACTGCCACGCGCTATCCAAGCCGCGCATGCCGCAAAAATAATAACATTTTAAAACATAACCGCTAATTCATCGAAAACCTGTGATACCGCCAGCAGCGCATTGTCATTTCGAGGAAGATGTTCATTTCGACAATATATTCCAAGTAAACCTGGCAAATATAGTTTGAAGGGTTTTGCGCTTGTCGACTCGAAAACAGCTTACACGCTAAACTTAGAACCATATGTTGGCAAGCAGCCAGATGGGCCATATAGCATTAACAATGCGGCTGAAGATATCGTCCTTCGTTTAGTGGAACCAGTAAAAGGAACAAATAGGAACATTACTGGTGATAACTGGTTTTCTAGCCTTTCCTTAGCAAAAAAGCTACAAAGTGTAAACCTCACGTATGTTGGTACTATGCGTCAAAATAAGAGGGAAATACCCAAAGACTTTTTACCAAACAAGAGACGACAAATAAATTCGTCAATCTTTGGATTTCCGAAAGATTGTAGTCTAGTATCTTACTGCCCCAAAAAAGATAAAGCAGTTCTAATATTATCTACAATGCATTTTGATGGAGCCATAGATGCTTCAACAGGCGAAGCACAAAAGCCAGAAATGGTCACTTTTTATAATATGACAAAAGTTGGGGTTGATCTTTTGGATCAATTGTGTCAAAAAAATAACGTGCAACGCAGTACAAGACGATGGCCTATGGTACTGTTTTATGATTTTCTGAACATAGCGGCAATAAATTCGTTAGTATCTAATTCGTTAGTATAGGCACCATTGTGCAGCTTCAACAACAAATATCAAAAGAGCTGAATTTCTAGAAAATCTAAGTTGGGCTCTAATAAAACCACAAATAGAACGGAGGGCGAGCATCGAAACCCTCCCAAGGGAGCTTTGCAGATGAGCTAAGTTACTTGTTGGGATCCAGGAGAAGGGAGTGCAACAACTTGATAAAACCGGTTTACGAGGACGGTGCTATCAGTGTGGGAGGCAACGTAACAAAATGAGCAAAAAATGGTGTTACAAATGTAATAATTGGGCCTGTCTAGACCACCTTAAAAATATTTGTACCAGTTGTGTTGAGAATCAGTAAATACTTATATTTAGTACAGTACTTTTGGTTACTTATTTAGAATTAATTTTAGTTCTATTAAAATCAAAATCAGTGTATCAGGTTGATTCATTAGTTTATTACATTTTTTGAAAAATAATAACTGGATGACAACTGTCATCCGTGCGACTCTTAGCGTTGCAAAGATCCACGCGACTAATGGAGGGTTAAATACAGAATGATTATTTTAATTATAATTATTAATAGTGCTAGAAAATATGAAGCAACTTAAATTGAGTAAGTTTCGTTTTGAAAATAAACTCAATACAGAATAAAGTTATGGTTAGAAATCACTAGAGTATACATATACATATGTATATAAAAAACTCAAAATAAGAAAGAAAAGTCAAAATATCTTGCTTACCACTTTCAAGACATCATATGTGGTCATAAACATTACTTAAAAATTATTATCCGTAATATAATAATAGATCTAATTATTTAGTGGGCGTTTGTATATAAAACGTACTGAGTTGTAATATACACCAGACTTATGTCACTTAATTAATTTTTTTAAAGCCAATTTTGATAATGATCCTATTGTTTATTATGATCCTCATAATACGCAATTACGTGAGCATTTGTATATACAAAGTTATATGTTTACAATAAAATAGCTATTTTTTTAAATAAAATTAGGTTTGGCCATGTTTCGTTACGATCATACAAACAATAAATAAAGATATTTAGACATGCTGTGCAAAAAATGAATGAAATCCTAAGAAATGAAACTGCACAAGAATAAAATAAGGTCGCATATTTATTTATGAATTTCCTTGCAGGTGACAGACATATAACATGCATTAGATGTGATATCAATCAATCCATTAAGCATTGGGGAAAGTGGCATTAATTTCTTGAAAATTCGAGAGCAAAATTATTTATTAATAATTATTGTAAATATACCGTTTTTTATCAATTAGGTCGACTGCGAAATGCAGGTATTTGTATGGGTAGTTAGCAGATCTATTTATAAGTAAAAGTAAAATGTATGGACGATTAATTGGACTGTCACTTTGTTACTAGTTTTTATGCAGGATCTCCACTTGTTAAACACATACAGGGCGACCCATGGTGGATGGAAGATGCAAGGTATATATAGAATAGTTGGTATATATATAATCGTATATATAGAAAGACAACAACAAACAGTTATTTTTTTTTAATTTAGTAATAAAGTATGAGCAATTATTTGAAGCTTAATAAAGCCCAGCGAAGACCAGGAGAATCAGTGTCACTTATAATACTGTCACCGGAATATTTAATTTTAACTACCGAACCTTCTTTTCTTAATTTGGTTGACTTAAATCATGCACTCCCGTGTCCTAATTTAACAATTGACTTTAAAATTTTCTTTAAAAAAACGTCTGTTTTTCTTGACTGTAGCGATTACGCTTCTTTAGCGGCAGTATTAGGTTGAAAAAAGATTTCCAAACATTTTGTTATGGTTACTTTTTAACCGATTTTTTTCCTCAAAGGTTCTAGATTCTTTACTGGTGAGATATGATGCCTTGCCACCCTTACTCAAATCACTTTTACAGCGTTTCTTCAATAGAGCACACACACCGTAGAGAGTTGCTATTTACTAAAACTACTAATCAAGAAATATGACAAAAAAGAAGCTATGAGAGCTTTAATGCTACACGTCTAAACAAAAGCAAGCAGGCCTAACAATCAGGAAAATCTTGTGAACTTGCTCTACTTTGATTTTAAAGCATGGGACTTAATTAAAAGTGTTTCTTAATAACACTATCGATCCAAGGTATTTTATATGTTTCAAATTTCATATTTAAATAAAGAAATATCCAAGAAGACTACTAATGTCATTATTAAAAAGTGTAACAATAAGTTTCCATTATGGTTCTCCAGTTACACAATACATTCAGTAGGGGTAAAACTAATTTGTTTAATTACGATGAACAAAATCTATTAGGATGCTCAATAAAAAAGAAAATAAACGGAAAAATTTCACAATGGAATTAGAATAGCTAATAATATTACGCTCAATCAGATGCGGGTCAATGATGAATGGTTGCAGGAATTTCAATACTCACAGAATCGCACCCTTCATCTTAAAAGACCAGCATTTTAGATGCTTCTCTTATTCACTTTCGACTTAAAATCGGCCCAGAGTTGCTTCTTTTAAACTATGCAATAAATTATTATACAGGGTGTTTCAGAACTATGGGATCAAACTTCTGGGGGTTGTTCAGTGCAACAGAAGAATCCATTTGAGTATAGGAACTCATGTTCGGAAATGCGTCACTACACCACTACGGCCCTAAGACGCGTTAAAACTTATAAAAAATATTAATTAACTAAATAGGATCTGCTGCATTTATTTTTACCTTTTGTACGCGATACCATAACAACGATTGTTTAACATCAACGCTTATCAATGTCAATTCTCAATGTCATGTTTAAAAACTTTATAGCTTACAATTTTTAAACATTTATTGCTAATGGAAAACCAATCAAGAATTGGCGGATATGCATTTGGCTTACGGAGCAACAAACTGCAATGCACGAGCAGCATCGCGGTTGTATCATGAACGTTATCCCGAACGACAGCATCCTGGATACAAAAAGTTTATGCGGTTCATCGCGATGAAATTATAAGACCAAGATGCACGATACTGGTGTTGCTCGAACCATAAGAACGGTCGAATTTGAAGAAGAGGTGCTTCAGCGAGTGCCGATGAACCATCAAATAGCACACGTGACGTCGCTAAGAATATGAATACGAGTAACGCTTCTGTCTGGCGGGTACTACACGAGCAACAACTCCATCCTTACCACTTCCAGAAAGTTCAAGGTATGACTACAGCCGATTATCATCCTAGAGTTCAATTTTGTCGATGGCTTCTGGATCACATCATTGCACAACCAAATTTTTTACGATATGTTTTGTGGACCGATGAAGCCTCTTTCACAAGAGACGGTATTTTTAATAGTAGGAATAGCCATGTTTGGGACGAAGAAAATCCTTATGCAATTTTTCCAAGAAAACATCAGAATCGTTGGTCTGTCAACGTATGGGCAGGCATTGTTGATGATTATTTAATTGGGCCATACCTTCTACCGAAACGGTTAACAGGACCTATTTATCTGCGTTTCTTGGAGGAAGTTCTCCCAGAACTCCTTGAAAATGTTCCACTAAACGTTAGACAGCAAATGTGGTTTCAGCATGATGGAGCGCCGGCTCACTTTGCTGTACAAGTACGCGAGTATTTGGCGGTTTGGACACCGTTGGATTGCCAGCGGTGGAGCAGTTTCTTGGCCTCCTAGGTCACCCGATTTAACGTCGCTCGATTTTTTCTTGTGGGAACATGTAAAGTCTTTAGTCTACGAAACTCTAGTAGAATCAGAGCTAGACTTAATTGGACGAATAGCAGCAGCATTTGAAATCATTCAAAACGAGGATCAAATTTTTAGTGTAGTCCGCCGAAATCATGTGCGGCGTTTAAATCGGTGTATTGAGGTTGGGGTTGGACATTTTGAATAATTGTTGTAATGGTCTCATACACAAAAGGTAAAAATAAATGCATCAGATCCTATTTAGGTAATTAATATTTTTTTTAAATATTAATTACCTAAGCCGTAGTGGCGTAGTGACACATTTCCGGACATGGGTTCCTATACTCAAATGGATTCTACTGTTGCACTGAACAACCCCTAGAAGTTTAATCCCATAGTTCTGAAACACCCTGTATATCAGTAAGTCACACCCTGTATAATATTAATATTATTATTTTACTTGAATAATATTATTGACAGGCAAAATCCGTTAAACATTGCTTTAAAAAAAAGTGGATCGAATTTATAACCCTCTATAAATTCATGACATCAGCAAAATAAGTAAACAATGACAATTATTAATAAACTGTACAACATCAGATATGAGTTGTTAAGCCCTTGAGAAACAACAAATGTTACGTAAGTAATTCTAGATATAAAACTTTTGACCAATTAATACTTAACTATTAAACGTTTAATAACCAGAAGTCGATAATTGATGGGGTAAAAAACGTCTTAGAGAAATCCGATAGATTGCGGCTACTTGACAGTCCCTGCCCAATGACCCTAATAGAGGAATCTCATAAGCCATTTGATTTGTAGTTGGCCTTCTTACAGAACCATGCTACTCAATAGCAATTACCCCTTACATAACAAATTAAATTGACAGATTGTTTTTCGAAGCAATTTTAACACCTCTAATTGATATTTATCAATATCTTTCTCATTTCTTGTTTATGGATAGGAACTATATAACTCTCCTTTAAAATACACACATCGGAAAAGTCTAAGGATATTATTATAAAATAATAAAATTATAAAAAAAAATTTTTTTTGGTGATCAATTTAAATCAAATTTGAAGATTGGCTCATCCTGTAGATTTCTGTAAGACAAACAGAATCTTAACACTGATAACAAATATTTTAGGAATTTTTTCACAAAACAGAAAAAACCATGGTTTTTATATTGCAATAAATATTCTGGTAGTCTCGATTTCGTTTATGGTACAGAGTTACTGCTTTGCAGAGTGAATAAAAAAATTGTGTTTTATCATAGAACGACGTCATACTTTGGACGAGATGAATAGAGCTGTAGGACTTCTTCAAGGAGGCATGCGGCAAATTAATTTAGCTGAGCGTCTAGAAGTCTCTCAGAGCGTTATAAGTCGATTGTGGCGGCGTTTTCGTGAAACTGGAAATCCAGCTGAACCACATCGAACGTGGCCGCGCTACGACAGCTGCTCAAGATAGATTTTTAGTTTTAACTGCTAGAAGGCAAACCTAACATTACAGTCCTGAATTGGTTATCAACTTGCATACAATATTACCGTAGGCCGTGATACTATAAGAAATCGTCTCCATGAAGCCAACCTCCACAATCGAAGGCCACTTAGATGTCCACCTCTTTCAAGAGGCAATCGCGCTGCGAGATTAGAATGGTGCCAAGAATATCAAAACTGGAATGAACATGATTGGGCTACAGTTTTATTCACCGACGAATTTAGATTTGGATTTCATCCAGATTCATGTCGAGTGAGGGTATGGAGACAATCTGGAAATGCAGAACGCTTTAGACATGTCCAGGAAGTGTATACATACACAGGGGGTACAATTATGGTATGGGCTGGAATAATGATGGGCGGTAGAACCGACCTTGTTTTTCCAGATCGCTTCCCTACAGCTCAGCAGTACATCGATACCATTCTTCAACCTGTTGTTTGTCCGTTTGCTGGCGCTGTTGGCCGAAACTTCCACCTATTACCATGCATGATAATGCGCGTCCACATGTCGCACGCGTAGTGAGAGACTGGTTGAAGAACGAGGGGATTGATGTATTGCCATGGCCAGCACAATCTCCTGACCTTAATCCAATTAAGCATGTATGGGATATGTTCCAACGAAGAATGACTTCAGAGATGGGTGACATTTACACTGCCTTTCGTTTCCGGGAGCGACTGTTAGCGGAATGGGCAAACTTACCCCAACAAAACATCGACAACGTTATTTTGTCTATGAACAATAGATGTCGAGCCGTCATAAACCAGCGTGGAGGTCATACTTTGTACTAATTTGCATTTTTATAAAAAAATTTTTTTGTATCTAATTTAAAAAACATTTTTTTTCATTACACAAATAATAAATTTTTAAAGAAATTGTAGACTTTTTTTTTTAATTTTAGTTATAGGCAGTTCTTTATTTTTGTAATTTTGGTTATTTTTTTAGTAAAAGAGTCTTAATTACTATAACTCGGCTATTATTTATCCAGAACAATTCAAAAAAAAAAAAAGGTCATTTTATAAAAATATCCCTAGACTTTTCCGATGTGTTTATTTGGACGCTCACCAGCCCCCAGAGACTTATTTAGTAAAGAAACACTGATAAAAAAATAAGTTTAGCTATCAGATCTTTTAAGATATTTTTTTATTTAACAGAGAATTAGAAGAAAAATAAAAAATCTGCAAATAGTTGCACTATGAGGAACTAACCAGCACCAATAAAAAAAATCCTTCGACCTACCATTCGAGGAAGTTTTCAAAAGCTGCGGCCAAATATATGCCACAAAGTTACTCTCAAGGGAAGACCTTACAACAAGAAGTTACAACAAAAAGGAAATAACGATCTTTTTAAGCAATCCATAATTACTCTACTAAAATGAACTTAAAATTGGCATTGATATGCTTGTAAAAAAAATATGAGTACCACCCTGAAGAGAAATAAGAATACTAATGATCCCATAGTACCTTAATGAAGAGCAAAACTTAGGAGTCACACTGACCGAATTCAACATATATTGAATCTAACATATACAGGGCGTCCCAAAAGTTGTGATAAAAATTCATTTAAAATTAAGCGATGGGATTTTGGAAGGAAAAAACGCTCAGACCCGTAGATTTTTGTTTCTAGTTGCGCTTTGTTGTACATACAGAGTTGTTCACAAATCTCGACCATTAACTTAATTTTTTCAAATGAAAGAACCTTTTTTTATTTTATTTTTGACTTTCGCGTGGAATTCTAAGATGTTTAACACGTTTTTGTTTTAAACAGTTTATTGAAAGTAAGGTGCAACTTTTAAGCGATCTCTGAGAATTTTTATAAACAGAGTAAAATTCCATTCCTTCAGTATTGTTTAATGCTGGTTGGTGACAGTGTATTTTCATAGAAACTGTATGACAGTTGTACGCCAAACAGATATTGTCAAGTATACGAGCAAAGTTGCGGTTTTCACAATGGTGAAGTTACCGCAATGAGAAAAAATAAAAATTCTATGCATGGTTGGATTTGATGATAGAATACGTACTCAAAAAGAGACTGCTCAATCTCAATCCGATATGTGACAAAGTGGTGTTTAGATTAGAGAATAAATTTAGAGAATTCGCCCATGTTAGAGATTGCCGAAATCTGGTCGTGCTGCTCGAGATGAAAATGAATAACTTGACGTTTTGCTTTCTTTCGAAGAAAAACCCTGCCCACCTCCAGGTTGGGGCTAATTTACACATGGTGAAATCTAAAGTTCACTGAATAGTTATTCCAGTGCAAGAGTTATTTGATGACGATTTTGATAGGCGAAATGAGTTTTCTGAATGTTTGCAAAACATGTGCAATCTAAATAATAATTTAGTAACAAATATTATTTTTTCCAATGAAGCCACGTTCTGTGTAAATCGTTGTGAGAACAGACAAAATTGTCGATATTAGGCAACAAAAAATCCACATTGGATAATGGAGGTGAATATCCAGTATCCTCAAAAACTAAAAGAGTGGTGTGAGAAGAGTAGTAGATCCAATTTTATTTGAACAGACTTTAAGGGGACGAGTGTATCTCGATTGTCTCCAACTAAAATTATACTTTTGGATGAAACCCTAAATTTACCAATCGGTGGATAGGAAGGAATCGAGTCGAAATCGAAAGGATAGGATCAAATGCCCTGCTAGATACTACTACTAGACTTTTTTTGTGGGGATACCTCAAGTCGAAGGTATTTGTTAATAAAGTTATAATGTAATCTAGACTAAGAGAGAATTTGCAGACAAGTGCGTGCCATAACTCGGAAAATTACTAAAAATGTGCAATGAGTTTGCTGGTCGCCTTGAATACTATCAAGCAGTGAATGACAATCATTGTGAACATTTAATTTAACTTTTGTTCATTTTTATTTGTTACATGAATCGTGTTTTTTTCGATAACTTTTGACTTTAGGTATAGGACATAATGCATGAAACATTCGTAGAATTCCGCGCAAAATTTAAAAATAAAATGTACTTTCATTTGAACAAATTACATTGATGATCGAATTTTATTTTTGAGCAACCCTCGATGTACAAAATTCACGTACAAAAAGGTGCAACTTAAAATAAACATCGACGAGTCCGAGTGTATTTGCAAAAAAAGCCATTGCTTAATTTTAAATGAATTTAGACATACTTTTAGGAAGCAATCTATGATACTGAGTAACGCATATGAAAGTAGCATATACAAGACCTACGAGACATAAATTAGTCTTATAAAGAGTTTTAATATTAGTTTTTTTAATTTAACAGATAATAAGAGACATGAAAATCATTATCACATAAATCAACCTAAAAATATCTGCAGATCTCTGCCAGCGACTGATAATCGCCAACAATTATATAAAATATAAACTCAGGTAGATCGAAGTTCAATCCAAAATCTGCTGGCAAATGTATGCCATAGAATTATGCTAGAGGACAATTATAACAATAAGAAATGAAGAATCTTCATAAGCAACCAACAATCTCTACTAAAATTAACTTAAAAATTGACATTGAAATACTTGTAGAAAAAAAATATGACACCCACCGAGGAAAAATTAAATTATTAAGCACCACCTAAAATTTGAAAAATTAAGAAGTTTTAGGATTTTTTTTTTGGATCAAACATATTGCGATGTCCGTATGCATTAAATAAGCACCCTCTTTGCAAAGTTAGTTTTTTGGTGAATTTTAATATTTTTTGATAGTTATTTAATTGAAAAAATAGCCTAAGGTAATATTTAAAATAAAATTTAGTCATTGTATAATTTTACTAGTGAAATTTAATTATCTTAACCTAAAAAAGATGGTCTAACCTAAAAAGTATAACCAAATTGTGTGACTCTAATGCCCAATTCAGTTGCTACTAAGTAATATCATATCAAGTTCAAAATGACCCAGTCACATCTAATGTCGATATAATTGAAACTTATCGTGGGACCTGCTTAATAGAATATGTTTCTAAGGAGGTATCTTTTATTAAAAATAATAGTTAGTACCTGATTAATTAATATACCTAATTAACTGAAACAATATATTTTATAAAACTCCAAAGATATAGGCATAGTAAATGACCATAAAAAGTAATCAAGAAGGTTTTTAAATTTAAAATGTCTTCATGTCTAATGTAATTAAACTTTCGGGAATGAAATATGTAAGAAGCCCCTATGTATACTTTATTTGTTGTAAAAATCATAATGCCATTTACTTACATACAACATATACGCTTCTCTCTATTTTTATTTACCAATAATTTCTCTTTCGTTTATGTATCCATCAGTCTGGTCCGCGAGTTGAATCACGAAGAAGTGCCGCAGGTATACCTCGCTGAATGCGCCTTCTGTAGATACGGTCTAGTTCCATCGAACAATATAAACTTAGGATATCTTCGCCGGTTTTGGAGTTTTAAGACGCGGTTTTTTTGTCATTTTTCTGTTAGTCAGTCACCTGCGTGTCGCGAAAACAGTTCTACCTCTTTTCTTTTTTTAGAGTGAAAATTTAGTTGTGTCGTACGGTTGGATAGAGAAGGTAATAAGTATAAAACGACCATTTTTTTTGTTTTCTCAAATCTTTTAGTTTATTTCATTTGGTTACTTTTTGGTCTCGTGCATCCTCAGTTCAGCAATTAAAGGTCATAATTTTTTTTAACAAATTTCGTCAATCCAAATGATTTTTTTAAGCTTTTTAACATAAAAGATGTTGGTCGTGGTTCAGCTCTAGAATTTGTTAGATATCTTAATATACGGAGTGTTTTAAAGCATAGTATTTTCTTGGAATGATCAAGCAAAAAAGTTCAAAGTTCAGTATCAACATATTTCCTAAATGTGTTAGATTTTGAAAATAACCCTGGATGCATAGAAACTACGTCCCAAATATCCAAAGAGGTATCAACTTTATCGGATTTTTTTTTCTGAAACAAGAACTTTCAACTACACACATCAAAATTGAACAGGGGATACAGGTGTTAAAAGACTTTATATAAAAATTACTTTATATACTAATTAAATAAAAATTTGGAAATTTATTTCAAAAATAGTACAATTAAACATATTTCAATTTATTTTGGAAATACAGCTGGACATTAATTCATCAAAAGCACAAAAATTCACCGTAGTATGCCGGCGGGTTGCTAATGTATGACAATTTTGACAAAATTTAATAGAAAAAAGTTGTTTGAGTGTTAAGAACAGCTCGACATCTATTTGTCATGGTTCTAAATTAATTGTCAATATCGTTTTGCTCAGTATGTAGCGATTGCTCTTCCCTTGTTTATATCTTAACTTACAATACACCTTTTAAACATATCCCAAATATGCTCGATGGCAATACCTACCTGAATATTATACTGCTCCAAAAAGTGTAGTGCATAAGTACAAAAATTTCATCAAATTCGTGGATGAACAATGAATTCCAGACTTTGATCCCAATATTCGTTGCTATTAAAAATCCGTTAATGGGAACCAGATTAGTTCGAAAACCTAACGAATCTCCTGCTCAAGCCACCAGAGTTCCGCTTTGGTATTTGGTAACTTTTTGAACGGTTTGCAAATGAGACGCGTTGCCAGGTATTCGTCGTACCCTCAACTTTCTTGAGTCAGGATGTAAATCAAACCTTGATTCATTGGTAAAAAGAATGCATTCCTATTAAACTCTGTCCAATTCTGATTTTCTTCGGCCCTAATGCTAATCTCCTTGCACGATTTTCACTGGAACTCTAACGAGAATTAAAATCTAACTGTTTGTATGTAACCTATTATTACTTATTGTTTAAATAGTGATACTACATGAACATTTTAGAGCCAAGAAGGCTTCTTAGCTGGTTGGCAGTAATGAGGTTTTGCAATTTCAGTTCTGTTGTTTCTCTTGTACCAATATGTCTTCTTCTTACATCGCCACTTTCTTTAAATCGCTGCCACAACCTTCCTATAGTACTCTTAGTAGAATTTAAACCTTCTGCGACGTCGCAGAATTTTAAACCGCCATCTTTATTCCAAGAGCTCGTAGCTATTGTTTGCTATCAAGATGTTGCCTTTGCATTTGGAATATCTTGCATGCACAATTAAAACAATTTCTCACCTCATTGGTAGCAAAAATTGTCCTGAATACATTTTTCAGTTTACGAAGTACGCCTTGAATAAAATTATTTATTTAATACTAACAAGAATAACTTAATATTATGAATGTCATGGTATAATCAAAGGAATATCCAAAAATAACAGATACAATTTATCTTATTTTTTCATCTAAAAATGTAACGCCTTTTTTTTGCTTTTCCTGATTGTGACGTGTGTATTTACCATCACACATTTCTCTGAACAAATATAATTATTATTATTTCATAAATAGGTAGATAATGATACTTGGCGTATATAACATGGGAATTTGGAAGGTATTTTATAGTTAGTATATAACCAAAGTTCAGAAAATGATAACTTCGTTTCTAAAATGCAGTGTGTTCAAAGTTTTTTAAAAATTTTCGTTTATCGTGAAAATCTAAACGATGGTATGGCTACTTGTTTTTGAAATTTGGTAGTTCTTTATGAGAGAAAATAGCTTATTTAGTACTAGTGAAAAATAAAAAAATGTCAACTTGACCAAATTTTTTTTTGTTCATAAGCAACCAATAAAATATTTTTTTAAAATTAATACAGTTTTTAAATTATAATTTTAAGAACCAATTCAAACTTAAATCGGAAAAGTTTAAAACTCTAATTAATAATTATTTAAATGATGGCAAGCACATCATTGTATATGCACTGTTTGCAATTCCTTATTTATAATAAAAAAATATTGCTTTACTAATTATTGGTTTTTTTCACGGGATATTAATTTTTTCTATTTCAACATTTAACAACATTACGTATTTTATTTTGATTGAGCCATTGCGAACCATATATGATCAAATTTTCCTTAAACTAGTTTTTTACTGACCATAAGGCTAATGAAAAATATGCCTATAGGCAAGGCGTGAAAGAATAAGGCTGTTGTAAAGTTGTGAACTAACTATAGTTCAAACAAATATAAATATAGTGTGATTTAAGCTTATGGGAAAAAAGTGAGCCGTATGAGGTTTAAAACACATAAAGACAAGTCTATAAAGACCTATTAATACTTGCATACTTGTGAATAGGGTGTATCATTATTAATAAATGTAAGGAAAATACTTCCATTTGCATCGGTCATAATTTAATTTATCTGTACCAAGAATCATTATTTTAGTCTTCTTAATAACGAGCCTATGGTTGATGCAGATGTAGGATTTCAGAGGCTCTGGTTATATAAAATAACTTTTAAAACCACCCGATGCATTCATTGTAAGAAAAAAAGTGGTACAATTGAACATCAACTCTCTCCTGATGCAAATGACAGAAAGATAAAAATTTTAGAAAAAACAGCAAAATATGAGCAAATTAATACAGCAGAATCTTAAATACTACTCTTTGTTGACTCCAGAAAACTATTTAACTGAAAAGTCGACTGAAAAAGTGTTTAAATCGAAGTATTTAAACTTTTTTTAGGGCCTTTGCCTGACATAGGTCAAACATTTTTCTGACGCCTAACCATACCACTTTCTATTTCACGATCCTAATCCTTTAACAAATCACTAAAATTATTCAAGATACTCAAAACATAATTTCTTGAAATTAGCCAAGAATCTAAATAACACTCTGTATATAACCCAAGTAAACATTTCTATATAGTACCTATTTACCTAAATCTTTAAATATTATTCCAGATTCGAACTTAAAAGGATAAATCGTCAATGATAACTTTCAGTTAAGCATTTTTGACAAAAAAATTCTTTAAACTTCTGAGCTTTTAGGGGAATTTTCTGGATATATTCTACATTAAAATGTAGCTAATATTTTTTTTAATTAGTCTTTCCGTTTTTAGTAATCTGCAAGATGTTGCGTTAGCCTAAAATTCTCTTGAAGTTCTTATATTAAACCTAAATGGTCCCTTCTTGTTCTTCTCCTCTCCCCCCTTTGTTCTTCCTCTAGTCTTAACCAGCAAAAAAGCTGAACGTTTCAGTCAGTTAAATAATAAATGTAATATGTAAAAGAAATAGCTAAATATATTACAGAATTATAAAACAAAAGCTGATCCGGTTATGGTCAGATCTCATTATTAAGATATTAAAAACAGCAAATTATTTTCTAAAAATGCCACTTTCGTATACCATTAATTTAATTTTCCAAAATAGTAGTAAGTAAACTCTCGTTTATGCAACTCCCAGTTATAGCAAGTCTCCCTTAACCCTTAAGGCAATGCGATTCTTCTGCTTATTGCAACTTTCCCTCACTTGCTTGACCCCCACCACGGTGCAGTGTAGCGTAACTCCCACCAATCAAACACCGAAGTCAGAATGACGCGAGTTTAAATTGTTTGATTTAAGTCAAGATTTACATTGTATAAATTAATATAATTCATATTAAATATCGCATTCGAATATACAGTGACCGCCTAAAGTTCCGCATAAATCCGATAAAAATTAGAGACATGATTTTTTGACAAAACGCTCGGACCCGTCGATTTTTATTTTAAGTTGCGCATTATTTCAGATAAATTTTTATATACAGGATGGAACAAAAAAAAAGATATGACGTCATCGGTCATTTTTTTTGAATGGAATGCTATATTTTTTATTGCATTTATGAAATATAGGCGACATTCCAAGCAAGTTTCGTATGATCCACCAAGAAAACAATAAGTACGTCTATTTACAAATTAAGGTAAAATCGAGGATAAAAATTATGTTATAAACACTGCCAATTGTTTCTATTTCCATGGTTCACTTGTAAGAAATCTCCATTTTCGAATGTCACTGTCAGTTCGAAATTTAATAGTTTTTATCAGAATAAATTATGGCTAATTTAACGGAAACCCTACGATTTGAAATTTTGATGATGCTAGGGTACGGAGATCGAGTGCGCACGCAAAAAGAAGTAAGTGAACTGTTTAATGCCAAATACCCAAACCATCCTATTTCTCAGTCAACAGTTAGTAGAATAGAGCACAAATTCATAACTTCAGGTCATGTTAGGGATTTGCCAAGATCAAGTCGTCCAAAAATTTCTGAAGAAACATAATTAAACGTTCTGCTCTCCGTCGAAGAAAATCCAAACAATGCAACTTCACAAATTTCAGTTGATAGTAATATAGCCGGAACGTCAGTAAGACGCATCTTAGAAGCAAATGAATACCATCCTTATAAAATTAGACTAATACATGAATTAAATGAGGATGATCCTGATCGAAGAATTTTGCGAGCAAATGAGGAACATTTGCAATAATAACCGTCAGTTTGTGTTACGAGTTTTGTTTTCGGATGAAGCAACTTTTTGTTTAAACGGTGTCGTAAATCGGCAAAATTGTCGGTACTGGTCAGTGTCAAATCCACACTGGGCAACTGAGGCTCATACACAGTACCGTAAATCTATTAATGTTTGGGCTGGTATCGTGGAAAATAAAGTAATAGGGCCATACTTTTTCAAAGAAAACTTAACAGGACAACGCTATTTGAATTTTCTTCAAGAAGATCTTATCCCTGCTTTGGCTGCCCTATACCCAGACGAACAAGACCCTGCTGTCCCGACACATAATTTGTGATTTCAGCAAGACTACTTGGATACAGTGTTCCCAAGAAGATGGATAGGAAGTACAGGGCCAATAGAGTGGCCGGCCAGGTCACCAGACCTAAATCTCTGCGACTATTTTCTATGGGGATACCTGAAAAGTAAAGTTTATATTGAGAAGCCAAACAACGTAGAAGATTTGAAAAATAGAATTAGATATGAAATTAGACTTTATCACCCGAAATAATTGATAGTGTTTTATATGAGTTTGTAAACCGTCTTGCTTTCTGCCAAGAAGTAAATGGGGATCAATTTGAACACTTGATACATTAATAAGAGTTTTCACAGTTTATAACATTTTATCCTCCATTTTATCTTAATTTGTAAATAGACGTACTTACTTGCTTTCTTGTTGGTTAAATGTAAATATTTCTGAAACAGTTAAGTTTTGACATCAGGTGTGTTATACGAAACTTGCTTGGATCTTTCTTATATTTTATAAATGCAATAAAAAATATAGCATTCCATTTAAAAAATGACCCATGACGTCATATCTGTTTTTTTGTTCCACCCTGTATACAAAAATTTATGCGAAATAATGCGCAACTTAAAATAAAAATCGACGCGTTTACTCAAAAAATCATGTCTCTAATTTTTATCGAATTTATGCGGAACTTTAGGCGGTCACTGTATATTTTTAATCAATGTCTATTAGAGCCAATACCTACATGCCAAAAGTGAAGTTATTGCAAATTGTTATTGGACACATACAGGGTGGCCCATCGAAAACAGTCCAGCAAGGTTTCGGGCCCTTTTTAAATATGCTCGGGCCCGTCGATTTTTGATTTTAGGGGAACATTTTTTTTAATACTTTCAACCCCTTAATATCAACCCCTCGGCGGGGGTTGCAACCACTTTCAAAATCTTAAACAGGAGTGGGGGCAATGAACCTTATTTTAAAGGTCTTTTTATTCTAGTTACACCTGCCAAGTTTGGAATTGCCAACTTGAGTTTTCGCACTATCACAGCTTGTCAAAGATTTTGAAACAATTCCATTGTTTAATACTTTTAGTGCTAGTTTTTAGAGGTTTTTAATTTGCAAAACAAAAACCCTCTCACCTGTCGTTTTTTGATTCTAGAAAAACGATTTTTTGTTTGAATTTTTAACCCCACAACTTCAACCCCTTAGTGGGAGCGACATTCATCCTTATTTTTTAAATGGGGAGGGGTGTGTTGTGATACATATTTTGAAAGGGCATTCAATTTTCTTTACAATAGCGCTTTGTTTTTCAAATTTGATCTGAGAAATGAAATTTAATTTTATTGATTAGTACTTACGCATTATCTTATTAAATGCTGAAAATGTGCGCCGTTTACCTCCGTACAATAGTACAGTAACTGTTCAAAGTATTCCCGGGCATTGTAAAGAACATTGGGTGTTATTTGTTTGCATTCATGAATGATATAGTTCCGTAAATCTTCTAATGATTCAGGTTGAGTGGCATAAATTGAAATCCACATGTAAAACCACGGCCCGTCCAACAATCAAACCCTCGAGCTCGACTTCGCAGTCTTTTTCCTCGTCTGTTACACGATATTGCGCTGTCATCGGCGTATCTCTCTCTGCCAAAAAATTGATCGTTGAACGGTCCGGAGCCTGGTGATTCCGTGGCCAGACAGCCTAAAGTATACCAGGACGGCTCGCATATATTTTGTTTATTTTTTTTAGTACCTTGTTGTGGATTCTTGACCGTTCCCCAATTTTAGCGCCATTCGAATTCATTTTAAATAGACTATATTATTGGACAACACAAGCGCAATATGTCAAGATTAATTAAAATGGTAGTTACTTATTTTAGTTCAAAGATATTATTTATTATCTTATAAAGTAATTATAAAAAAAAAAATTAGTGCGCTTGAGACCACACGACTGAAGTAAAACTTCTTCAGCTCCATTCATATATATATAAAAGATGTATGTATATACTCTCTTTTGCTCCTACAGTAATATACGAACCGTAACTTTCTCTCTTTCTATCTCAAACTCTCTAGCACAAACTCATATCTCCTTCTCAACTACCGTTTGCCTCGCCCGATTACACTTTTCGTAACACGTTTGTAACGCATTCGCCAGCTTACTCCCTAACTTAAGCGTGCGTAAAGAAGTTTTACTTCAACAAAAAAAGTTCCTTAAAATAATATATTCTTTCATTTTTGAGTTATTATATAATCGTGATGCACTCGTGGAATATATTTGCAGAAGATCAGAAAAAGTATCGATTTATATTATAAGCGTAAGTAATGGAGTTAAATTGAAGACAAATCTGATAAACTCTACTACATTTCAGAAATATTTTCTGTTCTGTTGGGTTCTTTTAATAAAACTCGATAGTTGTTTATTATATTTTATTAACCTCGAGAGAGAATACATAAAGCACCGAGGACGGTCAAAAAACCCCAGCTCCTATCCCCAGCCCGATCAGGCAACCTGCCGCTGACCAATAGGGAGTCGCCCTTGGCGTAGGGATATTCAGGGTTGTAATTAGAATAAATGTACAGTATTAAGCCTGACAGAACATTTTCAGAAAGTCTTTGGATGAAATTACAATTGAACCCATTTTAACAAGAGGTGTTGATGATGTTCAAAGAAGTAACTCTACGAATGGTCTAATAAAGCTCAATTAAGTAATCACCCATATTCACCAAATGTGCTACCTGTTGCAAATTAATCCTGATAAATCGTCTTGCAACTGATGTCAACTTCGTTTCCTTGAGAAATGCGTGCAAAACGATCGATATTTGCAAAAAAAAATGTAATGAAAGAGGGAAGAGCAAACTTCTCAGGTCTGTAGCAAGAGCCGTTGGCCAACGTATCTATGGATTAAAAATTCCACCCTTGACTGGGAAAGATGGTTCCATTGCAATAAGAGCAATAGAAAAGAGATAGTCTTGTTGGGTCAGATGTTCGCATCAAACCCTACCATAGACCCACAAGGCAAAACACCATTGACTTTGCCATTAAAAGCCTTTTTGATGCCCGAGAATTCTCCGTCACAGAGATCTTAAAAAAGTTATCAAAGGCCTAAGACACTAATAGGGCCGACCTTGATAAATAACCACCAACAGTATTAAAAAAATATTCAGTAGTCCTGTGTTCTTTCTGTATTGGAGATGTCTGGTGACTAAAAACTTGTGCGGATTAAACTGATACCTAAAAAAATTGGATCGTGTCATCCTATCGATTAATTTGGTGAATCAGGTGGAATCGCTTTAGATATTTCAAAGGCATTCATAGGGTCTAGCACGAAAAATCTCTTTTTTTTTTGCACCGGTGAAATCTACTGGCCAGCTTCTTTCTTTATGATGAAGTAGAAAAAAAAATAAATAAAACCAAAACAGTTCAAATTTAAAACCAATAATACTTAAGTCTGCCGGGATCAGACCAAATTCAAGAAAATGTCTTTGTTGTCGTTAATGGGCACACCTTGCAGAGGTTTCAAATTAACGCTGGTATCCATCAGGTTCTCTTGTTTCCTACACTCTTGTTATCTACAACTTTTTCGACAAGACTTCGAATCCAATTACAGCTTTAGTCGTCAGGTCCTCAGGTAATAACTAGTAATGCAGACCTTATCAAAACATAAACAAAACATTATTTTGGAGTGGGGTGAGTGTAATTTGATTGAATTTCATGCAGCTAAGATTCAGGCTGCTGTATTTGCAGAGAGCTGCTTCCGCCCACAGCCTTATTATGTCCGGGCTTACTTTGCCGCTGTCTTCGTCAATTCGCTTGTTAGATGTAAAGGTTGGAAGCAATAGGTCTTGGCATGATCATCTAGCGGGAATAGCTAAAGCTAGCTAACACATTTGGGCATCTCTTTAAAACAAAATGCTGTAGTATACACCGCAAAGGCTTTTAACTCTTTACAAGGCCATCGTTTGAGTATTACTTTTACATATAGAGCTCTGCACCCAAATACACTTTTAAGCTCCTTGATTCTATTCAAAAGAAGGTCATACGTCCTATAGAAGATCCAGAGATAACTAGAAACTTGGACGTTTAGCGGATGGATAGAAGGAAGTTAGCGGATCTTAGTCTGCTTTATTGATACCATCACGGTAAATGCTAATTGCTATTCCGAACTGGCTCATATTATTCCACCTAGAACTATACACGTATGATCTACCTAGGCAGATATCAGTATTATAAGTATCGAATGCATCTGTAGAAGCCTAGAATATCGCTATATCAGTATATCGGGACACCTTTGTATGGAGAAGTGCAAGTCTGTGGAATCAACTTCCAAAGTACGTCTTTTCCGAACAATAACTTTCCACAGATGCCTTTGTATTGTAGCACTGGCGTTACTCGTGATACTCGAGTACCATGGTTTGCCCTTTTGTACTAGTGTATTCCGAAATAAAAAATAAAAATAAAGATGCAAATATTGCTAAATTCAACCCCCTTCTTTAATAAATTAAACCAAAATATCACGATTAAGTTACGACTGGCCAATGCAATTTTTTACATAAAATTAAAAATATCTCAAAAACCGTTTGATCTAGGGATAGGACATTTTACATACTAATCTAAAAATATATCGGGTGTTCCATTTAAATTAACAAAGTTAACAAAAAACTGCTTTTAAACATTTTAGTTGTGTGTCCCCCAATAATCCTGACATGTTGCCAATTTATAAATAATTTCCTATTTGTATTACCACCCAATATATTTGTAAGTAATAAATGTATAAAATAAATTTTTACATTTTTTTTCAGATACTTGTTTTAGAGACACCAAAATGTATCTTCAAAAATGGATGCTATTTTTATGGGCCCTTAGCTTAACGGATAAAGGTTTAGCTATAATACCAAAAGATGCTGAGCTTGTTTTTGAAACACCAGGTAGGTAAAAATGCCTAGAACGAAGGAAAATACTTAGGGTAAACGTCATGCCACTAATTTAATAAAAATGCTAATGGTGTTTCAATCTAAAAACACACCTTAAAACAATTATTTATTAATTAAACTGTTGGTTAACCATAAAGTCATTATACTACACTACATAATTGCTTATTAAAAAAAAACAATAGACCGGCGAATATTTAACTCCTTTCACCATCGAAGAAATGGGAATCTTCATAATATAATTACGATATTCATGCAAAAGTTCGTGTACTATGCTCGCTAAAACACAAAAGAACGGAAGAAGAAGCCTGCATATTGTTATTTGCTTTATTGTACTATACTGTGACGTATTTATAGAAATTTAAAAAATTAAATGAAACTTAAAGCGTTTTGGTTTAAACAACAAAGCTTGATGTGTACAGATACCCACATACAATAAAAGTAGTTGAAAAGATATTCAGACAAATTTATTTATAATTTCTAAGTGTTTAGGACCAGTACAAGAATGCCACTTTTATGATCTTTGATTTATATGAATTTTAGTTATTTAAGAGGAAAAAGGAAAAAGTATATTTGAAAAGTACCTATATAAATTTGTATTCACTAAATTGCAAAAGATACAAACTAATGGATAAAAATGACAAAAAGTCTAATTCTATAATATCCTCTAAATATTAAATATAATATTTATTTATTTATAAATACAAGAAAATTGTAATTACTTGCAAGAGGCTCTTAACACAAATGTCTTAATACTAAAAAAATTATTAACAGAATTATAACTAAAATAACTAATAAAAAAAGGACTGAACATTATTTGTGATGGTAAAAATATTTTCAGAAAAATGTTTTGAGCTGCCAAATTTACAACCTCTATTTTGTTAGTATAAAATATATATAAGTCATAATCTTTTTAAAATTTCTTAAATATACTCATATTGTTTATGGGTGAAAAGCTTTCACGAAAGAATTTTTTATTTTGTATCCTTAGATTAACTTGGATAACAAATTAAGCATTTTTTTATATTTTTGCTATGATAATTGATTAGCATCAAAAGGCGTTTTTTTTTTCAAAAATATCACATACTCTCTTACAAGCCATTCGTCTCCTATAGATTTTTCATTTTTTAACAAAAAAAAATTATTTGACATATAAACATAAATCTAGATTAAATGACTTATTTAATTATTATTGTAATTTTCAAGTTAACTAGACATGGCTATAACATCATTTTAAAATGGCGGGACTAATATAATTTTACATTGTTAAAGTCATAGTCATAAAGTCAAATATATACGTAAAAATAATTAATAAAATTTAACTATATTAGTTATCAAGTAGCTTGTTATTATTTTATCAAGTTTGCGTGCATTTTGCAAACCATCATAAAAATCTATTTCACTTTTCCAGCTCCACTTGCTACATAGGCAATAATTTATAGAGTTATTAGATACTATTATTAGATCCTTTGGTGTGATACTCAAATCACAAAATAGTTGTAATCTTTTCCCGAAGATGTTAACATCGTTAGCGAAACACGTGTCAAGAATATAATAAATAGTTCTGGTTGATGGTTATGATTTTACTATTTTCTTTATTAGCACTTTATAATGTTTAAGTTATTGTATTTGCTAATATTTCAATAATTGTCTTTAGGGAAAACGACTTTGGTGCAGAAAATATCGGTAGAATAAATCTATGGCAGTTATTTTAAGTTTTATTTCAGCTTTTTGGGTAACGATTTTTTTTGGTATTGAATTTTCTGAATATTTACGTACTGTAATGTATAGGAGCAAGTTGACCAAAGAAATTACGCCTATCCATACAGGAACATTAGCTCTATTAAAAAATTAGTTCGTCCTCCTCTATTGGAATGGCACTTGGTGCATAATCCTAGTAAGAGTATCATAGAATAAGGAATGATGACAGCCAAGGCGGTAGCACGATTTTTCCTTTACCAGTCTTAAAACAATATCAAAGTCTATATATCTCAAATTGTTGAAACATATAGACTTATACAGGGTGTTCATTTGAAAACTTCCCACCACGGATTTATCGAAAACCACTGTTTAAAAAAAAAGGCCGAAATACGTTAAAAGGTTTGTCAAGGGGGACAACTTTCTAACCTAAAATTACTTCATTCCCTTTCACCCATTGCCCCTCAGGGTCATCCCCTTAAAAATTTTAAATGGCAAGGAGTATCGAGTAATAGCTTGTTTAAAAGGTCTTTCGAAGTCTTTTATTTTGACGTTTGATTTTTTTAAATCGGTCGATTCGTTTTGGAAAGAATTAGAAAAATCTTTGTTTATCTTAATTTGTTCAGATAGAAAACAAAAACATGAAAATATCATTTTTTATTTGAATAATTGTTCAAAATGTTGCCCGTTTTTGGCCAAACAATAATATAGGCGATGTTCAAATTCCTGACGGATATTTTCAAAAACATGTTGTGGGATATCATGGCAGCTGTCGATGATGCGTTGACGAAGTTCATCCAAACTTTCAGGTTGGGGAGTAAACACAATAGATTTCAAATGACCCCATAGAAAAAACTCTAAAGGCGTTATATCAGGAGATCTAGCAGGCCATTCTATAGGCCCCCTTCGCCCTATCCATTTATCTGGAAACTCGTCGTCTAGCCATTGCCGAACGGGAAGAACATAGTGAGGAGGAGCGCCGTCTTGCTGAAAATATATTTCAGCCTCGTCAAGTATAGGGTTTCCATCATCATCGATTTGGTTTTCAATGGATTCAGTGATAAGCGGATTGATGGTATTTTCCAACATATCCAAATAAATGTCTCCATTTAAATTTCCGTTAATAAATAATGGCCAAATCACTTTACTTCCTAAAATGCCTGCCCATACATTAATTTTTTAAGGGTATGCCCTTCTTCAAATGCATGAGGATTTTCATTGCTCCAATATCCACAGTTATGCCTATTAACAAATCCATGTAGATAAAATGTGCATTCATCGCTGAAGCAGATATTCTTTACATGAATAGTATTATCATTAATCGCTTCAGTCATTTTTTCACAAAACTCAACTCGCCTATCGAAATCAACTTCGGTTAACTCTTGCAATATTTTCATTTTGAATGGATGAAATTTATGAAGTTTGGTAACTGTGTGAACAGAGCCTAATGAAAACAATAAAACAAACAGCAACAATTTTGCGTAATGAAGTATTAGGATTTATTCCAAAATGACCCGAAAACTTCAACTTGAGCGGCTTCATCCAAAATTCGCCGATAATCACGTTTTTTATTTGCAACAGATCCAGTTTCAGTAAACTTAGTAACAGGGTCCAAAACATACCTATGCCAAGTTATTTTTTTCGGATGTCTGGTGTTAAACATGACGGCAGTTTGCCGAGCACATTGATTTTGGACACCATAAATTAGAAAAATTTCCACTCTTTCGGCTAGTGTGTAAATCATTTTGGAAGTAAAATCTTCAATTCAACAAATAGATTTTTACTATTCCAAGACTGACACAAATGTAACTGACGGCAAAATAAATTCTTTATTTTCCCTAGCAACTATAAATAACTAAGCAGGTATAATAATAAATACAGTTCGCCCAAGATATCTGTGTTGATGAAAAGAATGCGGAAAAAATTCAGTTATTTAGTTTTTCCACGTCTAATCTTCGGAAATGCTGTTTATGTTGGTAGTTTCCGTTTTAAATTATAAACGAATTGTAGATTTGGGAAACCCTAACGGGCAACATTTTGAACACTTATTGAAATAAAAACTGATATTTTCATGTTTTTGTTTTCCATCTGAACAAATTAAGATAAACAAAGATTTTTCTAATTTTCTCGAAAACGAATCGACCGATTTAAAAAAATCAAACGTCAAAATAAAAGACTTTTAAAAACTCCTTTTAAACAAGCTATTACTCACTACCCCTTGCCATTTAAAACTTTTAAGGGGATGACCCTGGGGGGCAGAGGGTGAAGTAATTTTAGGTTAGAAAGTTGTCCCCCTTGACAAACTTTTTGACGTATTTCGGCGTTTTTTTTTAAACAAACATATTGAATTTTACTTAATTTTACTAACCTGTGTAGTGAAGTGTCAAATACTGCTGAAGAAACGAAGTAACACGCTACTAAAAACGATTCTCTACTTACCGTCTATCGACTCTTTAGCGACTTGCTTGATACACAAAATACAAAAAGACATTCAAAATCCTTTCGAACACTCATAAAACAAAACACTCGACACTCGACACACTCGACATACCGCTAACTGATGGTTAATATTAGGTAGTAATAGAGACTTGTGTACGCCCATAGCTCTCTATTATTGAAACTTTAATGACATGCAGGGTATCTAGGAAAAGGGTTTCAGGGTCCTCTAAGAAAAAACAGAGCTGCTCTCGATAGCAACCAAACCAGAAATGACACTTTTTGAAAAATTTCACTCAGGTAGAAATGCGAGATCAATTAATGTCAGATTAAAAGAACATGGTGCTCTTTTATGTGAAATATAGAAAAGTTGTCAAGTTTGGCTGAACATTTTTTAAATACTGGCTGCTTTGTGAAAATACACAACTTAAAAAAACTTAAACCAGTTAATAACAATCGAAAATTAGATAAATACAAAAGTTTAGCAATATTTAAAATAATAATAATAGAAATTGTATAATTTAGTTATTGTTTAAACTTTGTTCAGCCATTCGCACAAGCAGCCATTTTCGCTCTATTAGTTACATGTTTAGTATATAGGCCACTTGTAGGTAGTTTTACTTTAGTTTTCTAGTAATTTTTCACTTCTTCCGCAGATGCTAACATCGCTAACGATACACATGTCAAGAATAAAATAAAAAGTTTTGGTTAGTGGTAAAATGATGAGAAATATTTTATAAAATTTAAGCAAATATAAACATGTGCGTAAAATTTATAAAATATCTGCGTAAAACGTTAGTACTTTTTGAGTTACAGCAACTATATGGACAGGTCAAATATTGATTGTAAGACCAAAGTGAAATTACAAAAAATACAAATCTAGTGTACACGTTTAATTGTTGGTTTAAGAATCAGTGACCCTATGAGTCACAAAATTCAAGAAATACACTTTATGTTGAAAAGAGATAAAAATTGCGTTTTGGTTGCTTTTTAAATAAACTCTTAACAACAAAAAACCCTCAGTATTTATTGAATAAGCTTATACAGAGACCAACAGTGCCTAATCTCCATAAAAGACACGAGAATCAACAGCAAATACCGAAACATCTAACTAATCTTTTTAAATGTTTGTTCAGGTATCAAAGCAGCAAATGTTTTAATACAATGCAAAACAATATATTACGGAAATTATACACAAATAATACACAATTCAATTTATAGACACAACTTAAAAGTTATAATATAATTCCTAGTACTAACTATAGATATTTTAACAAGTTAAATAATGTTAATAATGTAATAGTTAAATAAAATTAATGTGATTCTCATTTTTCATATTATCTCAATTAAATAATGAATCCATTAGAATGAAACAAAAAATTTTACTAGACCACAAATTAGGCCTGTTCAAAAAATTTCATTTTCAAAAAAAAGTTTTTGTTTCCTTTGTAAATAAATAAATATGTTATTCTACTATAAGGAGCAGAGGAGCGGAGGAGGCACAAGAAGTAACTAGGAGGAAATTAAAAATTTAAACAAAATTGCAAAACAAGTGAATCGAATTTCAGAGGATTATAATTTTATGACAAATGACAACTACGTAAACTGATAATCAAAAATAATTAACAAATGCACTTTAAATTACTTTATCAGTAACTTTTTAAAACTATTATAATTTCGTGTAATAAACTGTGTTAGTTCAATATTTAAATTTTTTTGGTTTTGACCTCAATTTTTGTTTTTAAATTTTGCGGTAAAATCTTAAGAATTTTCGGAAGCTATATAATATATGCCTACGTATATATGTATATATGAGCTATAGAATAATATGCCTAATAATGTATTAGGTCTATCAATGAAAACTTTCAATAAAAAATAAAAAGATTATTTATTTTCTGTCTCAAATTAATTAAGTGCTCACTATTTTTTCAATGTGTTAGTGAGGTCAGAAACCCTATAACCCTATGGCCTGTTTAGTAAATAATTTTTATTGTTATACATTGTTTTTAGTGTCATTCTGGTTTTTTGTTTTTGTTTCTTCAGTCAGTCAGTTGTTTAAAAGAAGCTACGCTAAAATTCACATAGTTAAAAATAAAGTCCGATTTATTTATTTAAAAATGGTATTTCAAAAAATATGCAATTCATAAGGTGTATCGACATTTTAGAAAAATTATAAATCTTCTTTTTTTTTTAGTGTAGACCTAAAAATTATAATACAATATATAAAAATTAAATTAAAAGGTTTTTTAGTATTTACTTTTGTAGTCGTCAATTTCGGTATTAGAGTTAAGTTAAAGTTAGTTGAACAGTTGTCAATTTATAATCTGAAATATAAATGTACAAATAAAGTCTTTATTATTATTATTATTATTATTATTATTATATACAGGGTGTCCATTTAATATCGCGGTGCTCGATTGCAGCTAAATCTTGAAACGGAAAAAACTTTAATAGGGGAAATGTTAATTAAGTTAGAGGGGCTACTTTTTAAAATTAATTTAATTGATACAGGGTGTCCCAGAAAAGCGCGGTACATAATTTGATATTTTTTTTGAATGGAACCACCTATATTTTTTTTCCGAAATGAAACTCTCATTTCACTCTCTCTTTAACCCTAAAACTGTTTTGCTCTAAAATAGGACATTGCTTAGTTATTAACAATTTAAAGAAATTTTCACGAAAATGTTTACCACCGACGTTTTTTATCTTTTTGAAAAATCTATGTAGGTTAACCAAAAACATTAATAACGTTAATTAAACACTTTATAAAAAAAGTTTTATGAGTCCTACGTGCGAAAGATCTTCTATAATATATAATTATAACTATAATTATAACTGCACGAAGCATAGCAGGAGTAATACGTCTAAAAGACTCTTGTATGCGCTCCACCATATATTCCTATATATTCCTATTCCTTCCTATATATTTCCTAGTTGTGGGTGCAATACGATAAACTTCACATTTAACACTTTCCCACAAGGAGAAGTCTTGAGGCGTTAATTCCGGTGACCTAGGAGGCCATCCAGTGGGACCTATCCGGTATAAGTTTAATAAATATGTATACAAAAGTTAATTTGAATAACTAACCTAGCTTTCCAATCCATCTATTAGCAAATTGGTATGTGATATGTTCTCTGACCTTTGCACTGAAGTCAGCAGGTGTACCGTTCAACTATAGCCTCATTTAATGCCTTACAAAGTCGGGAAGCATGAAATATTTTTTTCAACATTTTCCCACGGACAATTTCAATATTTTTAAGTTCTTTCTTATTTGTCTTACACTAATGTGCGATGTTTCTACAACCGATATGCTGATTATTGCTGATTGCCAATTGGTTTTCTTTATTTTAAACTGTTTTCGTTCTAGTTTGCTTTTTGTGTCCAACACTGTCGGTTATTTAAAGATAGATACAGGTAAACTTGTTGGTATCAAATTGAAGATAAAAGAATGCTCTATCAAAACGCGTTACTAGATACAGAATGTTTCATTTAAAAAAAATAGCGCAAAATTAAATTGAAAATATCATTATATGAGAAACGACTTTATATAGATTTTTAAAAAGATAAAAAACGTTGGTGGTAAATATTAAAAATTAAGTGATACACTAATTTTCGTGAAGATTTCTTTAAATTGTTAATAACAAGACAACGTCGCATTTTAGAGCAAAACAGTTTTAGAGTTTAAGAGAAGGTCAAATGAGACTCCGAGGTTGTTCCATTTAAAAAAAAAGATGTACCACGCTTTTTTGGGAAACCCTGTATCGACCAAACTAATTTAAAAAAATTGCCCCTCTAACATAATTAACATTCCCCCTATTTTAAGGTTTGTTCCGTTTCATGATTTAGCCGCAATGAAGCACCGCGATATTAATTGGACACCTTGTAGATAGGAAATCTGATAAATTAATAAAATCCTGGAAAGTAAACTTGATCATCTTGCAACAAAATTGAGCCATGTCAACTAATTTGGAATGTTAAAAGAATGGCAGAGAAGCGCCTGCCAAAAAAGGGCTAACATAAGCGCTACCAGAAAGACGAAAGTGAGTCACGTAGTTTGACTGAGTGAATCCAGCTGTGTTAAAAACAAAACTACAACCGAGAGACATTGGAAAGACCGAAGGCAATGGAAACTAGGAACCGCAACCTGTGAAAGGCTATAAAAGCAGATATATAGAGGCATATGGAAGCAGTCAACTAATACTAAGGTCCTTGATAAATTGCTGACTATTATGTCTACGAGAATCAGTGTGATTGTTTGCACAAACTTGCCTGTTGTGCTCATCGCTCAACATATACAAATTTACTTAAATATCAAAATTACAAGGAAACTTCGAAACTACTCGAAAGCTTTTAATAGAGTGAAGCATTCCTTGCTTCTGTGCCAACTGGAGCATGTAGGTATTAGAGCACCTGTTAGATAGACTGACTGAATAGTTTCTTGATTGGTACTTTTACCCCAATTAGTCTTCAGAATTCTCTTCGGTTGTCTGTTTTTTAATTTTTTTTTTTTACTAATGGATTTGACTTATCATCTAGATTCTAGGCGATTTAAAAGAATAAATATAATAATGATACTGTCCAAATTTAGAATAATCTATTCTAAATGGTCTATTTTTGAATGATTGTTTTTTTTAGTCTATTCTGTTTGGTTTCTATAACCAAATTGCAATTGCAAGATTTTTTATTTTAACGTGTAATGACTGTGTTCTATATTTTTTTAGCACTTTTCAGAACAAATGTAAGCACCTTTCAATGTACTTTTTTATATATTCAAAGTTCGAAACTACATTTTTAATGTAGTATAAATTCTGTCATTTTCATTATATTTAATAGATATTTTGTATACAGTGACCGCCTAAAGTTCCGCATAAATTCGATAAAAATTAGAGACATGATTTTTCGAGAAAACGCTCGGACCCGTCGATTTTTATTTTAAGTTGCGCTTTATTTCACATAAATTTTTGTATACAGGGTGGAACATAAAAAAAGATATGACGTTATCGGTCATTTTTTTAAATAAAATGTTATATTTTTTATTGCATTTATGAAATATAGGCGAAATTCCAAGCAAGTTTCGTATAACACACCTGATCTCAAAACTCAACTGTTTCAGAAATATTTACATTTAACCAACAAGAAAGCAAGTAAGTACGTCTATTTACAAATTAAGATTAAATGGAGGATAAAATGTTATAAACTGTGAAAACTCTTATTAATGTATCAAGTGTTCAAACCGCCATTTACTTCTTGGCAGAAAGCGAGACGGTTTACAAAATTATGTAAGACAATATCAATTATTTCGGGTGATATAGGTCTAATTTCATATCTAATTCTATTTTTCAAATCTCCTACGTTGTTTGGCTTCTCAATATAAACTTTACTTTTCAGGTACCCCAATAGAAGATAGTAGCAGGAATTTAGGTCTGGTGACCTGGCCGGCCACTCTATTGGCCCTCTTCGTCCTATCCACCTTCCTGGGAACACTGTATCGAAGTAGTCTTGCTGAAACCACAAATTATCTGTCGGGACAGCAGGGTCTTGTTCGTCTGGGTATAGGGCAGCCAAAGCAGGGATAAGATCTTCTTGAAGAAAATTCAAATAGCGTTGTCCTGTTAAGTTTTCTTCGAAAAAGTATGTCCCTATTACTTTATTTTCCACGATACCAGCCCAAACATTAATAGATTTACGGTACTGTGTATGAGCCTCAGTTGCCCAGTGTGGATTTGACTGTGACACTGACACAATTCTGCCGATTTAAACAAAAAGTTGCTTCCGAAAACGAAACTTGTAATACAAACTGACGGTTATTATTGCAAATGTTCATCATTTGCTCGCAAAATTGGTTTCTTCGATCAGGATCGTCCTCATTTAATTCGTGTATTAGTCTAATTTTATAAGGGTGGTATTCATTTGCTTTTAAGTTGCGTCTTACTGACGTTCCGGCTATATTATTGTCAACTGAAATTTGTGAAGTTGCATTGTTTCGATTTTCTTCGACGGAGAGCAGAACGTTTAATTTTGTTTCTTCAGAAATTTTTGGACGACCTGATCTTGGCAAATCCCCAACATGACCTGAAGTCATTAAAAAAAATAATCGATGACGTCATATCTTTTTTTCTGTTCCACCCTGTATACAAAAATTTATGTGAAATAATGCGCGAGTTAAAATAAAAATCGACGGGTCCGAGCGTTTTCTCAAAAAATCATCTCTCTAATTTTTATCGAATTTATGCGGTCACTGTATATGTAGATAATTATAATTAAAAACTGATTATACTGATGTATATGAAGGATATTTCAGTAAATTCAATGTATGTACTCATTTTCTGATTGTTCTTTAGACCTCTGCTAATAAACCACCCTTTGCCCCTCGGCCTTTCATTTATGCTTTTTCATAGCCCTCTATTTTTAATAATATAACTAAAATTTCAATCATTGAATCGAAAGACAGACGCCAATTTATAAAATATAAACGAAATGTTTCTTTTTTCTATTATTAAAATTCCAGATGATTTTGACTCTCGTCAAAACGACCGATATCCAGGCTACCCGCCCTTCACCTCAGAGGACATGAACAACGTATATCCAGAAGAGAGAGAGCGAGATAGAGAACTGGGTCGCAGATGTACAGATAAAATGGAAAAAGCTTTGGAAACCATTAGAAGAAGGCAGTTGGCGAAAGAGAAAATGTTCCATTTAAATGGTTACTCTTTACATCAACAATTAAGAAGTGCTCCCCTTGATATGTATGTCACTGATATGAGAGTCAGGTTGCCTCCATCAAAGAGTTGGGTAAGATAGAAAAATCATATTTAATTTAATAGTATATTATATTAATTTTAAATAATCTGTAGGTCAGAGTAGACAAATGTGCATTTAACCCGATCAACCATAGCTTGGAAACTAGATTACTTTTTAATGATCTAACCATAAGTGGTAGAGTAAACTTATTCAATGATGGCGATTTAGAGAGAGAGCCAATATCACCCAACCCCGAAGAAAGTTGTAACATGATTCTCAGGTTAAGAAAAGCAGGTATCGGGTAAGAGCAACAGTATAAATTTTAATTAGAAATTCTTATCTGCATTTTTAACAGTTGCAGTTCATTAGCGGTTATGTAAAATAGACACGTAATTTTAATGAATTGTTAAAAATACATCTATAAATTACACGAATAAAGGATGTAAAAATTTAACACACTAAAGATTGCAAATGCGTTCTATTGTTTTATATGTAGTAATCGGTGTCTTTCAAAGGAAATAGAAAAAATTAAATAATTACTTTTTTGTTTAAATTGCATGTGATGATGAAACATCATTTTTTTAAGATGAATCTTTCTAATAAGAATGTTATATATTATGGGGTTTTTAGTGTTTTTTAAAGCTATGACTTGGGCAAATAAATATTGTAAGCTTATGCACATTAACATTAATAAATAAAATAAAACGTATGTCAGATCAAAAAAGTAAAGTAATATTACTTATAGTAAAAAATTAACTCATGAATGCGGCAAAACCATAAGTAGATTCTGTGACCCAAGTCAGAGAAGTTACAGATAAACCAATCACAAGTATTTTCATTTTTGAAGAGCAGGTGCAAGACAATCTATCTCATGGATGTTGAATATTGTTTTTATTAAACTTGATTAGGAATAGCCCACAATAATTTAATTCGTGTGATAATACAGAAGTGCTTAATCAACTAGATACTTAAAACAATTGATCTTAGTACGTAGCTAATAAAATACGAATAAAATATTAAATATAAATAAATCGAAATATAAATGTTAAGTTTTTTTTTATGGTAAACACAAGCACAAGAGGAAAGTCCTATGTCACACTTGGAGTTCTTGCACGATTTTTGCACATTCTTGCGCGAAGATATTTGTGGGCGTTTATCTTGAATCGCTGTAGGTTGTATGCATCGGGAAATATGTGAGGTGGAAGCCCGTTCCACAAAGATGTTCTCCAGATGAATGAGTCCCGATACAGCGACATCCTTGGGGTAGGCAGGTGGACTCGATGTTGATGAGCCGCAACTGCTAGACGCGTCCTTCTTGCCGGAACAGCCCTGGGTAGAATCAGGCCTGCCAGCTCAGAGGAGCACTTACCGTGATAATAACGGTAGAATAAACAGAGATCAGCCACCTTTCTCCTGTGCTCCAGACTATCCAGACTCTTTGTCAGTTCTGGTTTGTCGATAAGACGAATAGCTCTCTTCTGTATAGAATCCAGCAGGTTTAAACTATGCTTGGGTGCAGAGGTCCAGACCTGCGAGCAATACTCGAGGGAAGGGCGTATTTGAGCTTTATAAAGAGTCAGCAGCTGGTGTATACAGTTTTTATGTTTTTTATTTTTTATATAAGTAAGATGATTTCATTGGTAATGTTTTCCCTGCCATAACCAGCTCCGGGCCACCAAGGTTAGTCTTCATCGTAAATACTGCAGCCTGCGTTTTTTTTAGCGTTTAAATTGACCAGATTGTTACCGCCCCACTCCAAGATTGCTCTAATATCGTTGTTGATTGAAGCTACTTGTTGCTGCCTAAGATTCTGAGAACTTGCGGCTGTCGTTGGTTTGGCGGACTGAAATGTGGAAATAAGTGTGCTATCGTCCGCAACGCTGTAGATTGGATTGACAGTGGTTCCTAGCAAATCGTTGATATATATCAAGAAAAGGGTGGGGGATAGAATGCATCCTTGAGGGACTCCAGCGTTAATGTTAAATTTGTCGGAGAGGTATCCATCGACGGCTACTTGGATTGTTCGTTGTTCAAGAAAACTTTTGATCCAATTCAATAATGAGTTTTGTATGCCGATTGAGGAGAGCTTGGTTAGTAGTCCCTCATGCCACACTCTGTCAAATGCCTTGGAAATGTCAAAAGCCACTGAGCGGGACTCGCCGTGCTTCTCCATGGCCTCCGTCCACAAGTGTGTGACGTAAGCCAGAAGATCGCCAGTGGATCTAAGCTTTCGGAAGCCGTATTGGTGATCGCTGATTAGTCCAGATGATTCCAGATATCTTAACAGTTGTTGGTTGACTGCTTTCTCCATAATCTTCGATATTACTAGAACTAGTGCAATCGGGCGGTAATTGGAGGGCATCGTCTTCTTACCCTTTTTGGATACAGCTTGCACTCGAGCAGTTTTCCAGCTTGTTGGAAATTGGCCCTGTTTATACGATGCCGTGAACAGTCTACATAAGGGAGGAGTCAATTCGTCTGTACAACGTTTTAGTATTAGGGCTGAAATTCCATCGGGTCCAGAAGCTTTGTTGGTGTCTACGCTTTTAAGATTTTTTTTTATAATTCGTTGGGGAAACGAAATTTCTCCCATCGATGAATTCACCCTTGGCAAATATAGCGGTGTTTTGCCTTGCGAGTGCAGAGTAGAATTGGACGCGAAGAGTTTACCCAGTAAGTTGGCTTTTTCCCTTGCTGTTACCGCGATACAACCATCATCTGCTGTTAGGGGTGGCAAGGCCGACTTAGCAAATCCTTGACTAACGGCTTTCGATACCGACCAGAAAGATCTTGTTCCATTTGGGCAGTTTAGCAGTTTGTTTTCGATCCTGTTGTTGTGACTCTCTTTGCATTCATCAATAATTCGCTTGAAGCTATTTCTGGAGGCTAAAAAGTTCCTCCGATTTTCGATGGAAGGATGTTGTCGCCATTTGCGATATGCTGCGTTTTTAGTCTTTACTGCCTTTTTGCAATTCAGGTTGAACCATTGCTTGTTGTTTGATCCGCATTTAGTAGAAAAAGGGATATAAGCTTCCATTCCTGCCAAGATCGTCTCTGTAATTTGGTTTGCACATTCTGAGATGTTATTGGTTCTAAAGCAGACTTCTTTCCAAGGGAATAAGCGATAAAATTCCCGAAGATGGTTCCACTCTGCTGATTTATAGTGCCATACCTTCCGCGGCATCAGAGGATCCAGCGTTTTAACCTCCAACTGGCAAGAGACTGTTATCAGTTTGTGGTCCGATGTTCCTAGGGGGGCATGTACTGATACAGTGTACGAGTCAGGGTCTGAAGCCAGTTCTAGGAGACTCGCGAACTCATCGTCTCGATCGGGGATTCTGGTAGTTCCTCCACAAGCTGCGTAAGCCCGCATATGGTGGCAAATAGCTCAGCTTCTCGTCCTTCATCGTTGTTCTTGTTGCAGAAACGCAGCCAGTTGATATTGTGAACGTTAAATTCACCCATGGCGATGATTTCTGCGCTTGGGTAGTCAATTTGCAGATGGTTAATGCAATCAACCAGGTTCAAAAAGAGCCGTCTATATTGGGTGTCGCTTGGTGGTCTGTAGATACAGCAGAAAAAATTTCGTGGCACCACTGGCTATTATTTTGAACCACATGACGTCGAAGTCCGCAGGTTCAAGCGTTTCCTCCCGCTGGCAACTCAAATCGCTCTTGACAAATACTGCTAATCCAAAGTTTAGTCGAAATCGGGTGTGTAGATCGTATGCAGGATAAATAAGGTGAACATTTGTTGTTGAAGGTTTCACCTTTGTTTCTGCCAATTCCAGAATATGAGGCTTACTTGATTGCAGGTGTTGGTGTACTACCTTAATATTGGTGTTTAGGCCTCTGATGTTGCAGAAATTGATTTTTAGGCTTTTAGATCCGCCTGATGGACCAGCCTCCGCCCGGAGATCCGAATGAGAGGCGAGTTTACCTCCGGAAAGTTTTGGTTGTGAGGGCGCCATCGTGCATTTATTTCTCTTCTCCATTTCCCCTTTGGAAACCGGACACATCGACATGGCGGCGAAACGTGAGTTCCATGGAACCACTTCACGGCGCCTAAGTCCTATGTGGTGGTATTGAACCGGGCGATGCAAGTGGACAACATCTACCACCAAAGGGGTTGCTCTTTTAGTCGCCTTTTACGACAGTGTACTTCAACAAGAGATCGTGAAACAAAAAACATGATGCTGTGGTATCTAATAACTGTAGTGTGATCACATGAAATCGTCTTGGTTATGTAGAGCATCTATTTTTAGATTTGATTTTCGAAATTAAAAGTTAATTTGTTCTTTTCGCAATAGGTAACTATACAATTTAATTCCAAGAAATATGATGCTATAACTAAGTTTTTTTCGAAAATAAGGGAGCCAAGTCATTTATTTAAACTAAATAAGAAGAGACATCTCCTCATAGCACAGGACTTCCAGTTTTAAGCAACATATATATGTTCACTTCTTCCAGCTAGTAAATACAGTGCATCAGTAAAGTAGCAGTTAAATTCAATAAAAATTAAATAGACCGTTTCTGAAAACAATGCGCGAATCCGTCGATTTTAATATTGGGTTTTCTACGTAGAAATTAAATATACAGGGTAACTCAAAAAAAAGATATGTCGTCTTCAATATGTTTTTTAAATGAAAACCACCATTTTCTAATATAGAATCAGAAGGAACGCATTTTTTTACAAAGGATATGGTACAAATGAATAGTGGTTATACAGGGTGGTTCATTTAACTTGAGACATCGCAATATCGCGAAAACTAAACATGTATCCAGAAAATGTTTAATGTGAAGTTTGAATGGTTTCCAGAGGGCCATAAAATGACGTCATTGGTTTGACCTTAAGTGGACGTCTTCAAGGTAAAATGAAGGGCAACTTCACTTTTTTGCATAGAAACCTCTATTTTTTTAATAGCATCTGATTTAGCTTTAAACAAATAAGTAACTTTTATCTGACACTTTTTTACATGCGACCTCTCCTTTTCAAGATTTTAATTCTTGATTCTTTTACGATTTTTTTTCCTTGACAATGACATTTGCCCTTGTAGGTAGTACCTGATGATCTATCAAAAGGAGTGAAAGTATCTTATGATAGAATTTTATTATCAACAGAATCGAAAACTTGGAAATAAAACGTACAAAGTTCAAATAAAAGAAATTGAAACAAAAAAGTCAGAAAATTATTTCAATAAATGTTCAAGTGTTGACTTTCCACTTCTATACATTTTTCGACTCGCTTTCTGAACGACCGATGAACAGAGTGCCGCATCTATGGAGTTATCTGCCCGCAAATCTCCGTGATTCGCAGCTTTATATATTCGGGAGTCGTTGGTGGATCGCGATATACGATCTCCTTCAAATAACAATCAGGTGACCGTGGCGGCAAGTGGACTGCTCCACCGCGACCTATCCAACATCCATTGAAGTCACGATCCTTAACACTTGGCGCGCAACGCGTGAATAATGTGCAGGACAACCATCATGCTGGTACCACATATTTAGTCTCACTTCAAAACACACATCTTCCAAAAATACTGGTAGAATCTCCAGCAAAAAATTACGGTATTTTTGGCCTATAAGGACACCATCAATAAAATAAAGTCCTATGACTTTATCATTGATGATGCCACACCAGACATTCACAGACCATGGCCGCTGATGTTCTATCACTCCACCTGGGATTTTTAACTGCCCAATAATAGATATTATGACGATTAACTACACCATAGTTTGTAAATGACTCTTCATCAGTGAATAAGACGCGCAGAAAGAAATTGTTATTTTCATGCAACTGATTTTGGGCCCATTCACAAAACAACAGTCGATTTTGGAAATTATTCCCGTGAAGCATCAAGATGACGCAAGAAGCGACAAGTGATACGGATGAAACTTGTGACAATTCAAAATTCTCAGGACACTTGTTTTGGTGATTCCAGAAGCAGAAGAAATTGATCGTGAGCTGACTCCAGGATTATGGGCAACTGCAGCTAAGACGGCAATTTTATGCTTGCATTCAAATGCTTCTCTTTCGTGATCGATTTATCGTTCTCACACTTCCATCTTCTATAAAGTGGTTCACTACACGATAAAATGATGCTCGCGATGGAAGTCGCCGTTGGGGATGTCGCATGGTATACAGTTCAATAGCTCTATTAATATTTCGTTCAGATTCACCATAGATAAGGACCATTTCAACTTTTTCATTTATTGTTAGGCATTCCATAGTCACTCAACAAAATAGTCAAATACTTGATAACTGAACGAATACTGTGAACCAAAATAATCTCTCATTTACTTTATTCATCAGTATTTGTTTACAATCGCCTGAAATACCTGAGATAAACACGTGAGATCTGTTCACTATAGAAAATTTTCGCATCATAACAACTTGCATTGATCATTGAGCAACAATGCATTGTCACTACAATATTGAAGAATTGCTTAACCAAAGCTATTCCTGTTTCTAATGTCATTGTCAAGGAAAAAATTCGTAAAAGAATCAAGAATTAATATCTGGAAAAGGAGAAGTAGCATGTAAAAAAGTGTCAGATGAAAGTTACTTATTTTTTTAACGCTAAATCAGATACTATTAAAAAAAATAGAGGTTTCTATGCAAAAAAGTGAAGTTGACCTTCATTTGACCTTGAAGACGTCCACTCAAAATCAAACCAATGATGTCATTTTATGGCCCCCGGGAAACCATTCAAACTTCACGTGAAACATTTTCTAGATACATGTTTAGTTTTCGAGATATTGCGACGTCTCAAGTTAAATGGACTACCCTGTATAAGCAATTTTGAACGAAAAATTATGATAAAATGTAAAATTTAAAAAATACCTAATATCTAAATTAAATATTGGTCTTTTGGTTTTTTAGTTGTTGTTGTTGTTGTTGTCAGTGTCAAAAGGTGAATGTGTTTTGATCCAACTATTTGAAGTATTTTTACATTTGCAGTGGTGTTAATTCTTTTAAGAGGCGAAAGCAGTGTCAGCCTGCGTTTTATTAGTAACTACACTTTATTACCTACTTTTGTACGAAATATGATAAAATTAACCGAACGTGAAAGAATCGAAATTATGTGCATGATTGGTTCCCGAGATATGTCGCGTAGTCAAAAGGAAGTGGTTCAGTTTTTTAATGCAACTTATCCTGATCGGTCGCTTATTAGTCAAAGTATGGTAAGCAGAGTTGAAGCAGTTTCGTGAATTCGGGCATGTTCAGGATACTCAAAAAGCTGGTCGGGGTTCAATAACTGAAGAAGATGAGCTTAACGTTCTGTTAACGGACCAAGATAATCCCAAAGAAACATCCACAATCATAGCATGGCTTCTAATGTTAATTTATTGCGATCCACCTTATTCTCCCAAGTTCCACCCTTATAAAATATTCTCACTTCAAGAGCTATCGGAAGATGTTTTTGATCGCCGAAATGAATTTTGTGAGAAAATGCAGCAATTATGTAATGATAACAATAATTTTGTAAAATTGATATTTTCTGACGAAGCAACGTTTACTCTAAACGGCCATGTGAACAGACAGAATTTTCGATTCTGGGCGACCGAAAACCCTCATTGGTTCACAGAATGTCATACACAACACCCTCAAAAAGTCAATGTGTAGTGCGGTATAGTGGAAAGAAGAGTTTTAGGACCTTACTGTTTTGATGACTCTCTCACTGGTGAGAGGTATTTGGACTTTCTTCAAAATGATCTTATCCCCGCTCTGATAACTTTGTATCCGGATTTGAAACAACCCGACATGCAGCAACGTAGACTTTTTACAGCAAGATGGAGCCCCGCCACACTATGCTTTACCCGTTCGCAATTATCCAAATGATATTTTTCCAAATCGTTGTATAGGATACATGAGGATTCATTGAATAGCCACCCAGATCACCAGATTTAACTTCCCTCGATTACTTTTTATGAGGATGTGTATCACTAAACCAGTGAGTTTAGAAGATTTAAAAGAACAAATACGCCAGTAAATTAGAAATATTACTCCAGATGTCATTAACAGCGTTCAAAAAGAATTTTTAAATCGCCTTGGTTATGGTCAGGTTCTTAACGGGGCTCAATTCGAACATTTAATTTAAATAGGTATTTCTTTAATTTTACATCATTTTTCGTTCAAAATTGATTATGTAACCACTATTCTTTTGTACCATATCCTTTGTAAAAATGTGTTCTTTCTGATTTTGAATTTAAAAATGGTGGTTTCCATTTAAAAAACATATTGATGACGTCATATCTTTTTTTAAGTCACTGTATATTTAATTTCCTTGTAGAAAACCCCTAAACCAAATATTAAAATCGACGGGTTTGGCCATTTTTTTCAGAAACGATTCATTTCATTTTTATAGAATTTATCCGCTACTTTAGGGATGCACCGCATAAAATCTAGTATATTTCTATCAAGTATAATTTTAATAAATCCTGGTATATATTTCTGTTCGGCAGTCTCTTGAAAGCTCTTTAACCTTCGAGGATTTTGATTCCTCCCTTGATCTCGAGTGCTTATTCGTTAAATTACGTTTAGGAAAGGAACTTTTTCTTGTCGGCTCAGTCTATAGGCCTCCTAGGGGAGATCTACGTCTGTGTTTGTTGTTTTGACGATATTTTATCCCTTGCATGCTCACAATATGATAATGTTATTACTCTCGGTGATTCCAATGTGATCACTTTTCAGACAATATTTTGTTCGATTGCTTTTCTGCATATGATTTTGCGCAGGTAATAAATGAGCCTACTCGTGCAGCAGCTAACACACAAACTTTAATTAATGTAATTTATTTTAACAAACCCACAAGTGTCGTACGTTCTTATACTTTGAATGCTGATTTAATTTCCGATCACCACGCAATAGTTTGTGAGGTCAGGATTAAGGTTAAAAATTAACAAATAAAATATAAGTCTTACCACATAGGAATGATTTTCTTGCTGATCTAGAAGAAATAAATTGGGATAATATTTACCATATTTATGGTCTGGGTGAAAAAGTCGAGTATTTGTCCGGCAACGTTTGTTTATTATTTGAGACACATGCCCCATTAACTATCTCAAGGATTTCTAAACCCTATACTCCATGGATTACCAAAAGCGTTAAACTCTTTATAAAAGAAAAAAATCAAAGCGTTATCGAGATTTAAAAAATCTAAGAGTTTACCCGATTGGCCATTCTGCAAGCAACTACGAAATTCGGTGGTGGGGATGATTAGGCGGGGAAAGAAAGCATATTTAGAACTTCATCAAAAAAGCAGCAATAGTAAAAACTATGGAAAGCAATAAAAAACCTTAGTCTCAGAAATTTTTCTAACCGTGCTATAACTGTAAATCTTAAAAATTCTGACATAATAAATGATTATTTTTATCAGTTAATAGTCCTTCAGATAACCCGGTGATGATGATGAGATGAGATGCCCAGAGACAGTCGAATATTTTCTTAATCATACATAGTCCTGATCTCCAGTTCTCATTTTGCTTAGCCGCTGTAACGGAAATTTCAAAAATAGTTTTAGACCTCAAATTTACTGCCTGTGGTAGTAATTGCATCTCAGCGAATATGCTCCAACATTGTATTCATCATCTTGCTCCTCACTTGACTCATGTTATAAACTTCTGTTTGGAAAGAGGTTGTTTTCCTGATATTTGGAAGACTTCTCTTATAATGTCTTTAGCTAAAATCAGTAGTCCAAAGGACTACTGCGACGTTAGACCTATATCCATTATTCCAGAATTTCTAGTTTGGAAAACTAAGTTTTGGAAAAGTTTTTTTCAGCCACAGATTTATGATTTCTTTATCACAAATAACATAATCCCGCAGGGCCAGTCTGGTTTCGAAAAGCGGCACAGCACCACATCTGCCTTGTTAAAAGTTGCTCAAGAAATCATTGAGGCTTTGATTGAGGCTTGGTGATACTACGGCGCTCGTATTGCTCGACTTTTCTGAAGCTTTTAATAATTCAATAAACTTCTTTAGGTTGTACCCTTCTGAAAAAAAGCATCTGGTGGTATTAGAAAATCAAGCTCAGTCAAACCGCTCTTATATAAGTTCTGGGGTACCACAAGGATCCGTCTTGGGTCCTATCTTATTTCTAATGTACCGGGTGTACAACTAAGAGAGGTCGCCGGCCATATCTCAGTAACTAGTCATCCCACATCATAGGGAAAAAAATATTTCTTATAAAAGCGGCAAAGAGAAATCGTTAGAAATTATTTATAAGTTCGTACGATGACCTCTAGGGGGCGCAATACAACATTGAAATAGAAAAAATTGGTTTTATTGAAAATATTCAAAGTGAATCCTAGAGAAGAATGATGCCATTTTAAAGCATGATAAATTCTAAACATTTTTTATTTCAAACTTTTTTTTTTAATCTGTCAAATAATAGGTGGATGAAGGGTTGAATATTTATTTCTAAAATTGTTGATAACTTTTGATTGGCCTAACCAATTTTAACGAGCTTCTTTTGTTTTCAAGAATAATTATCAGGCTTTTATGTGGTATAATTACTTAGCCGTTTTAGTTGTTTTGTTGAGCGTTAGAGGGCGGTTTGTGTTATTTTGGACTTTTTCAGCGATTTTCTGGCAAATATTAAATACAACAATAAAATTTTTTTTACTTAAGCTAAAAGAGCATGAAAAAACATAAAAACTGGCGCAAACCGCAACTCGATATCTTATTTTATTCCGAAATTATTAATTAAACTGTTTTTGAACGATAAAATTGTTTTATATTTTTAATGGTGTCTTAGGTGCTCAAACTGTTTTCCTTCATTTTCAAAACACAATCGAAGTCGTTGCGTCGTTGACAGAACCGCTGTCTGGATTTATGCTGTGGGTAAGGAATTTATTGCATTGCGTATTTGGTCCTGCATGTCGTTGTGTGTTTTGGGTGGGGTGACAAAAACTAAATCTTTAATCCTTCCCCACAGATAAAAATCTAGAACAGTCAGATCTGGGAATCGAGCAGGCCAAGGAAAAATACTTCCTCTTCCTATCCACAAACGATATTGTCTAATTAAGTATTGACGAACTTGAACGGCAAAATGTGCAGGGCAACCATCATGTTGGAAAATTATTTGCCCTCTTGTTTTCAAATCAACATCTTCCAGTAACTGGGAGATCATTTTGCAAATAAATTAAATACACATTTCCAGAAAGTGTTTGATTGAAAAAGAAAGGACCAATAATTTTTCCGCCAATAATTCCGCACCACACATTTACAGTCCATCTGCCTTGGTGTTGAGTCTCGCAACTCCAACAGGGATTTTGTTCTGCCCAATAATGCAAATTATGCAGGTTTACACCATCATCACTGCTAAATGATGCCTCGTCCGTCCATAATATCTTCGAGATAAATCGGGTATTTTCTCTAACCATGTTCAACAGCCAATAACAGAAATTGAGTCTGTTATCAAAGTCTTTTTCGAGAAGCGCCTGGTGCAGAACCACGAGATATGGATGAAGTTTAAGTAAAAAACAATAAATATAATATAATAGGATGCTTATTAGTGTTGTAACAAATAAAAATAGCTACCTGTGCTCTTTCAGAATATTTTCTACTGGGTCGAGGGACACTCCCAATTCCCTACAAATATTTCGGATGCTTAGTTGAGGGTTTATTTCAATATATGCCTAAATATTTATAACGTTTGCCTCTATGCGCCCTCGCTTCGATGTATATTGCCGCGAATAATTTCAGTATTTCTTAGCCTGGTAGCTAAACCGGTAAAGACTCTATGATTATTGTGTCTTCTGTCAGGAGATATCTTTGGGCATATATACGGGCTGCAATGCGTGCATTTTGCATTAACTCAAAATACACTGCTAGCTACGTTTGGCATTTTTAAAAACTTAAATGGTTTCAAAATCAGTCTTCGACATTACATTTGACATCGATCATAAATGTTTTATCATGGCCCCGAAAATATTTATCAAATTTATTTATTTCCAAAGCTTACTATTGACTATGTGACGCAATAATGCCAGTGCGGCGACAGATTTTATTGTTCAAAAACATTTTAATTCATAATTTCGGAATAAAATAAGATATCGAGTTGCGGTTTGTGCCAGTTTTTATGTTTTTTCATGCTCTTTTAGCTTAAGTAAAAAAATTATATCGTTGTATTTAATATTTGCCAGAAAATCGCTGAAAAAGTACAAATTAAAACAAATCGCCTTCTACCGCTCAACAAAACAACTAAAACGGCTAAGTAATTATACCACATAAAAGCCTAATAATTATCCTTTAAAACAAAAGTAAGCTCGTTGAAATTCGTTAGACCAATCCAAAGTTATCAAGAATTTTAGATATAAATATTCAACCCCTCCCCCACCTATTATTTGACAGATTAGAAAAAAAAGTTTGAAATTAAAAATGTTTAGAATTTATAATACTTTTAAATGGCAGCATTCTTTTCTAGGACTTACTTTGAATATTTTCAATAAAACCAATTTTTTCTATTTCAATGTTGTATTACGCCCCCTAGCGGTCATCGTACGAACTTGTAAATAATTTCCAGCAATTTCTCTTTGCCGCTTTTATTAAAAATATTTTTTCCCTACGCTGTGCGATAAGTAGTTACTCAGATATGGCCGGCGACCTCTCTTAGTTGTACACCCGGTATATAGCAGGCATGTATAAGGTTATTAAATATTGCAGTATTCAGAGCTTTGCCAATGATATTATTATGAAGATTTCTCATGTGTTTCAACTTTCTCGTCGATTCTAGCAAGTGTTCTGTAATGTGTTTCTCTTCAAAAAAATAAGAGAAAAATTGTCTTGGATAACTATTTGTGGGGGGAACGCAGTTAAAAATAGTTGATAACATTAAAAATCTTGGTGTAATTTTCGAGGAGGACTTGAGATTCAAAATGCACGTTTCTGACGTAATTAAAAAATCCTATTTTGCGCTCAAACCATTGTACGCTAATAGAAGTATAATTAACTACAAAGTACACAAGAAATGTATGTTCCTTGTTTGGATATCACCCTGTATCTCTTGCAGAAGCTTCAAAATCAGTGCTGTAGATTCATTTTTAACTTAAGAAAATATGATAGAGTTTCAGAAAAAATGTGTACTCTTGGATGGTTGCGTGTAGAGAATCTTTATCTTCATCAGTTGGCCGTTTTTGTGCATCGATTGCTTGGTACATCCTCCCCTGCTTACCTTCGTGAAAAATTCAGTTTTCGAAGAGATGTGCACGACATCAATCTAAGATGTATAAGTAAATTATCGGCTTCTCGTTTTCATTCTGCCTTATTTCACAGATGTTTTCTTTTTAATGCTGTCTCGGTGTATAATGAACTTCCGAAGTCACATAAGTGCATGTCCATTGCTGGTTTTAAAGTAAAATCAAAGTCGCATTTTCTCACGTTACAGATGATTTCCTTATAATTTAAAGGGAAAATGTGTAAATTGCTTTTCTTCTTGGTTAGTTTTATGTCATTGCCTATTTTTCAACTCAAGATAAATTTCATGGATTTCACGGGTTTTCTATTATCTTCTTTCTATAACTGCTATCTATGTAATTTGTTATATATTTTTGTTTATGTAATTAGAGGTTAAGTTGATTAGCCTTAGGCTAGACTTCGTCTTTGTACATTTTGGTATAATAAAGACAATATTTATTTATTTATTACATATGTCGTATAATTTGCATTTACTGACAAATGAATCCACAATATATAGTCTTTAAAGAAGAAAGCAAAAGTAGTCTTTTTGAGTGTCTAACAATTGGCAAAGCTTAAACTCTAACCAAAGCATCATATTTGGACTTCTCAATTTTTAAAAATTCTACTGATTGACTGGTAAGCATCTTATTTCATACCATATCTATGTAAAACAAAATTCCATATGTTGTAAGAGCTTTGGTAATATTTCTGCACACTTGGCCCTAAAAAATATACCAATATCAAAAATCATACAGTTGCCTCCATTTGTTTTGATATCACATTAAAAGAATATTGAGACAATCCTACGTATTTATAATAAATATTTTCAAAATAATATTCATTATCCATAAGGTTTTATAAAAATGTGAAGCAATAAATTATTCAATAAACATATACATATTATATTTAAATAATACTTAAGCCAAATAGTTTGAATTAATATTTTTAAATTTAAAAATATTAGTTAAAACTATGTTTTTTTGTTTTAAATTTATCTACATTATAAATTACCTAAAAACTTTTTTTTCTTGAATTTCAGACATAATCGATTCTGACAATTTAAGTTTTTTATGATTGATCTTTTTAACCTGTAGTTATGATGTTTTCTCTTAGTTTTAATTATCTCATTTTATTTATATCAAAGATTTCTCTTTGTCTTTTAGAGTATTTGTTTATTTTCTAATTAACTATTACCCATTTTGTTTTATTTATTGTAAATAAGCAAAATAAATAATTAATTTAGGAATTTACTTATTTTTAGTCTAAAGATCTAGAAAATCAAAATATTATCTTATTTGCCCCTACTTTATTGTAAAATTTTGGTAAATTACCTACTGATAAACTCATTAAACTTTAAGTTGTAGATAAAAGTGGGTATTTAAAAAATATATTAACAATTTAAATAAACAGTAAATCTCTGATTATTGCACGTTTTTATTATTTTGAAGGTAACAAAATAAAAGGAAGTTTGTTTCAGCTCCTATATCCTTTTATAATTTTGATAATAGCATATTCTATATCTTTTTTTAAATATTATAAGAGAAATGAAAATATTTTGACAAAAATACAAAGCAAGAGTCTTGCATACATTTCTAATAAAATGTGTTTATTTTAATATTCATACCGTTTTTTTTTTTACATAACAACTGTTTGGTCTGATAGTTGTCTTTATCTGTCTTAAAGAATAAACTAATTTTAGCTTTCATACTGAACCAATTCGAAAAGAGCGCGGCCAATTTAATGTAAAAACCGACAGTCACTTTCTGGAGCCGGGTTTTATTTCAGTCTACGCGTATGGTTGCGAACCGGGACTGAAAAGAAGGGATTTTTCCGGGGAGCTACCACTACGAGATCTAAGGGAACGAGAAAGACTTGAGGAGGAAGAAGAGGAAGTTAGTAGAGAAATGGAGGATATTTTTCTGAGAGGTTAGCTTAAATGGTCTTATCAACTTGTTTTTACGTTTACAGAGATTTCATACTTTTTTCGTAATAATGTTACTAACAATAATAATTTTTTTTTTAATTTTTTGCATTAATCAAGTGTAAGAAAGAAAGAAAAATATAAAAATAAAGGGATGTTAAGACATAAAACTTAACTGCATCAGCACGTTATATATCCAAACAGTGCTCGTTTAATAACCTTATTAATTTGATTTGTAATGAATTCTATTACTTTGAGAAGTATTAGTTTTTTTGATTTGATTTCCTAAACCCATAATAACTATCAGAAAAAGGGTTTTGTTCTTCCAGAAACAATATATGAAAAATTAAAAAAGGTTTTTCGAATGTAGGATCGGAAGTTCTGTGTTATAAGTAGGTAACGTTAATTCTTCCGTTAAAATAGTTTGATGTAGTGCTCTTATTTTATCTAAGGCGAATCTGCAGGCAAGGTCAAATTGTGTGAGGGTCAAAATTAAAAATGTCGTTCACACAGTTCAGCTTGACTTTTGCTATTTCTCATTTTTCTAGAAGGTCCAACTATTTACATTTAGGACACTCGTAATATTTTCACATTATCATGTATGGTAGTAGAATGTCCTACAGATAGTATATAGTTAGAAAAAGTTGATTCCGTTTCCGCGAAGTCAGAGTCAGTATGCTTGTTATATAGACTTTCCAATACTATAGTGTGAATTTCACACCCAAATTGGCCCACATAAATTTCATTGCAATCCCCGAAGCTCAACGAGTAAACTCTTGATTTAGTGAACTGATTATCAAATGATTGTAAAGAGTGTTAACACAAAATGGAAAATAATGGAGATCTCCAAAAAATTTAACTCATTGTAGGGAAACGTTACTATTTAACTCTGCAAGTTTTATGGTCCACTATGTTGTAAGACAATTTTAGTGATATATTTACTGAGAAATTCAAAAAAAACAACTGCAATATATTTGTGAAAGTAAGATTTTAACAAGTTTTATAGAAGAATGGTAAAACTGAAGAGACTTATATTGCGTCATCTGTGCATGATGTTTTCCTGTAAGTTTCCAAAGAAATTTTTCCATTATCTCTAAGGGGTATCTAGGAAGGGTAGATTCTTCTGGTTTTCTTTCTCTACCGTAAACTCTATTTAGGATGTAGTTCATTAACATAAGTCATGAAATTATTCAATTTATTTTCCCCTCCATCCCACCTGATGCAAATGTTGTCCACAAATCTTTTATGGAAATTTTTATTATTGGTAAAGGGGCTGTTCATAATTTTAAGTCTTGCATGAAAACGTGGATAAGGAAAGGAGAGAAGATCTCCTAGATCTCCTAGCCAACCCAGCACTCCGTTAACTTTAAAAAGGTTAAAAGAATACAGTGATAAGATAAAATTCCAGTGATGTTCAAAAATGTTAACAGATTATTTATCACGATTTTAGATAAGTTCATTTTATTAAAAAGATTAGTGCAATAGCGATATGCAATCTTCAGGTGAGATACTCGGAAAAATACTTTGGACATCTAAGGCAATTAAGACCACTCGCTGCGCGATTAAAGTATTCCTTAAATCATTAGCGAAATCAACTAAATTTTTAGTTGAATAAATATTGTTCAACTGAGTTATCTCCCTTGAAATGTAAAGTTATTAGTTTGTAATTTTATTATCAATAAATTTAATTAAAAAGTGTTCGTAAAGCTTATGTTTCCTGTTTCTTCTTTGCAATATAATTGATGATACGCAGTATAGGCAAATCAAGTGTAATCTTTTGGCCTTATATTCCAATGAATTTGGAAGCTTTGAGTTTAATTTATTACTATTTAATTTAAGTCGGTCTCGTTGAGAAAAATGGAAAATTTTTTCGAGTTTAAAAGTTTCATGTTCACTTGGGGAAAAAAGAATAGTGTTTGAGCACATTACATCTACTATACAGGGTGATTTTCAACCTATGCGCATAAACTTAAGAAATGGTAGATGAAGATCAATAATGAGTAATAATGAGAAAAAAATGTAGTAAAGTATTGTTGGTTTCCGAAATAAAGTTAAACAAATGTCAACAGAACGTGTATCAGTCGAACTTATTTTGTTTATTAATAACTGATAGTAAACAAGTCATAATATTTTGAATTTGTTGTTTGGAATCTTTAGCAGTACTTAGTTTGTTGGTGGCCGTGATCGTTTTTTTCACACGAATAAAATAAAAGCGTCAAATGTAATGGCGCACATTTTTACAAACGAAGAACTTGTCGACATGATTTTGGTTTACGGAGAAACGCATCAGAATGCAGTGGCAGCAGCTGATCTGTATGCCCAACGATTTCCCCGAAGATATCACCCGAGACGTGGGGCTTTCTTACGTGTTATTCAGCGGGGTAGAGAAACTGGCAATTTGCGGCCGCGGCCTGGATAAGATGGAGGAGCTATTAGACCTAGGCACATTCTAAATCTGGAGGAGGATATTTTAGAAGTTATCGAAGAACAACCTGGAATTAGCACTAGAACAATTGCAGCGCGATTTGGAATATCGCAATGTACAAGTTGGCAAATTTTAAGGCACGAGTTGCTGTACCCGTTTTATGTGCAGAGGGTACAAGCCCTACTTCCAAGAGATTTGCCGCTTCGAGTACACTTTCGTGAGTGGTTGTTACATCAGAGAAAAACAAACCACCGAGAAGCGACAAAACCCGCATTTACCGTTGATTTTCTGGGGTCCAATTTTGGTGCCCTTGAGCGGGCTTAAATGACTACAATGGCGCTACATATTAAGTAACGGAGAAAAATCGTTTTGGCAATTTAATAGTTCCGTACACGGAGAGAAATACGACAATTAATAGATTAAAAATTTTATTGGGAATTTGAAATCAAAACTATTACATTATTTTACTGTTGGTATAGTTAAGTTATAAGTATACCTAAACTATACCGGGTGACACAGGAAAAAGGGAACACGCAACAACTTTTTTATTTTTCAAGATAAACAAATGTATGAAAAAATAAACTGGGTGTCCCATTTAAAATAAGAAAGTTCGTGTCATTTCCGGTGCAACCGGAAGTGATCAAAAACAATTGAATACGTCAAAATATGCTTTTATAACCATTCTATTGACATACCAAATTGCATTTGTTTATCTTGAAAAATAAAAAAATTATTGCGTGTTCCCTTTTTACTGTGTCATCCGGTATAGTGCCAACTATAAAAATTACCATTTAGGATAAATAATGGAAAACAAAAAATCTAACAAACTTTTATTTTTTGAGAGAATAATATTGGCCCATTGTATAATGAAACACAAAAATACATTGGCAATAATTAAATTAAACCTAGGTACATTTATACATTCCGCAAAATTTTTAGTTTTCGAACATTTTTATCTTTATTTGTTTTTAAGACCCTATTATTATATTTAATGGTGTAAAATATTTTCATAAATATAAATAATTTTAAGATAAGAGTTTTTGGAAAATGTGCACAAGGGTGTTCATAATTAATAGTTTTCTACACCCTGTCTTTGAATGACATCCACGAAAAGCACAGGTATAAGGCATATTATAAAAGTTTTTAATAAAATAAAGAGCACAATGACAACACACACAAAAAATAAAGACAGAGAAAAATTCAGGCAACACTTGACTAGACTAAACTAGGCGTCGAATATTACCGGACTAACCGACGGCTGGCAGGGGACCGGCAATAAGACAGGTATACCAAATAAGCTCGCACATGCGCAAGAAAAATCGGTCCCGGCTTTGTCCCTTCTCGGTGGTTTGTTTTTCTCTGGTTACATCACCAGCAGTTAAGCCCAAACTTTACCATGAATATTTTAGTTACGGATGAGGCAAATTTTACGCGCAATGGAATTTTCAACTTTCATTACACTCATTACTGGGCTTTGGAAAATCCGCATATTACACGGAGAACATACTTTTAACAACGTTTTTCTGTAAATGTATGGGCTGGAATTCTGAACGGGATGCTCATCGGACCTTTTATTCTGGAAAATCGTTTGACTGGTGCTCGGTATTTAGAATTTTTGCGCAACAATTTACCAGTGCTCCTTGAAAATGTGAATCTCAACGTTAGGCAGAACATGTGGTTTCTTCATGATGGTGCTCCACCACATTTTTCACGACCAGTGCGACAATATTTAGATCGTGTGTTTCCCGGACGATGGATAGGCCATGATGGTCCAGTTGGGTGGCCCCCTCGCTCGCCTGACCTTGATCCATTAGACTTTTATTTGTGGGGTCATATGAAAACAATGGTGTATGTAAACGAAGTTGATACTGAGCAAGAGCTACGACATCGCATAAACGCTGCCAGTGACGCAATTCGCCTACAGCCTGGTTTGGCCCGTGCATGTACGTCTTCATAGATTCGACGAACTCAAGTCTGTATCGAAAATAATGGAAACAACTTCGAACAGTTGCTTTAAATTAGTTTAAATTAAACATGTTAAAAAATACACGTTTTTTATTTAAAAAAATATGGATATCTCCAAAACTAAAAATAATTTAACTATATTTTTTTTTCATTATAACTCATTATTACTCATCCGCTATCATTTCCCAAGTTTATGCGCATAAGTTGAAAATCACCCTGTATAGTATCCAAGTTCGGCAACAATGCACAACAACGAACTTGACTTAATATGCTTAGAGAAATCCTCTCCAATATTTGCTGGATCAGCCACCAAGTCACCAGGCTGATTGGGGATTTATAATCGAACAAGCTCTTTTATTTTTATTATTTAAGTAGCGTGAGATTAAATAAGAATTAATGGGGATGCAGTCAAAGTAAGAAAAATAGACTTAAAATATGTGGAACCCTTTGTCTAGTTTTCGAGTATTACACTTTTCTTCACCAAAAAGGGTGTATAGACGTGTATAGAAGTGTATAGTCTTAACACTAACACTCACATTAGTAGTTTCATCAAGTAGTTTCCTTAAAGTGAGTAAAATCTTTGTCTTATATTAATTAAACCCTAAGAAATTACTAAATTCACTACATTTGCTCTATTAATTACTATCTCTCTTAAGTGAAATCTAAAAACGGCAATGCCGGTAAATCCCGTGCGTTTATTTTTTTTTGTTTAGTAAATATTTGGATGACGACAAATTGGTACTACAAAATTGTATATTGCAAGCATAAAAAAATTTACAAAAGAGATACTAAAGGGAAAAGCAATACCGCTGTATGATACTTTTTCTGATGTATTTCAAGGTATTTTAACAGGAAAATTTGAAGATCGTGATAAAAAGCAATTTCAAAAAAAAAAAACAAAAAAAACCTTGCTATAAATGTTGCGTTTTTCAAATGGAAATTCTTTGTTTATTATTAACTTTTTATATTTTACGGGAAGTTCTAAACTTTAAATAAGATATATTTGCACGATATTGCGGTTTTTGAGCTCTGAGAATCTGAAAGTCTTATTTGCAGTTTAATTAAAAAAAAAAAAAAAACCACATATAGTAAAGATGTATTATAACTACGGTATAAGTATATAAGTATGTATTATAGGTACGTAAGTACAGAAAGACAAGTAAAGCCAATTTTTTTCGCAATATATGTATAAAAATAGTTATAAAAATTAAAAACCTATTTGAAGAAACTACATTTTACATAACTAAACCAGAAACCTAGGACGAAAACTACGTCGTGACAGAACTATTTTAAATAATAATTGAAGAAATATATAATGAAAAAAAGTTAATAATGACAATAAAATAACAATAAATAATGTAATCACTAATAATTTAAATTTTCAATAAGTTCTCCATTGTTCTCAAAGCAATATCGGTATGCTTTTTGCAATCTTTATAATCTTGCAGTTATAATTTAGTTTTCGTGCGTCTATTAATGTAGTTAACAATTTTTTCCACAGTTTAATTTCTAAGTTACACTATTTTCTAAGGTGAAAAGTACATTTTGAATACTCTGTAAATAGAAAACTAATTGAAAATATCTACAAGTAGGTATCCTAAATAGATACCGATAAATCTTATAATCTTTAAATGTACATTTAGTGTATTTAAATATATATTTTTAGGTATACGACAGCTACTTACTTCATATATGCAGAGAGAACTTCAACCCGCTATAAAAGAAACACTTATGAAAAATATGGGATATACAATATCTTATGGATAAAATTCACCTTTTTAAATTTATGTGTAGATTTAATTTAAAACTGAGATACAATACCAAAAATTTGTAAATAAAATTAAAAATATCTAAGCTTTTGTTAGTGTTCATAAAAATATATTATTAAACAAAATTATAACCAAAAAAGTTAATTTTTCTCAATTTTATAGCGTTGCAGTAATTAACTTTTGTGATAAACTGGTGGAACCAATAATGACAATAAGTTAATATAAATTATGACTTTATTTTGGACTTACAAATACATTTAGTACATATAATAGTAACAGAAATCAATTATATGTAGGTAGCAGTACTTACATAACCAGACATTACATGTCCTAGTATAATAAAGTTATTCACAATAAAGTCCATATTAACCTTAGTACTATGCTCAAAGCTACCAAAAACAAAGGCATCCATAGCTGAAAAGAAAATAATTTAAATTAACTAAAATAGAAATGTAGCTGAAACATTTTAATAGTTTATGACACATATGGAATATTAAATAGACGTAAAATAATTTTTTTTAGTGGTAAATAGATAGTTAAAAAAGTCAATACTTTCTTGCCAAAATACAAAAAATAGATGGCTTCATTTTTTTATATGTTTTTTTTTTGGATTTTGCATTTTTTTATTTCCCAGATAATTATTTCAAGACAAAAAGCATAATCTACCACAAAATCTAAAGAAATAATAATTTTAATTTTTATTCAAAATCAGTATTTATACACGGTGACAATAAGGGACCGGATGTTTTTAGAACATAGTACGAAGCTTGAAGCAATTAAAGTCGGGTTCAAGTACGAGGTTACTACCACTGGGTGCCACTTTTAGTAAAGATAGAGCGGTAGACGGTAGACCATTACATAACATTTGCACACAATATGTTTATCCGAAATGATCACTACGCAGCGGCTATTTCACACTCACTTTAATATTCGTATGCGTGTAGTTCCATCACACAATCTTAAGATGGATAAAGAATTGAAGAACAACAATGTCATTAAAAAAAACAAGCTCCAAAACAAACGGTCAGAACTCCTGAACACGTGTAACATAAACATGCAATTGAGCTAAGCATTAATCGGGAATCGGTTAAAAAAATTTGCATAATGACCTAAAATTTCACCAAGAAAGAGATTTTGAACATCGTGAGGATGTCGCTACGAGAATGCAAGTTATTTTAGGGGATAACCAGCATCTTCTAATATTCGGAGCGACGGAGCTCATTTTCACTTAGATGGAGCAATTAAATTTTTTGGTTTTAGAACTACGCAGGAAAGGGATAAACATGTGGTTTTAGCAAACTGGTGCCACGACACAACTGCCAGAGATATCCAGACCTGTCAATTTGTGATTTTTTTCTATGGGGATATTTAGAGAGGCGTGTATATGCTCACAAGTCTTATAGTTTGATCGAGTTCAAGATCGATATTCGCCAGGAAATCCTGACTATTGATCGAACAATGTTGGAGATCGTGTTATCTGATCTTGATGACATTATTTTCCATACATAATTCAAACTGTAAGTGGCATAATATAAGATGCATTGTGATCCCATTAAATATAGTAGTCTTGCAAATTTCTTGTGTAAACATTTATTTCAAAATCCTTTTATTACCAGTTCTCATCCTGTACAAGGTGTCCTACAACAACTAAGAGAAAATAGTGGCACATTGTTAAAGAAGAAGTACCTAAATAATTATAAAAAGAAATAAATAGAATGTCTATGGAAGTTATAAGAAAACAAAGCGCATATGGATTCAGATGACACATCAAAACCTTAAAATATTTATTTATTTGTTATAGACAAAATATCCCTAAAAGAGGTGCGAAAGAAGTATTGATTGCCTTAGAGCACCAAACACAAGTTATATTTTCAAAGATATCATAATAATTGATTCGACAGACGACAAAACCATAAAGTCATAGCGCAATAAAATTTGTTAAATAATGTGTATTCCAAAGTTAAGCCCACTAAATTATTGGCCTCAGTAAATTCACTAAAATATCAATTTACATTTTTAATAAGGCAACTACGATTAATTAAATCTTGGTATATCAGTACACAACATGAGTTTGCATTTAATGACAAATTACTTTGACCGAAATGCACAAGTCTACCAAAAACTTCAATTTATTACTGTGACCTCATTCTTAAAGAACATACAGTGCTACCTGTGATTTTCAGAAGATTTTAACTGGTACTTCTTGTTCTTATAATGTTAATTTAAGGGCAAAACACGTGTAACCTGTTTTCAATCTAAATATAACTTTGAGACCTTTGACCAAACTTGTAGCTTTTTTGTAATAAGTAAATATTTTTAAGAAAAAAAAGCACAACTTTCAATTACAAAAAATAAAGAAAACTAATTTTTCTACAACTAACTTTTCGAATGTAAAGCTATACAACAAGCCACCAAAGTCATTAAAATAATTTGATTTTCAGTATTTTTTTAACTTTGCTGTTACTTATTTGCGGTGCATTTTGGATCAAAATACTTTTTAGAAGTTTAACTTTTTACAGTTTACATGTATAACTGAAAACATGTAATTTCTGTCAGTTTTTTGATAATTGTTTTTGGAGCCTACAAATATGATAGGACATGCCTGCAAAAAAATAAAAACACGATTTTTTTTACAACACTTAGAAATATTGAGTTACATATAAATTCTGACCAAATAAATTACCAAAAGTACCACAGACAGCCTTTAACGGACAAATTTTAAGAAAAAATGTATTATTTTAGGTTATTAGAAAAAAGAAAAATAACTTTTCCACCTTGCAAAATAGTTTTTGGAAATAGGTAAGTATAATTGAATCGTAATATTTTTGAATAAGGAAGCTATGATTTTCCCAAGTACCATTAATTACCGGACTCCTTTAATGCAAAAGATAATGATATTAATAAAAATAAGATTTGGTAGTAGCTAAGTGCAACTAAATAATATTTTAAAAAATGTTGTGTAAGCCATGAAGTTTTCAGTTTTAGTAAAGAAAAAAATGTATTAAACAAAGTCAAGTGCACTATATTAAAAAAACGGATAGTTTATTAGGACGTCATAATTTTAGAGTATAACTAAATTTAAAATTATTACGTTCCTTAGTGTTCGAAAGTAATAAAAACAAAAGATATCTAAACATATAATAGTACCTTATTTTCGCTATTTTCCACCTGTAAACCAGACACCATTCCTTTTTCAAGCGGCTTCGTTAGTCCTGGCATAACCACCTCATCCAAAGGCTCTCCGATCATCGAAAATTTAGTTGCGCTAGATATTTTCACTTTAACTAGTTTTCCCATGAATTCCGGATTTAGAGGCAGTAAAACTTGCTCATAGAATTCGTTGTGGCCAACATAATGTTTTTTATCATGAGAAATCTAAAAAAAAAAACGTTTTTTTTTTTAACCAAATAAAAATTTAACATATGGTTTTAATCTATCTTTACCTCCGTCACTAAAACATCTTGAATTTCACCTACTTTGTGTCCATAAGGTTCATAAGTATAAAACAAATCTGTTAACCTAAAAGTAAAGTAAATAACTTAGTGTCAACACTACAAGTGTACAAGTAATTTTATTTTGTTTTGAGAACTTCACTGATTTGAATTTTTATTTTATTGACTTGTTATATGTGTATGTACATGGGATTACCCACAAATTACACCACATTATACCACAAATTTAATATTACATAAAAAAAAAATCATTTGTAAGCACATAGATCAGTTATAAAAGACATATTAAGTAGCAGTAATATTTGTTGTACTTTAGACTATGTACACCTTGATAATATAAAAAGGCATAAAATCAAAAAAAAATGATATTAAGTTTAAAAAGTCCTTTTGAGGTGACAAATTTGAATTTTTAAGTAAAACATTTTCAGGGTGTTCCTAATGATACCTTTCCCACAATCGATCGATGCAGTTCCTGGAGACTCACTGTAGAAAGGGTCGAGAAATTGATTTATTAACTTTGATCAGGAAAGTGTTGACCATATGGGATCAGGCAATTCTACATGGAACAGTTTGCCCTTTGTCAAACTTTAACCTGGAACTCTAGGTTTATAGTACCAATCAGCTCTGTAAAAACCTATTGACTATTCAATAGTTTGTGAAAAAACGAAATAAAGTTGGAGGAAAGCAGGCGACCTGCTTTGTCAATTTACCAATGTTTAACCTTGCGAATAAAATCAGAAGATTGCATGTCTGATCTTAGAAGAATGTGGAATGACCATTTACTGCAAGTTCCATTTTTGTAGACCATTATGTATTCTGCTACTAGACTGCGAATCTGTTAAACTCCTCTTAGAGGTATCATAAGTAGATTTGTACATCATCAGCATTAAGAATCTAGATCCTTTCAAATATGTGCAGATATTATTTATAAAAACAAATTTTTCACATATAGGTATTTTTTTAACTCTAATGCCATGGCCATTCAAGCAGCTTTTAAGCCACTCCAACCAGTCCAAATTGAAAAAGTAAAAAATAAAGTAAAGAAGCCATCACGTTTCCGACCGAACGGCACATTACCGGGACTAACTAATAAAAACACTCAGGCGACGAATCACTGGCGGCACGCGGCTTTATCGAAGTTCCAGTTGCTCTTTAGGCGCACTTATGAATAGGTGTATTTTGGAGTTATCTTCTTCTACTCCTGATACATATGCAAGTAATAAGCAAAGCCGGGAATTCAAAAATTGACGTTAATATCTTCGTCTAGAATTTATCGTGTTGTTAAAGTTGGAGATATTATAGATCATTCCATAAAGCGGAAGCAGGTCAACCAATAACAGAAGTTGCGAAAAATTGACAACGCAATTAAGGACGTTATTCGACGAATAGTGTATGGTTTTTATGAAGATAAATTAGTGCCAACTTTGGAAATGATAAAACACAAACTAAGTGAAGATCCAGACTATGATTACAGTAGCTTAGAGACCCGCCGAAGTATTTTAGTGGAGTGCAGGTTTAAAACTTGATAATAGGATGATTATAATGGAATCACATGCATCATCGTCTTCATCGAGCATATTAACGCAATATTAAAAACTATCGAGAATTGAACAGAAACATAATGTATTTAGATGAAACGTGGTTCGATACGCATGACATTGTTAAGTTTGGTTGAAAAAACGTGTAATTATTCTCCATGCTGGTGAAGAAAATGGTTTTATTTCGAATGGACTGCTTTTATCAGCAAAAAGCATTGCGAAATCAACGGCCCATTACCACCAAGATATGACATCAGAATTATTTGAAAAATGGTTCGCAGATCAGCTTTTGCCAAATATTCCACCTAACTCTGTTATCGTAATGGACAATGCTTCTTACCATTCCCGAATATTAAATAAAATAGCGAATACCTGTTTTAAAAAAGAAGATGTTTTAAATTTTATGAAAACTAAAAACAATGACATTCCAGAAAAAGTTCCCACTAAAAAATATTTGCTGCAAATTATTAAAAATTATAATTTCAAGAATGAGTAACATATATTCAAATACGTTATTGACAGTATTTCTGCAAGTCATGGACATACTAACACTGCCTCCCTATTATTGCGTCTTTAACCCGATTGAAATTTGAGGAACCATTAAAAAACAGCTAAGGAAATTTAATCACTCTCCTACACTGAGTGGGGAAGTGATTGAAAACATTCGCCAAGTTGCACGAGACTTTGATACTAGAGTCCATAAAATGAGAGAATATGCCGGTGACGTCAGACTTCGCGCATCTAAGCTGGCTATCGTTAAGCGTAGAAGCGTAGAATTCTAGCAGATGTGAAAGAGAGAGATGCATGTATTCACGGTCAAGTAAACCTAATCAGGGAAATATGGGGCCTCCCCTTTATTGATTTTTTGGTTTAAATTTAAGTTTGTGCGCATTTTACGTCACCGGCATATTCTTTCATTTTATGGACTCTTAACATATGGAAAATTTGTGAAAATTGTGAAAAAATTTCTGAAAAAGTAAGAGTTGGAACAATTTAATGAGACACCCTATATTTTACATATATCAATTTTGGATTTTACGTCAAATTCTAAGAAATTTGATGCATGATATGACATACTTTTATTCAACTGTTTTGAAGTGTTAAGTTTTTAATATTATATATTAAGTATAGTGGAATAAAAATTTCAACATAGTGGAACAAAAATTTCCTATTTTAACTCTTTAAGACCTGTGAAAGGTTGTTAATTTTAAATAATCTTAATTGCCAAAAAATTTTTTTTGAAAGATGACAATGAAGATCTGAAAGAGAAGTGGAATTTGTTTTGGCACCATAGCGTACATAATTTCTTAAGTTCATAATTAATTTACTCTGCAGTAAGTAGATGGGAAGGTTAAAATGTACCATTTTAGAAAGTATTTAAGCAGATGATATCTATCTTGAATAACCTCAGATGCTTGAATACATCTTAAATAAATATGGACAGTTCTCTAAAGAACATCATTCATAACATAGATCTTACTAAAGAATTCTGTTGACATAAGTTAGCTATCTGCTGTCTTTCACTAGTAGACTTACGCAACAATTCTATCGGGCAAGCCACAAGATTGGGAATCATTATTCAGATAATATGCTTTATGAAATGGTCCATGTTTTCAAGAAATTAATTAGGTTTAGATGTGACTAGTTCACGTTACGATATACAATGGGCGTTTTGATAAAAAGATACCGGCTTTGCGCTCAAAGTTAGAAATGATGCTTTATACAGGGTGTCCCGAAATTACATCGCAATATTTTACCAGCCGCATCTTTGTCTAAAAATAAGACAAAAAGTCCATTTTCAGTATGGTTCAAAAGTGCATCGTTTTTAAGTTACAGGGTGTTTTATGAATCATGTTAAAGATGGTTTTTTGTTAATATATCCGAAACGCCTAGTTGTAATCTTTTGAAATTTTCAACATTTACTATTGGTTTTATTAAAAGCTGATATTGCAACCATTTTTGCCAAAATGTATACAGGGCCGTGTAAAATAAGTGGTCGGTAAAGTTTAAATTGTTAAAACTTTTTTTCTAGCAACTCCGTGATAATTTTGGTATTAGAATTGAAAAGAACAAACATTTTTACATAAAAAAGGTGCTCTTGTCTAATTTCGATAGGAGCTTCTGTTTTCGAAAAAATCAATTATTAATAAGTCATGAGTTAGTATTTCAAAAAGTAACTACAAATAACATCTTGTAAAACAATAGTTGGCTGTGTTTGTTGACAATTAGTTTATTTGTTAAATTTTGTTTAATGTTTTGTTGACATTTCAGATTTTTTAAATTTGCTTTGGCAAAGTAAATTAGTTCTTTTTTGTGATTCATTTTTCAAAAATTATGGATAGATTTACAAATCAAGAGTTAGCTGACATACATTTTGTTTGTGTAATAGCAGTTCTTTAGCGCCTGTCCGTGAGTATCGCCGAAGATTTCCCCTAAGACATGTTCCAGATCGTCAAGTTTTTATAAACACTCACCGAAATTTATGCAATAACGGAAGTTCTCAAAGAGCTCGTGGACAAGGCAGACCACAAGAAGATTATAATTTAGAAAATGTTTTAAATGTTTTTGAAGAAAATCCGGGGGCAAGTATAAAAAATGTATCAAGAGCCACACATATCCCTCGCTCTATAGTAAGTAATTAAAAAAATTACTTATTGTTACCATAGTAATTTAATTTTTATTAGATTGGAAGAATGTTAAGATCCCAAGAGTTACATCCGTTTTATTACCAGCGGGTCCAAGATTTAGAGCCAGACGATTTTCCGTTGAGGATCCAATTTTGTCAATGGGTAATTAATAATCCAAACTTAATTCCTTCCATTTTATGGACGGACGAAGCCACTTTCACACGAAATGGTTCATTTAACACGCATAATATGCATTTTTGGGCAGATAAAAATCCAAGAGCCATAAGGCGTAGTAATTTTCAAAGAAGGTTTTCGGTACATTTGTGGGCGGGATTAATCGGGGACCAACTTATTGGCCCGATAGAATTACCCAATCGGCTAACTTCGGAGAATTATCTTCATATGCTGGAAAATAATCTTGTGGAGCTTCTGGAAGAAGTTCTCTCTTATCTTACGCCAAAACATGATTTTTCATTTTGGTCGCAATGTGCGTGAGTGTATGAATAACCATTTTCCTGAACGTTGGATTGGTCGAGGTGGTCCTATAAATTGGCCTCCTCGATCTCCAGATCTAGCTTCGTTAGCTTTTTTTCTTATTTATGGAGACATTTAAATGAGTTGGTATATGCCGTGGAGATAAATACTCGTGAACAACTGATGCAAAGGATTAATTGGGCTGTTAATGAAATAAAGAGAAATCCATTTTTTGTTTTAAGGGCTACTCGCGCAATAACGCGTAGGGCAAGATTGTGTCTTCAGCAAAATGGAAACCACTTTGAACATTTGTTGTAATTTGTGCTTTTTTGTTTGGTGTTTTTATTTTTTTTTTTTACGTAATAAATTAATTGTTTTTTTTTTTTACCTATTCAATTACATTTAAAAAAAACAATTGAACTCGAAAAACAATTTTTGATCTTAAATAAAGTATTTGTGATAGTCTTAGGTCATGTTTAACCCCAACGAATTTTTAAGATGCTTTTTAATTTTATTAACTGTTGCCAACATAACTTACGCGTTCTCTTTGCAAAACATTTACATCTAATTTTTTCGAAAACGGAAGCTCCTATCAAAATTAGACAAGAGCACCTTTTTTATGTAAAAATGTTTGTTCTTTTCAATTCTATTACCAAAATTATCAGGGAGTTGCTAGAAAAAAAGTTTTAACAATTTAAACTTTACCGACCACTTATTTATACGACCCTGTATACATTTTGGCAAAAATGGTTGCAATATTAGTTTTTTAATAAAACCAATAGTAAATGTGGAATATTTCAAAAGATTACAACTAGGCGTTCCGGATATATTAACAAAAAACCATCTTTAACATGATTCATAAAATACCCTGTAACTTAAAAACGATGCACTTTTGAACCATACTGTATATGGACTTTTTGTCTTATTTTTAGACAGAGATGCGGCTGGTAAAATATTTTGATATAATTTCGGGACACCCTGTATATCTATTAGCATTGTATCTAATGTATTTAATATTAAATATGAGATATAATAAGTCGCCAATGAGTTTTGCGTGAAAAAGTAGCTTTTCGTTTCCACAATGTATTCAGTAGCAAGTGAAGTAATATTATTACCCTGCTATTAACAGTTCACAAAAATGTGGAAAAAAATCTCTATTAACAGTGGGAATACCCTGCAGTTGCAACCAAAATAAAATATATAGTATACAAAATATTTACCTCCTCGTCCTTTTTTTCACTTCTTGGGGATCTATCCTAGTCATTAATGCAGCTGGTGTACCCGGCCTGGGAAAGAACTGATTAATAAATAAGCTAGGGAACTTATATTTTTCACACAGCGACATTGTTTCATCGAAATTTTCTTCAGTTTCCGTTGGAAATCCGCAAATTATATCAGTAGCAATTGTCATTCCAGGAACCCTACAAAATATAAGTTATAAATAAACAAATACCGTTATAATATTAATCAATTAAGTAAAATGAGTTAGTAAAATTCATTGAAAAAGCCAGAAGAAGAAACGAATTATCAGTACCAAACTCTAATATATCTTTAATTATATATAATAATATATAAACTATATAATTGAATGAAAATTAGTATATCGATAGAATAGTTATAAGAGCATCTTTTGACATATTCTGTTATTTTTCGTCACTTCCGGTTTTACAGGAAGTGAAATACGTATTACTATACCAAGGGTGCTGATTTAAAATAAGAAAGTTGCTGTTAAACAGGAAAAACAGGAAGTGACGAAAAATAACTGAATATGTCAAAAGATGCTCTTATAACAATTCCATCAATATAGCAAATTTCCGTAGTTTATCTTGATAAGTAAAAAAGTTATTAAGTGTTCCCTTTTTCCTGTGTCACCCGGTATATATGTATTATATTATATCTTAAGATAAAAAACGAGATGGCTTTACCGGTCCAAAAGCTCATATAACCAAATGTTCATTCATCCAAATGTGCGTTCGTCCAATGTAGTCGGGCATTTTCGATATCAATTTTCTAGGGAATATTCATGTAGACGCAGTAAATATTGGCAACGTCTCAATTTCATTTAAACTCAACTTTCATCAAACTAACTAATTTCATTAGCGGAAATTTTGTCCAAGCAACATCAGGCTGAGTTACCGATTGGAAACGCTATCGATGTTTATTTCTTGGCTTATTTATTGTACCTATATCGCAGTATTAAGAAAAAAATAGGTACACTAGTAGTTATTATAAGTACACTATAAAGTTATTTTGTATTCGCACAAATTTTCTTTTGTCCATTTTTTGTAAATTCGGCTACATTTCTTTGAACTTTCTGCATGTTGTTGCTACAATTTTGTCACATTGTCCATAAATAATAAATAGATTCATCAAAACTTCATTTGAATAACTATTCCTTTCCATTTTAATGAATTTTTAGGTCACTATTTTAAAAAAACACCCAAGCGTATTTACTATTAATCAACTAAATGTCACTGTCAAACATCAATAGCATAGCATTGTTTCATCATGACCTTTCATGGCCAACTAAAGCAAATATGTCAAAATATTCCGATTTTTACAGAAAATAGCTTTTATTTCCGAAACCGAACTACTTCGATATAGGAACATAATACCTCTTTAGACAGGGATTTTAATTTCCTTTTAGAATATGTTATAATATACAGGGTGTTCCATTTAAAAAATGCACTTTTTACCATTTTTGTATCTAGCGGTAAAATCACTAATTTTGAGCAACCCTGTATAACGTAGAACAAATTTTCATAGTGAAAAATAATGTACAATACTTATTTACATAAATTACGTTTATAATTTCAAGGTTCTGCGCGTTCCAGTGCCGTAGTAATACAAATTTATTTGGATCTATGTTTTCGTCAAAAAAACAAAGAAAATAATTAATTTCTCGAAAACCACTAAAGATAGGTATAGGAATACCTTATACAGAACCAATCATAAAGTGATAGCGGATCGGAAAATAAAAAAATATATAGGGTATTCCATTTAAAATAACAAATTTGCTACTACTTTTTGGTATAAGCGGCAACGCTGCATCGCTAAAAATATTTTTAATCGTTAGATCATCAGATAAAACCCATCTTGCCAAATTTAAAAAAAAAATTATTTTCCGTTCTCCGTAAACGTCTTAGGTACCATCAACCATCAATCACCCTGTATACTACTATGTGGTTTTTTACAGGTATTGGAAAAAGCCACTAACCATGACAGAAATCTTAGAGGAATTGGAGAATGACTCTACGTCGGACATTCCTACAGGCATTACAATTTTTCCACCCGAAAATGCCAACGAAAACTGCGATACCGATGAAGATTCTGGGGCTGAAGACGATGTAGTACCAAATAATTTACCCGCAGTGCAACTAAGGGCCCCGGCGGAAATTGAATTTGACGTAGAAGGTGAAGACGACTGGGACAGTGATGACGATCTACCACTGTCCACTTTTGTTGAAAGGCGACCTAAACACATAAAGACGTTTCACTGTACTCTCAATAAAGATTTAGAGTGTACGTTTATGCAATGGCAATCAGTTCAAACTGCACAAAGCAATCATTCCCCTGGAAATATTTTCAAGCTGTTCTTTGATGAGAACTTGGTAGGAGAAATTGTCAATTTTACCAATATTTATGCACAGCAAAAAAACCGCCCCGGTAACGTTACTGCAGACGAGATGTACTGCTTCATAGGGGTGTTACTTGTCAGTGGATATACAACTGTTCCAAGGCGACATATGTATTAGCAAAATTGCAACGATACCCAGAATAAACTTATATTAGCCGCTATTTCCAGAGATAGATTTCAATTCATAATGAGTAATCTTCATTGCAGTGATAATACTTCACCTTGATAAAAAAAGACAAGTACTCTAAACTGCGTCCTCTTTTCAAGAGCCTAAATAAAAAAAATTTTGATTATGCCCCAGTTGAAGAGAATCACAGCCTTGATGAAGCCATGATACCGTATTTTGGGAGACATAGCGGTAAGCAATTTATTCGAGGCAAGCCTATAAGGTGGGGGTATAAATTTTGGGTAGGTACCCTACGCCTTGGATACATTGTTTATTTTGATCCCTACCAAGGTGCGTCGACAACAATTCCGGACAAATATAAACACCTGGGTTTCGGAGCGTCAGTTGTTCGTTCTCCAATATGCAAATGTTTTACAGAAAATGCCTTACCAGCCCTTTCACATATTTTTTGACAATTTTTTCACATCTTTATCACTTCTAAAGGAGCTAAAATTGAGGAACATCAAGGCAACTGGTACTATACGTGAAAACCGGATCCCACAATCTCCATTTAGCAATGCGGCAGTTCTGAAGAAAAAGACACGAGGTACACTTGAATGGGGTGTTGCCGATAATGACATCGCATTATGCAAATGGAATGACAACAGCGTTGTTACTTTAGCCACCAATGCATGTTCAGTTTCACCAGTAAATAAGGTCAAACGATTTTCACAGACTGAAAAAAAGCATGTTTATATAGATCAGCCTCAATTGATCAAGGCATACAACGAAAATATGGGAGGTGTAGACCGTAGTGACCAAAACATAAGCCAATATAGAGTTTCAGTACGAGGTAAAAAGTGGTATTTTACGTTATTTTCCCGCTGTGTAGACATGGCCTCACAAAACTCGTGGCAACTCCATAGAAATAATGGTGGTACTCTTGACCAACTTCAGTTTAGAAGGGACCTAGGGACACAGCTGCTCGAAACGTACAGGAAAACAACTAAGAGAGGACCTTCGAAATTGCCAAAAACTGCATTGCAATTCTCACGTTACGATAGACTAGATCATTTAGTTACATATCACGAGAGTCAGCGGAAATGTGCTGTGTGCTACAAAAAAGCAAATTTTGTGTGCCAAAAATGTGAAGTTGGTCTTCACCCAAAAAACTGTTTTGTGGACTATCATACAAATTAGTTTTTAAGTTTAAGTTTTAAGTATTTTGCTAAGCTAAGATATTTTTAAGTCTTTACTTATTTTTCTAATAGTAGCCCTTTATCCTACCGTCCTTTTAAAAGGACCGCCGTTTTTTCCAAAACTGGAAATTGAAAAAAAATCATGATTTTTTCTCGATTTATGGGACCTTCTATTGACTCAGCTTAGAAAACCATAATTTAGAATATTTCATTGAAATTGGACTTAATCCTAGAGTTATTGTATGTGACCCGAGCAGTAATAACAGAGGCTCTTTAAAGATTCTCGCAGTTCATAAAAAAAAACCATTTTGTTATTTCTGCGATTAGATCATGCGTAGGGAATGGCCTTTAAAGAAAGATCGGTCACCGCTATCTTTATATTAGATATGAACATCCTCTTTGATGCATTAAACAGTAAAAAAATGTTTGATAAAAATCCTTATCGTTGTGGTCTGAGTAATAAAAATATAAAAGCAATTAAAACTGTAAATAGAGGTATTTAGTTAGCACTATGATAAAATTGTCGAAAAACATTGTGAATGGTAAAAAAATGAAAAAAAGATCGACCACCAGGTTTAAATGGCATAATTCAGACCATAAATGCTATATTTGCTTTATTTGAGAAAGAAAAAAAAAAGACAATAACACATATATTTTGACAAAGCTCCTAAAACAGGCTTTTTTAAAAAAAAAATTTCAGTTCCAATCCTCCGCCACTACTGAGCAGTTAAAAGACAATATTTGACAGACTATTACCAACATTTACATTTAGAAAATATTGTGTTAAAGGAGTTAAATCCACTGCTCTGCACTTTTGAAATATGTGAATAAAATTATCCAAACGCTTATTTAACTCAATTCACTATTCAGTGATAACACATTAAAAAAAATATAATTCAGTACCAGCAATATATGCTTGCAATTTACAGAGTCTAGATGATTTTGAATTATCAGCAATATTCAATTTGCCTAATAAATTAAAGAAAAAAAGCGGTATAATATGAAATGCACACATTACTATTTATGCAACATTACATTATGAAATGCAGTAACTTTTTGGATGAAGATAGAAATTACTTACTTCTCCTGCAGAAACTCCACTACATGTTCAAAATCTTTTCTGCAGTACTCCCTCTTCATGTCTGCCAGCACTTGGTCACTACCACTTTGAACTGGTACATGCAAAAATCTATATACCCTAGGATGATGCATAATTTTAGCGATTTCTTCTAAATGCTCCAAAATGTATGGAGGATTTGTCATTCCTAGGCGCAAACGACATCCTGGTGGTACTACTTCTACTAACTGCCACAGAAGGGCTGGTAAAGAAGTTCCAATATCACGACCATAGGTACCTAAAAAATTATTTAAGTCATTTTTTAAAACAAAGATTAATGTTAATATTACCAGTATCCTCAGATGTTAGCCAAATTTCCACAACTCCTTCTTCGAAAGCCTGTTGTGCTCTGGCCACTATTTCTTCTGGGGGATAACTTCCTAAATCTCCTCTGGCATGTTTTGTTTTACAGTAAGTACACTGATTAAGACATCCAGTATTTATAGCAATAATTTCTAAGAACCATATTATATATAAAATTTAATCAAAACTTTTATAAAAGCTTAGCTGTACCTATAAGAGGGTTCCTGCGAACTTTTGGTAACAGCAATGATGCCCCTCCAATTTTTTTACCATTTTCTTTCTTTGTTCCCATAAGCTTCACTGTATTTCCTTTCAAAGTTTCTTCTACCACTAAAAACTCAGAAAATAAGCTCTTGACATCTTTATTATATGTAACAGTTTTACCTTCTACAACCCTATCAATTTGCTGCACTCCGATTACACTATATCCTTGTACAAACGATGATTTTGGTGCTCCCTGAGGTACACATCCAGCCAACACAACATGTTTGCCTTGTTTTTTAGCAGATTCTATTTCATTTCTAAAAAAAATTAACTAGCACATATTAACTAAATGTGTAGTTTTATTTCACCTAAAATGATCCTCAGCAGGATTTTTAACAGTACAGCTATTTAAAAGCCATAAATTAGCTTTGGTTTTATCATCTGTTAACTGATAACCATAGGCGCTAAGCTGTCCCGCCATATATTCAGAATCTGAGCTGTTATGTGCACAGCCCCAGGTTTTAACATAGATACTTTGAACCCCTGGAATATTTTCGCCAACCGGTTCAGGGATTTCATCTTCCTATTGGCCAAGTTCAAATAAATTTGTCAATGATTGTGATCTTAAAATATAATTTAAAAAAGATATTACTTACATTTTTTTTACGCGCGTTTACTTTGACGCTCTTTCTGGTGCTATATCGTTCCTTGGGGGTTATATCTTGTGCTGATATTAGGTCCTCAATATCCTCTATTATTTCCTTACATGGGGGTTCCATGCTGGACCTAAATTTATAAAAACCTTATTAAGCTCTTGATGTAATATCCTATTTTATTTAGAATTAAACCGGTAAAAATATTTTTTTACCGGTCAAGGAATTCCGCTTGAGGTACTGCAGGGAATGATGACCCTCAAATGAACGTAAAATGCACATACTGTAACGTCGCAATCCCTAAAGGAGGAGGTCACACGCATGCATCAGAGGAAATTCATATGTAGGTATTCAATCATCCACTAGACATGTGCGGATAGTATCTACTCGATACTTTAATATCTGATACATGCGAATATTCGAAGTAATCGAATCCTTCGACGCCAACTACTCGTTACTCGAATACTTTTTTAAATTCCAAATTTCCATGTCACCGGTGGCTGCTTATGCGTACTAAATTTATTTTATAAGTCAAATATGGCAATATTTAATAAAATGATTAATAGCTATTTATATTTACCCGGCGTTGTCGCCAGCCTCCACGCACATGCTTGATACTTCGATACCTTTTTTTTCAAATAGTTTTGAATTTGTGCGTCGTGCCTGATTACTTGATTACTTTTTATTGCATAAGTATTAAAGTATCATTTTATAATATTCTTACTAAAACTTGATAACCCTCTATTATACTCGAAAAATATAACAAACGCCAATGCAAGCCCTAAATTTAATATAGGTATTCTTATAAAATCTTAATATTCGTCTGTATATGCACCAACAACTAACAAGTATACAAGTAATGACTACTTTGTAATGAATACAAAGTATCTGATACTTAGATATGAAGTATCAGTATCTACTCGATACTTATAAAAGTAATCGTTGCACATCACTATCATCCACGCTTCCGTGTTGACTGAGTTGAAGGGGGTTCGCCCCGAGCGAAAGCGATGTAACAGCTGGGGTCTTAAGGCACTCACCCCAGGCCGTTCGATAGTACAGGGGCCCACTCTTACCGCAGCTAGTTTTGTAGTAGTACCTGGTGGCGCCTGAGCAGAACCCTGCTGCGTAATATGCGTATATAATCGCGGCCACCGGTCCATTACCTAATGAGGAGTCAGCCTGGTCAATTATCGACACGAAGTGTAGGAGGAAGCTGGAACACCGTCTGATGCGTCCAAAACATGCGCAAATACACTTACACTGCAACATTATTTGAAGGAACCCTATCACTATGGCAAAAAAAAGGGTAAGAAGAGCCAACCAACTGACGAAGCCAGTGGTCGGCCGGACGGAAAGCCGCAAATGTCTCTGCGCTTTAGAAACTCCGGTAGAACACAGGCGGAGTTTTTAGAACAGAGGCAGAAAGAGGCTTGAAATGAATATAAAAAGGTGAAAAAGCGCCTTAAGATAAAGATGACAAGATACAAAAGAGCTAGCTGGCAAAGATTTTGTAGTAAACTGGAAATGTCGATGTCCGATTTCGCCAGACAAGTCAAACTTCTCAGCTCAGATAGGAGACGTGAAATAGGCTCTCTAAGGGTAGGAGACAGTGGGACAAGCACTAAAGAGGATACACCTAAACATCTGCTCGAAACTCACTTCCCAGGGAGGACGATGCGGTTACAGATCCGGTCAAGAACCATCATGAGCCTGATTGGGGATTGATAGCGGCAGTTACTGAATTCTGTTTATAAAATTCAGCTAGGACAGATGGAATAATCCCAAAGATGCTACAGTCGGGCCCTAAAAATATCCTTCCTCAACTGAAGGATATTTTTCGGGCTAGTGTAGCAATAGAATATGTACCGAAGACATGGAAAAAAAGACTACAGCCTGGTCAAGTCTTATAGAGGTGATTGTACTCATCAGTTTAACGTACTTTCTAATGAAAATCTTAGAGAGGATGATCGATAAACACTTAACTGAGGTGATTCGGAAGGCAAATCCACTCCATTGAAATCAATACGCGTAAACAAAAGGGCGGTCTACTGAAACTGCTCTACACGTCATAGTTGATAAAGCAGAGAGAGCTATCAACAATAAGGAGGTTGCATTAGCACTCTTTGACGTTGAAAGAGCCTTCGATAAGGCGAAACCCAATCAGATCTGGGAGGCTCTACAGACTTCATTGGTCGGTTGGGTCAGATCATCGCTGCGTGAGAGGACTGCAAGCTCAACTCTGAGAGATCACCGAACAGAGATCGGGGTGGGTGGTGAGTGCCCGTAAGGGTGTTGCCATCGCTCAAGCCTATCACCAAAGCTCTGGTGTCTGGTCATCGAGGTACCCCAAACGCAGGACTAAACCCGCCATTAATGTATATTATCCCCAATTATTTTCTGAATTATTTTCTGATAAGTGTTCCTCAGAGGCCAGTTTTGGCCCCCATACTATTTTTACTATTTATAAATGATATTACATCTCTTAATATAATTGGGTTCACTTTATTCACAGACGACACCACAATTTTATGACATTGCTCTGACCAACTAAGCCTTAAAGAAGCTATTCTCACAGATCTTCAAAAGCTCTAATCCTGGTGGATTCCAACCTTCTATTGCTAAACTTCACCAAAACAAATATTTTGTCATTCAAGTGTCAGGTGAGGCTCCCGAGTATTCATAGTGTTTATGTTGAATCTCGGCCTGAGACTAAATTTTTAGGAGTTATGGTGGATACTGAATTGAGTTTCAAATCTCATATTATAAATCTTTCAAAGAAGATATCATCCGGATGTTCCGCTGTTAGAATTACAACCATTAAGTTGGGATGTGTAATGGCAAAATCAGTGTACTATACCTTAATAGAGTTAAGGTTATATGATATATGGTCTTTGTTTTTGGGAATTCTCTAATCAGGGCCTCATGGAGTGAGGACTTTAGGTGTTGCAGAAGAGGTAAGGAAGATAAGATACATTTGTGGCACAGCCAATAGAAAACACTGTAAGCCCCTGTTTAAAAAACAAGGCATTTTAACTCTATATGGACTAATTGTTTTCGAAACCGCGACAATGATTCATAAATATCGACACAGGTGTCTCAAAATGCCTCAAAACTACAGTTACCCATACCTCGCTCAACATTGGTAAAAAAATCAATTGTTTACAAGAGCATTAGGATCTACAATCATCCACAAAATAATTTGTCCGCCGTTCCTTCCCTCAAAATGTTTAGAAATAAAGTTAGGAGATTGCTAGCTGGTAGAGCCTATTATAGTTGGAATTTTAGGTAAATATTATAATGAATTTTATTGTGATAGTTTTTAATGTTCTTATTATTCTTTATTTTTAAGTTTTAAACATTTTAGTAAGTTCTATTTGCAATTGTCTAATAATATGTTATGTGCACTGTTTATATACTTATATTTATCTTTTTTATATTATACTATTTAACCCATTATACTTTGATTTCATGTTTTGTTTTTTGTCTAGTTATTTCATATATTTTATTTATATCTGATGCATGTATGTGTTAAGTCTACTTTGATAGTTTGTGAGTAGTGCTATTTCTGTGAAATCAACCTTTGAACTAGGATAATTTATATTTGTTTTGTCAAGAAGATCCATATCTTATGATAATAATGCTTTTTTTGACTTTGACTTGTACCAGAAACCTCTGCATATCGCGCAAGACGTCAAGTACCTAGGCGTATACCTGGACAGTAAGCTAATATGAATTAAACATGTCACCAAAGCAGTCAACAAAGGAATGGCCATCTTGTGGCAACTTCAAAGGGTAGTTGGTAGGAAGTGGGATATGCTGTAATTAGAGTTAGAATAGTCGACGCCTCGGTGGTCTGGTGGATTACAACAAACAGGTCTTTAAATCCTCAAAAACTAGCTAGACTGCAAAGGCTGACCAGTCTCGGCATCACAGGTGGGATGAGAACCACCAGGTGCAGCGTTTAAAATCCTGGGTTTACCAAAACTCTCGCTGTGGATTCATAGGGAGGCGCTAGCAACCTTTGTAACGATGAACCCATATGTATATAATACATCACATATTTTGTTATTCTCTTTTTTCTTTCCTGCTTTGCATATGCTTAAGTACAAACTTATATGCAACATATTCAAATTATGTGGAACATATTTCAACATATTTGTATTGCTTCTCTTTTCTTTTTTTTCAAATCAAATTCTTTCCTGTAATTGGGTAATAAACATGTTTATTCCAATAGGTTTGTTGCCTTTTTTATGAATGAATGCGCTACATGGATATACATAGCATTGATTATGCGCTACATAGCATTGACCCGTGGTAGTAGAGCATAGATCTTTCACCAATCTGGTAGAGAAGAAAATGCCAATTCTGCTGCCCTTCAATGCAAAGTCAGAGGACGCTCTATGGTTAGGAGGATCCTTTGAGGTTGACATAGCAAGCAGAATGGCCTAACATAGACGCTCAACCTGGAAAGGATTTGCAACTATGGTACACAGACGGTTCAGGAAGGGTCCGGAACAGGGCTGTCAGGAGGTGAAGTATGTCGTACCGATCAATGAAATAATCATTTACTTCGACAGCTAAAAAAGCCATCCAAGCATCCAGGACCATCCAGGGCAAGCACCCGGGATGCGCTAGATCCATCCCGGAGCGGAGTGAAATGAGCGGGCCGTCAAGTTCGCAAGGCCCGGATCAGCTCTCCCACTGATGAACCCTACCTTGGACTAAGTAAGAGACACATTTCTTGTATCCTAGACAACTAGGCATAGGAAAAGACCAGGAAAAACTGGAGTGGAAACAGCTGTTGTCGACAGGCCAAAGAACTGCTATCAAATTCAACCAAAGGTAGGATAGCATAGCTGCTGTCCCGGCAAAGACGGATTATAGCAGACATGAGTGGAGTACTAACGGGTCACTGCAGACTAAACCAACATCTGCATATTTTAGGTGTGGTACCTAGCCCGCTGTGCTTTAGGTGTGGCCTGGCAGAGGAAATGGCATATCATTTATGATTATAATTTAGGAGAATGCAAGGATGGGCTAGGACCAGGAGAGAAACCATGGGTGCTAGCGTTCCTGCTATGAGAAGAACTAAAGAACCTTAACCGGGAAGGCCTGCTCTCCCTCATTTGGAGGATGGGTCGCCTGCTTAGGCAGACTATAGAGGGTGAGCGGTGATGACGGGGTTTTAGGGATTGGTGTAAAGGAACTTTTAGGCCTATCCTCTGAACACTGTCCCCCAACTATTAATACTAGTACTACTACTCCATAAACAACATTTATTTTTGTAACAGGAATATTACACAGAAGGTACAGACAATCAGGATCAAATACTGATTACTCAAATTTTAGTGCTCTACTCTCTAAGTGTCGTACATTATCTAGTGAAATTTGTAAAGCTTCATTCCAACTCAGGCGCTTCTACTGTTCCAAATGAGATATTCCTTTATAACCTTAGGGCTGATACTAGTATTTCTATTACAATTCTCTTTGCCACCCACTTTTCATCTGTATTGAACCAGAATACTAACCCTTTCAATGATTCAGGCAGCTTTGATACCTCATATAAATTTAATCATATCAACCAGGCGTTCCTCAGTCCTATTACAGTTGAAACAGCATTAGCTAAACTGGACAACAGAAGGTTTCGATGAAATTCCAAATAGGCTTTTAAAAGAGTGCTGCCATTCCCTCTTCCTTCCACTTTTTTATATTTTCAATCTGTCCCTCACATCTAGAACTTTTCCAGATGATTGGAAGCTATCTCATGTATGTCCTATTTATAAATCTAGGAATAAAAGTGATGTAACTAATTATCGTCCCATTAGTATCCTCTCTGCAATTCCTAAGCTGTTTAAGCGCTGTGTAGAAGTGGTTCTGTCTCACACATTTCAGGAAATAATTGGGGATCAAGAATATGGATTAACCAGAGGTCTCTCTGTTGATACAAACTTGTTTATTTTTAGCAACTACATCTTTAAATCCTTTGCCGACGGTAATGAAACAGATGCAATATACACGGACTTTTATAAAGCCTTTGATAAGGTAAACCATAATATTCTTATCTCCCATATTTCAGATCTTGGCATCAGCGGGTCGCTTTTACTTTGGATTAAGTCTTATCTGATGATCTCTTCTTGAATTTTCCAATATAATTTGGTCACCTCATTTTCTCATTTACATTGAGAGGATTGAAAATTTTCAGTGCAGGTTTATCAGGTTTGCTGGTGGTACTGAATGGTATCCATCCAGTCCAGAGTGTATGTACCTTTTCTCTATACATGTATCCTCTTACACAACATGAGGTCAGAAGCTTCTCCATATTCCCTTTTGCAGAACATCCTATTAACTAAATAGTCCTATTAACAGAACAGCTTCTACAGTGAATAGATTTGCAAAAGATCTTGACTTTTTTCATACTTTCTTAAATAAATTTAAGTCTTCAGCTGGGGCTATTGTTTTGGGATAGTACCCTAGCCCCACTCTTTAGGTTAAGCTTAGCTTAAATTATTAATTAGAACTATAGTTATTACTTAAGATTATTGTTAGCTACTAATATGTACTTGAAATGTTGTATATGTTAACCGATGAATAAATAAATAAATAAATTACTGAATCAAAAATTACTGATTACCCAAAGTAAATTTAGGTGTTTTAATTTTTTTATTTGTGTTAAGTAAAATTTCTCATTAAATACATATGTTTAAAAAATGTATCTACATCATGTAAGCATATTAGTTTTTTTCACATTTAGTAGTATGTATTTCTCTATACATACTACATACACATATGTATAATATATTTTTTTATTTAAAGAAATACATTATTATTTATCAATAGGTTTTACTTTTATTTACTTTGTATATTAGGGAACAAAATATGTGCATATAATTTATATGTTTTAATAGTTATAACAAACTTCAGAAAAAACAAACCAATTTGAATTGTTTTTTAGGGTTTGTTATATCTGAACATTACTGTATTGCCCAATTTTTTTAAGAATCATTAGGGAATCAATATGTAACTTATATTCTAAACATTTTATTAATATTTATAACATTGAATGCCACTACTGAGCACTTGAACAAAACATATTATAATATATGAATATCCCACCATGTCCAATCTTTAATATATTGAAAATAAAATTGAATGTGGAATGGTAATTTGTTAGATGGCTATATCAATTTGTACTCGAGACTAATCTCATCAACACATAATATTTATACACTAGCATTTACGAATTAATGCAGGATTAGACTTTAAAGATTTATTGAATTCCAAATATTGTATATTTTTGAATATTGACTAAAAACATATAATACATAAACTTGACAAACCCATTATGACTGAATAGATTATGTACTTAGTACATAATGGAATAAATTCAGTTAAAACTAATCAAAATTTATCTCGCAAAATTCCTGAGACCCGTCGTTTTTTGTTTATTTTTTTTCACATTTCAAGATTTTGTATTTTTTTACCTACAGGGGGGTCCAAATTAAGCTGAATTTTTTTTTCCAAATGGAAAGCCACTTTTTTTAAACTCTCATTGAAAAGAGCTCTTTTTCTTGATTAAATTGCCCTATTTACTTTTGTGATTATCTAAAGGAGAAATACGAAAAAGAAATAAAAACCATTAAATTATTAAAAGTTGCGTTTAATGTATAAGATGCTTAAAATGAGCACCATTTACTTGTTGGCAAAGCCCAAGACGATAATAAAATTCGTTTCTGACATTTTCTAACACTTCTGGAGATATTTATCGGATTTCTTGCCTAATACGTTCTTTAAGTTCGTCTAGGTTTCCTGGTTTGCTCATATAAATTTGACTTTTCAAATGTCCCCACAGCAAAAAACCAAGTGGGGTGAGATCAGGAGAACGTGCCGGCCACTTGAGTGCACCCCTTCTACCAATCCATCTGTTTGGAAAATTGTCATCTAAATACTATCGTACATTACGGGCATAATGTGGGGAAGCACCATCTTGTTGCATCCAGATTCTTTCATCATACAAATCTGGATCGAACTGACTCGGATATAAGGCACGTTAGACTGGAACTAGTTCATGTTCAAGAAATTCTAGATATCTTTCCCCAGTTAAAGTATCATTAAAGAATATGGGCCCTATAACTTGCCTGCCAATTATGCCAGCCCAAACATTAGTTTTCTGGGGATATTGTGTATTAGTTTCCCTTACCCAGTGTGGGTTCTCGTCAGACCAGTAGCGACAGTTCTGCTTATTACCGGATTTTCTTCCTTCCCTAACAATACATTTAATTGGGTGTTTTCATCGACTTTAGAAGACTTTTGTCTTGAAACATCCCTCACGTGCCCAACTTCTCGAAATCTGCTTTCGATTTTACTAACCGTACCTTGGTTAATAGGTGGCAAACCTGGATATTTCTGCCTGAATAAGTGGACAACCTCTAGCTGAGTACGACTTCTGTCCCCATAACCAATCATCCTTAAGATTTCAGTCTTGTGGGATTTGGATAAATAAGGCATTTTTTCAATATAAGTTAACTTATTTAACAACTGGTTGAAATTCACTTTAACAGTGACACTACAACAATGTCAGGAAATGTCTTGATACCAATAAAATAAACAAACACGCCAAAAATTTACCAACACAAAATATTTCGAGACTTTTAATAATTTAATGGTATTTATTTTTTTTTTGTATTTCTCCTTTAGATAATCACAAAAGTAAATAGGGCAATTTAATCAGGAAAAAGGGCTCTTTTCAATGAGAGTTTAAAAAAAGTGGCTTTCCATTTGAAAAAAAAAAGTTTGGGTAATTTGGACCCTCCCTGTAGGTGAAAAAATACAACAACTATCTTGAAATGTGAAAAAAATAAACAAAAATCGACGGGTCTCAGGAATTTTGCGAGATAAATTTTGATTACTTTTAACTGAATTTATTCCAGTTAAAGTCACCACACTGTATGTATAGTGGTATAGTATGTACTTAGCAGTTTCATGTTTTTAGCCCAATTAAGAATTTCAGGTCACAAAAGCAGAAAACTTTTGCTTTGTAAATTTGTGAAAAATTTTCTGGCTGTAGTTCATTGAAAATTCTCAAACCTTAGAAAGCTGATCAATGAAAACTACATTTATAAAACTACATTTATTGAAACATATTATGGATTATGTTTTTTAGAGAAAATCAATTTTTTACTCTTCTAATATTATGCAAGGATTGTAGAAGGTAACAAAGTTTTCATTATTAACCTCTAGCAAATAGGCATAATTCAAAAAATATATTTTCCACAATTTTTTTAAAATAATTTTACAAAAACTAATAAAAACTGGAATCCTGAATTACAGGTAAATTTTTGGTGTGTATGGTAAAAGAAGCTGTAAAAGGAAGAAGAGGTGACTGAAAATGTATGCAGTCTGTCAATTTTAAAAAAGTGTATGTGTTATTTGTACAAAATACAAACAAAATTCTTGTATAAGGTATTTTTTGTACTTAATTATTTGAAACTTTATAATATGGTCATTTTGCTGTAGTCCTTATAGACAACTCATGGCATTTGTAACAAAGAGTGAGAGAAATCATTGAAAAGTCTAATTTGCTTAAAAAATCAGATTTTCTAGACAAATAATATCCTTGAAGTATTATTTACATAACATTTTCAAGATATTCAGAATCAATGCAATAACGTTTATAAATATTTGTATTCAAAAAAAAGATATAAAGTATGTAGATATTCTAGAAAAATTTCACACCATACTTACAAGCTTAATACATAATTGACATGAATATTTATTTATAAGGTACAGATAAGCTATGTTTACAACGCATGTACCAAATATTTAATACTTGGATCAAATGATGTCAGTAGGACTATTTTTTCGGTGTAAATGGCAGCACACTAAAATTTGGTACATGAATTTGTTGCTTCCCAAACAAGGTAGATTAAATTTATTTTTTTTGCTGTAAACACCTACGACCTATTTTGAAGTACCAAAATGATAGGTTTGACATTTTATTGGATATTAGCTCACAAGGTTTTTATTTTTATACATAAAAATAAAGAAGGAGAAGAGAAGGACAAGCTTAAGTCTTAAAAAAAAATTTATTAGTTTATTTTTAAACAACAATAATACTTTTTAAAATTTAGAGGTTGTGTCCTATAATTCTTCGACTAAACTAACAAACTCCCTTCAACTGACACTTTAATCCTAGAGATAATCCTGCACTAATTTAACCCTCAAAATCAATCCTTGTAAACAGGGCTGTATTTAATAAAAATAGTCCATCATTTGTTTCATGGACCTAATAGATTCGCGCGTTGTAAACATAGCTATAGATTGCTGTACAGGGTGGCCAGATAAGAATGCAAAGTGCTGTATTTTGGCAACTATTCGTCGTAGATACTTGCGGTAAAAAACTTTATTACTAAAGTGGCCAAAAGAATATCGTGGAAAATATTTTCAGATTTCCAAGATGGTCGCCAGGGGCGTAACCGCCATCTTAAACTTTTTAAGTAATTTTTCACTGAAATCTACCCAGTAAATGTTACGATAAAATATACGCTTTTTAAAGCTCAGCTCTACTCAAATAATTTTTGATTAACACTTTGTGACGTATCTATTAAAATAAAGTGGTGGGGGGTAATTCAATGTTTTTTAAAATAAACAGCTGTAACTCCTAAATGACTGAACGCATTTTAACAAACTTGGTCTCGTTGAAAAAAACATTTATTGCTACATCAAATCCGTCTTATCTGTGATATATCTAGTGCTTAGTAATGCCGCTAGAGCGCGTTTTTTAATCTATTAACAGAAAATTGCAAAATTCTCTAAAAAATTAAATGCAATAATATGACTTTTTTTTTCATAAAAATGTAGTGAAATGATAGCTAAATAGGCCAGTGAAAACCGTATCTCGATATCTTATTCGTAGCCTGAAATATCGAAGAAAGAATATCTAGTTATCATATAATTTTAATAAGACGCTATTACACCAATATTTATTGTTATTTATTTGTCTTTTTTCAAGGTTCAATGATAAAATGTTTTAATTTAATAATTTTTAAATATTCTTTGTTCAAAAAGTTTTAAAAAAATACGCTTATGGGCATAACAACAAAAACGACCGATTTTTAAATAAAAGTAATGCCTCCTTAAATGCTCGAACTGTCTTCCATCAAACTTAATGCATTGTTGGAGCCACTTATGCGTGCACATTACAGCAGCTTCAATTTCTGCTCTTGACAGGCTGTAAATGGCTTCTTATATTCCTATTTTCATGCCGTCTCTAGTTGTTGGTTGAATTTGGTAAACAATATCTTTCAACCGACCCCATAGGTATAATTCCAAACAGGTGAGGTCTGGGAAGGAAATAGACTTCCTCGGCCAATCCACCTTTGTTAAAATCTTAAATCTACATGTTCTTGCACATTTCTTGATAAATGTGCTGGGCAACCGTCTAGTTGCAAAAACATATTTTGTCGTAATTGCAGGGGTATATCTTCCAATAAAAGAGGCAAATGGTTCACCAGAAAATCAAGAAATACGGCACCATTTAGTGGTTGTTCAAAGATAGAGGGACCTATAATAGTTTCGCCCAGAATGCCACACCACACATTGAGACTCCAATGGCCTTGATGTTGGACCTCCCGCAACCAGTGAGGATTGTTGTCACACCAATAATGCACATTATGCAAATTAATGTTTCCGTCTAAGGATAAAAATTCTTTATTTTCCCTAATGCTGCCCAACATCCAATGACAATAATCTAACCGTCGGTCAAAGTCTCCGTGATTCAAGGTTTGATATAAAACCATATAATAATAATAATAATAATAATAATAATAATAAGCCTTTATTTCCAACAGGCAACTTGCCCAATAACAGGAAACAGTTGCAAAACAATGAAAAATATAGTTAAAAGAACACACACAAACAAACCTAAAAGAATGAAAAGAAAAGAAAAAAAGTAAAGTAAAGTAAAGTCACATTCTCAAAAGTTATCCAAAAAATTAGAACAAATAACTATTAATATGATATAAAAACCCAATTATAAAAGTTTAACAAGATAATCACATATTCAACGAAATTAAATTAAATTGACTGCAATATACCTACCAACTATAACTCAAACACATGGGTCTTAATCCCAAAAGTAATGATCCACCAAGATATCGACAATCACATGAACCGGAGAGAAATTTATATCGCACATGTGACAGATCCGATTAAATATAGCGCATATTGTATATAGTGGCGATTTCAACAGGATGTTAGTATGAGGCCTTGGCAGAAAGAACGTTAGGGGATGTCTAGCATTAAGCCTAGGCACCATGAAACGTACACCAGAAAAAAGTACAGGACTATCAATGAATCCATTCAGTAACCCATGCAGGAATTTTACAGAGAAGATCATTCTTCTGAGATGTAATGGATGTAGATTGAAGCGTTCCAATAGTTGCCGATGATCAAACCCTCTTACCGGATATATGCCATCCTGCCTGAAGGCCAAAAACTTAGCAAATCTACGCTGAACAGATTCAAGGAGACCAACATGATTCTGATAGAGCGGGGTTCCATATAATGCAGCCAAACTCCAGTTTTTATCTCACAAAGCTACAGAAAAGCAGTCTTAATGTAGATTCCAAAGTAAAACTCTGAGAACTTCTAATTATGAATCCAAGCCTTCTCAGGGCTGACTTGACTATGTTGTTGTAGTGTGGAACGAATGTAAATTCAGAGTCAAAGGTTATACCAAGTTCAGTAATTTGCTCTAATCTACTCAAAATAGTATCATTAATAAAGTAATTAAAATTTAAGGGTGTTTTTGATGTAGACTAACTGACCACACTACATTTAGCCGCATTCAAGCCTAACCTGTTAACAGCGCACCATACCTTCAATGTATGTAGATAGTCCTGAAGAAAAACACAATCCTCCAAACCATAAACATTTAAATATAGCTTCAAATCATCGGCAAAAGCCAGCCTATGACAAGTCAGTGACTCAATCAAGTCATTTATAAAAAAACTAAACAGGAGCGGACCCAGGTTCGAGCCCTGTGGCACACCCGACGTTACGTTAAAAAGTTTCGATTTAAAGCCCTCATATTCAACATATTGAGATCTACCAATCAAGTAGGAATGAAATAAATTCAATAATCTCCCTGAAAAACCATACTGAGTTAATTTATGCAGCAAAATATAGTGATCTATCCGATCAAAGGCTTTTTGGAAGTCGGTATAAATAACATCGACTTTAGTATTAATATCAAGTGATTCACAGATGTGGCTAGACAGACAGGATAAGTTAGTAACACAAGATCGCCCGCTAAAAAATCCATGCTGGTCTACAGAGATGAGTTCTTTTGCGTGACTAAATAGCGACCGATTCAGGATAATTTCGAAAATTTATGAGAAGTTACAGAGTAATGAGATTGGCCTGTATTTCACGATTTGATCAGAGTCCCCAGCTTTTAAAATAGGTATTATTTTAGCAGTCTTCCAAATTTCAGGGATTTGTTCTGTTGACAGTATTAAGTTGAAAATGTAGGTCAGCGGATCAGCCAGGACACCAATGCAATCTTTAACCAAGAAGCTAGGCACACCGTCTACACCAAATGTTAACTTATTTTTGAGTTTTTTACTAGCCAGAATAATCTGGGAAGCATCAACGTTGGAAATGTCAAAGTGGGGCACATTATCAGACATCGATTGATGATATGGGACCAGTCTAAAAATTTGAAAAAACACATTGCGAAATATGTAAAGTAGTATTTTTTGTGACATAAAAATTTAATTGTGATCCTTTAAAATGTTTAGAATAGAGTGAATGAGACATTACTCTGATACTAACGTGGGGATTGAATTCCATGTATGCTAAGACATTAATAATATTGTCTTCCCTTGTTCTAGCCGAGTGTCTTCGCAACTGAGGTCGAAAGCTGCCAGTATTACGCAAATTTCGCACTAAACGCGGAAACGCCGATTTGGATATCGAGCTCTGTATACCCTTTGAGCCAATGCCGCATTTTGAAGACATTCAAAATATACCGCAATCATATTGACAGCTTTATCATTAGTAAAAGGCATTTTAATAGTTTTAACGCTTTACTTATGTGTGCAATGAACACAAATGGCACTGCCTAATTTTAATATTTATTGCCAAGTTAATTTTAGGCATTTCTTTTTTCCTCCATGGCCTACTCTTCAATATTCTGCCTACCTTGCACCTGCATTTTATATACATTGATTATTATGCCCCTACATGTTTTTTTATTTTATTTTTTGAACAAAGAATATTTTAATTATTTAAAAATTATTAAATTAAGACATTTTATCATTGAACCTTGAAAAAAGACAAATAAATAACAATAAATATCGGTGTAATAGCGTCTTATTAAAATTATATGATAACTAAATATTCTTTCTTCGATATTTCAGGCTACGAATAAGATATCGAGATGTGGTTTTCACTGGCCTATTAAGCTATCATATCACTACATTTTTATGAAAAAAAAGTCATATTATTGCATTTAATTTTTTAGAGAATTTTGCAATTTTCTGTTAATAGATCAAAAAACGCGCTCTAGCGGTATTACTAAGCACTAGATATACCACAGACAAGACGGATTTGATGTAGCAATAAATGTTTTTTCCAACGAGACCAAGTTTGTTAAAATCCGTTCAGTTGTTTAGGAGTTACAGCTGTTTATTTTAAAAAACATTGAATTACCCCCCACCACTTTATTTTGATAGATACGTCACAAAGTGTTAAACAAAAACTATTTGAGTAGAGCTGAGCTTTAAAAAGCATATATTTTTTTGTAACATTTACTGGATAAATTTAAGTTTAATTAGTGTTGAACGTGCAATAGACAAAATTTTTGAGAATAGCTTACACCATACAGCAATTAGTTTCGACCTTTGTTGTGCAGAAAATTCTGATGATATGATATATGAGGAATATTTTTATGATTTTGGTAAGGGAGATTACATAGCAATTAACGATTGTCTTGCTGGGATAGACTGGAATCAATTGTTTTTGGGAGAGACATCTATTGATGTCATAGTTTCAATTTTCTATAATGTGATCTACTCCTCAATGGAAAGGTTTATTCCTCTAAAGAGGTACAAAAGTTCTTCTTTTCCATCTTGGTTTTCTTCAGAGCTTCGCAGTTTGATCATAAGAAAGAAACAAATTCACAAAAAGTTTAAAATTAGTGGTCAACAGCAGGATTATGATGAATTTGTATTGTTGAGACAACAATGTGAGTACTTAAGAGAGTTGTGCTATCAACAATACATTAATAAGGTGGAAATGAATCTCGCTGGCAATCCAAGGTACTTCTGGTCATATATTCAAAATAAAAGAACTGGTTTTAGTCTTCCCTCCAGAATGACATACAATAACAGGATTAGTATGAATATCTCGGATACTGTGGATATGTTTGCAGAATACTTTTCATCCGTCTATTCGGATGAGCAAGTCAATGACATATCATCTTTTGATTTTGATAAATCAATTTGTCTGAGCACTTTAACTCTGTCAACACAGGATGTTTATGAGGTTATTACTTCCTCTAAGAATAAGCTCTGCTCTGGACCAGATGGGATTCCGGCATTCTTCCTAAAGAAATGTGTTTGTGTTCTTACGAAACCAATACTGTTCATTTTTAACAAATCTCTAGGTACTGGTTCTTATCCCACTCTCTGGAAGAGAAGTTTTCTAAAACCCATTTTTAAATCTGGTAGTAGAAATGAAATTTCCAATTATCGGGCTGTGTGTAACCAATCTGAGTTGCCAAAGCTGCTTGACTGCCTGGTCAGTCATAGGATTGCCTGGAGTTTTAAATCTTTATTTAATCCTGAGCAATTTGGATTTATAAAAGGCAGATCTACTGATGCTAATTTGGTGCTGTATGTCAACTACCTCTACCGCTGCTTGGAGAAGGGACTTCAGGTTGACTCAATATATACAGATTTTTCCAAGGCTTTTGATCGAGTTAACCATGGGGTACTCTTGCAGAAGCTTAGGGCTTTAGGTATTGTGGGGCCTCTTCTTCAGTGGATCTCGGGATTCATCAGAGGTAGAACCCAGATTGTTAATCTTGGAGGTACATGTTCCTCTGAAATTTTGGTACCATCTGGGGTGCCACAGGACTCTCACTCGGGCCCTGTTTTGTTTTGCCTCTTTTTGATTGGTTTAGTTTGGAAACTTGAAAATTGTCGTGTGCTAATGTTTGCTGATGATGTGAAGCTATTTAGGCTTATCACATCCCTTTCTGATGCTGTGCTCCTGCAAAAAGACCTCAATTTATTCTTTGATTGGTGCCACTTGAATAGAATGTCCCTTAATATCAATAAGTGCCATAAGATTACTTTTTCTAAGCAAAGAAACCCTATTGCTTTTCTTTATAAAATAAATAATGTAGCAATTGGTGTCAAAACAGAGGTTTCTGACTTAGGAATATTTATTGACTCCAGGTTGTCTTTTAAAAGTCACATCAATCAGGTGACTGGTAGGGCAATGAAAATACTGGGTTTTATCCAACGGTCTACAACTGATTTGTCTTTGTTTACTTTTAAATTACTTTATTGCTCTCTTGTTAGGCCCATCTTGGAGTATGGCTCAATTGTGTGGTCCCCGTCATATAACTGCTACATTAAGCAGATTGAAAAAACTCAAAATAAATTTTTAAGGGTGGCGGCTTTTAGATGTGGTTACAGGAGACAGGAGTATTACTATCAGTGGGTCAGGGATAACCTTAACTTACCCACATTGGAGTCACGAAGAACATTACTCGACTTATGTTTTATGCATAAGGTTTTAAATGCTACTATAGATTGTCCCGAGTTATTGTCTCTTTTTAAGCTTAGGGTGCCTTCCAGATTGAATAGACAATCAGAAATATTTTCAGTCCCATTCCACCATACCAATTATGGCATTAATGAGCCAATTACACGAATGGCTCGAAGTGCTAATGGTCTGTCAGGACAGATAAACTTTTTTGACTCTAGGATAACATCTTTTAAGGGGCAGTTAAAGAATATTATTTCATAGGCGCTTTAATTAATTAACTCATTTACACCTTACACTGATTTATAGATAGTTTTGTATATAATGTTTCTGAATATATATGTTTGTATGGGTATGCTATGTAATACTTTTGTAAATGGATTCCGTTAATAAATAAATAAATAAATTTCAGTGAAAAATCACTTAAAAAGTTTAAGATGGCGATTACGCCCCCTGGCGACACTTCTTGGAAATCTAAAAATATTTTCCAAGGTATTATTTTTACAACTTTATTTATAAAATTTTTTACCGCAAGTCTCTATGACGAATAGTTTCCAAAATACAGCACTTTGCATTCTTATCTGGCCACCCTGTACATTCAGAAAATGGATAGTTGATGCAAATTAGATATTTCAAGAACAATAAAATTCTTAATAAAATAGTACAATCTCCCAAATTGTTGTATGGGCTTAATTTTCAATATCTCTCTGACTACTGTGATTGGTCAACATTATTCTTCCCACAACAAGATTGAACATGGATATAGTTTAAGATGATACAGCAGTTAAATTATTAGAGAATTTATAACAAGAAACAATAAGGTTTTTCTAGCAAAATTCTTTCTTCTTTATAGCATTGTCTTTTAAGATTAACAATGTAGTGGAAACCATTTGACAATACTTATATAAGTGAATTAAACACAATTTAGCATAATAATTAGTCCATTTCTGGGTATCTTGATTTAATCTGTCTTGGAAAAAAAATGTATTTTATGAAGAAAATTTATTGACCCATAAATATATGTATGTGACATTCAGCCAACTAATTTTTAAATTCAGATGTTTGAGTTAAAATTTCAGATTACAAATATTATACTATCAAGCTTTTTTCTCATTTAAGCCAATTTGGATTCTTAAAAAATCTATCATCAACAAAAGGTATCATATGTATTTTGAAAATAATAAAAAGTTAAGCAATGTTAACGTATTTGCTTACCCTGAGTTTTCCACAAACTCCATATTTTTAAATTCTTTAAGTATATTACTTAAAGACTAAGAATAATTTTTAATGTATTTATTGATCGAATACTTTGACAATAAATACAAATAAACATAACCTACGTTGCCTAATAGATTACCACCTGCTAAGCACAAAACACAAAAATATAGATAAGTGGTGGTTGCATACAAACTGATAGAAATTCTTGTGACAAATCAGCTAGCGTCCTCTCGATTGGTAACGGAAACTGTTATAACTAAATTGACAGTGTTACGTCTAATTGGACCAATCAGAATGGTAGAAAGGCGTGGCCAAACTAAGGCGGGAAATCAAATTTCATTTAATCTGAAAATCTTATCAGTTAATCGTAATATCTAAAGCAAACGCCTAATCAAAAAGGTATAGAGAAAAGAGCCTTTTTGATTAGATGTTGGCATCAGATATTCAGAATAAAAATAAAACTTTTCAGCTTTATTTTACGTATCTAAATGAGTTAATTTACTCTAATTATCAATTACCTATAGTACACTATACACCAATTACAAAATGGAAATAAAACAATATTTAATACATTTATTATTTAATTATTCTAAAAAAAAATTACTTAAAATGATTTACATAATATACAATAATTTATTATAGCAGACATTACATAAATTAGAAATAATCTAAACATGTTTAAAAGCACTTTGTTAGCATTGACCTATTGATTAGAAAAGGTTGTCAAAATTTTTGTACTATTTTCTCATCATACATCTAAAGGCATTACCACTAGGTTAATAATATCCTTATTTTACTAACACAAACATAGATTCAATAAACGACGAATTATCCCTGTTTAATATGTAAAGGGTGGCCAACTAAAGCCGCGTATCCACTGGCATTAACATTTGTAGCAACATTTGTAAACGTTTGCGAATATTGATAAACGCTTGCAAAACGAAGTCCCACCGATCAGCACATGTTGTTTGAAATTGTTCACAAAGCAGTTTTGAGAGCGTTTGTCGCGTATCCAGGTCTTTTTTTATTTTGAGGAAAACCGAGAATAGAAAAATTATAAAAATGGCCCCGTTAAGTAGAAAGAACCTTGCCGCCTGTGCTGCATTAGTATTTTGTGCACTAATAGAAAAAGAGAAGAAGAAAAAAAGAAGGAAACATAGATTTTGGGTGTCTCATTTTTAAAAAACTAGAGTTTCTATGCAGTTGATTTCTGATTCTGATTTCTGATTTCTGAAAACTGACAGAAGTAGCTTATTCAAAAATTTTACTCGAGTTTCGCCAAGAGATTTTGATTTTCTGCTCTCAAGAAAATCCCCAGAAATATCTAAAATTGACACGAACTATCGAGAGTTCGTCTTTGCCGAAATTAGACTGACCATCACACTTCGCTTTCTAGCGACAGGAGATTCCTATGACAGTCTTATGTACCTCTTCAGAGTTTCGAAGCAGCTCATTTCTAGAATAATTCCTGAAGTATGTGCCGCCATCATGAAAGCATTAGCGAGCTATGTAAGGGTAAGTAAATAACCATATAATAAATTTGACCTTTATTGAGAAAACTAGTTACTTAGCTAAACATGAGTAGGTATGGTCTATACGCTGAGTACAACCGCACTTGACGTATGTCAAAAATCAATGACTGGCTTCATCAGAATAAAGCGCTCACTGAGCGCTCGAAACTTAACCTAGCAACATCCAATCAAAATGCTTATACCTTAGATACCAGGTAAAAAGTTTCGAGCGCTCAGTGAACGCTTTTTTCTGATGAACCCGGCGAAGGTTTTATTTCATTGAAATGACATTTTTGAGATACGTCCAATGCGGTTTTACTCAGCGTATAGATCATACCTATCTATGCGATAATATAAATGGTATTTTATTTTTATGAGTAATTAGTATTTGTCTGTGATTGAGATGGACTGAAGTTTGCTAAATAGTTTCCTGCATTCATGGATGCAAATTCTAGGTCAGGATTTTCATCTGGAAAGTTTGTTTCCCAATGGTAATTTTCTTGTGGCTGCTGACAGCTGGTGGTATATGTTGCCTTGCTACTTGCATTTCGATAGGCTTCGAGCTGTTGAAGGATTCCTGAAGTTGGCAGAACATTAGTGAGTAAAGTTAAGTTTCGTTGTGGTTACTGCGAGGGTTGCTGATAGCTGGCGAACGATGCGCTAGTGTTAGCATTTTTATGGATACGGAGATTTAGAGGGATTTCTGAGGTCGGCAGAACATTAGTGAGTATAGTTAAGTTTTGTTGTGGTTGCTGAGAGCCAACGAAAGATGCGCCGGTACTTGTATTTTCATGGGTACGGAACTGTGAAGCATGATCGGAATAATGAGAGCTTGAACCAGCAGGTGAAGGAGCAGGGGTAGTGCATGTGTAGCAGAAATAACGCTTCCAGAAGATGACAGATGACCAGAGGTGTTCTTAGGCACCACATCGTCGTAACGTCCCATATCAGCATTAAAGAGGATATTACTAAACATGTGTTGTACTATGGCCTGTGTTCTTGTAAGTACGTAGCTTTGATGCGATATGCTCCCCATAAATATCACAAGAATCCCGGTCTTGAGCTGACCGCATAATATCGACTACTGCAGAAATACGAGGATCCTCGTTTGGGACGTTTGAATTTTCCTTATTCCGTTTCGCTCGTTTTGCTTTTTACAATTGTGAATTTGGTAATTCATTTGTAGACGTTGCAGAAATAGATGGTAATGGTTCCTGTTCTAAGGCTCTTTTTGGATAAAGTTCTGGTTCTATTCCTCCACCAATTGGTTCACTGTTTTCATTGTATACTTTTTCGGCAGCTACTTCATTATCAGCATTAACCTGAAAAAAAATGCAAAAATAAAAAATGCTTAATAACAAAAATAATTAAAATATGCATATTCTAAATTAACGTTGAGGTGAAACACATATTTTAAATTGACGGAAACAAACGAACAAACGCATACAAATAAAAAACAATTCTTTCTTTGCAGATGCCAGAAACCGAAGCGGAATGGTTGCAGACATGTGAAGAATTTGTAACGTTATGAAATTTTCAACAATGCATTGGCTCGATTGATGGGAAGCATGTAGTTTTACAGTGCCCTAAAAAAACCGGAAGTGACTTTTTTAATTATAAGTCGTTTTTCAGCATCGTTCTCTTTGCCCTAGTTGATGCTAATTATAATTTTCTATTTGTTGATGTTGGTGTTCAAGGAAGAATATCAAACGGAGGAATTTTTAAAAACACAGAGTTGTATGAACGTCTTCAAAATAATGCTTTAAATTTGCCATTACCAAAATCGTTGCCTGGTCGCGAGAAAGCTATTCCCTACGTAATTTTAGGAGACAAAGCGTTTGCCCTGGCTGATAAGTTAATGAAACCTTATTCAGGAATTTATGAAAAAGGTTCAATACAAAGAATTTTCAATTACAGCTTGAGTCGAGCACGCCGAGTAGTGGAAAATTCTTTTGGTATCCTAGCATCTGTCTTTAGAGTTTTAAGAAAGTCAATGCTTCTAGAGCCACATAAATCAGAATTAGTTGTGATGACTTGTATATATTTGCACAACTTCTTACGTAAAAGTAACTCTTCAGCAAATATTTATTGTCCACAAGGAGCTCTGGATAGTGAAGTAGAAGGGAAAGTTAGTCCTGGTGCTTGGAGAGATGATACTGAAATGTTGTCCCTGACTAATATTAAAAAAGTTCCTCGAAAGTCTGTAAAAATTCCTCAGGAAATTCGTGAAGAATTTGCAGCATATTTTCCAGCAATGGAGCTATTCCATGGCAAAATGAACATGCTTAGCTAAACGTACAGTGTTAGTGTTTTTATAAAGAATGAGTTTTCGCTTGTAAAATTAAAGTAACATAAAAAATATTTCTCACCTCTGAATCTACTATTTGGGAATGAGTCATCTTTTTTGTACTGCTGACAGATTTCCTGCATTTATTCTTATCCATAAGAAATCCAAATGCCTCATAGGCAAACCAGAGGCTTGTGTGTACCTCCTCCCGCCCTGCAAATTTTCAGTTTTATTGTTGGCCATCCTTATTAATAGTAAGCCTGGATTCACATGGGTACGTGATCACGGATCCGTTGCGATCACGTGACTGATATCAACCAACGACAATTAACCATAACAAAGCCTTATTGGTCGAGAGCAGTCACGTGGTTGCAACGGATCCGTGATCACGTACCCATGTGGATCCAGGCTAACGATTAAAAACACAAAAAACTGCACTCTAAAGCGATAATGCTGGAAGCTCCTCCAACTTTGATGTCAAAAAATATTAAACAAGAAAAACAGGTTCACTAAATATGCAGACCTTTTCCTGTTCCCAAACTTTGAGTTTCTTTGTTTCTTTCTCTTCTAAACGAAGTTGTCAACGAGCCTGTTTTAGCCTTTACAATATCGATGTTTGCGTTCATATTTTTCATGTTTCTTAATTTTATTATAATAAAAACCATGTCTGGCATTCCATAGTTCCGATTTTTGTCTATATAAATTTATTAAGTAAATATACTGCTCGTGGTCCCATTCCGTAGTAATATTCATCGTAAATAAAAAAATTAAATAAAAAAATAATGATTATTGTTCGAGTTATTGATCAATCACTTCAACCACAACTTTTATAAATAAATAAATAAATAATATCTTTATTTAGCAAAAGCTACATTCAATAAAAACATAAATAAAAAATAAAGTAAAAGTTGGCCATAACTGTATCAGGACTCTCCAAAACTACTAAACACTAAATACAAGTAAACAAACACTAATCGGTTATATCTATTTATCTACAAACGTAGAATATCGCGTCTCCATTGAAATCAGGCAGAAATCCACAAACAAGTCAAATCCTTGAAGTTACCGACTTTTCGCGGAACAGTGACAAACGCCTGCAAACGTTTGCAAATGTGAATGACCGACGTATCCACCGGATAAACATCGTGTTTGTAAACGATTGCAAATGTTTCTAAACGTTCCGTTTGTCAGGTGGATACGCGGCTTAAGAATGCGACGTACTGTATCTCAGAACGTACTCATCGCATAGGCATGCGGTAAGAAAAATTATGACTAAGACGGCCAAGAGAAAAACCTGGAAAATATTTTGAGTTTCTAAAATGACCGCTAGGGAGCGTAATTGCAATCTTGAATCTAAAAAAGTAAAGTTTTTGTGGATTTCGATTGATCAACCTAACAAAAAAATACTTGATCTTTAAAGTAGAGGAAAATCTAAAACTTTTTTGTTCAACAGTTTTTGCTGTATCTCTGAAAATAAAGTGGTGGTGAGGTATTCAGAGGTTTTCGTAAAAAACACCCTGTATTTTGATTTGGCAAGTCGACTTGAGAGGGCTTTTTTTGAATACTCCGACAGAAATAATAAAATTTTTCAAAAAAATTAAATGCATTGGTATGATTTTTTTTCACAAAAAAGTAGCTAAATAAAGCGCATCTCGATATCTTATTCCTAACCTAACATTTAGGAAAAGAAAATTTTATATGAATGTTTAAATTCATTTTTCTCGAATTCTCTTTTATATTAATTTGTGGCCCTGAAAAGGACGAATTTAAAAGAAAGAAGTTTTTAATGTCTCCGTAAATGTTTAAAATGTTGATCATTATGCTTTATACATTCTTAAAGTCATGGGGAGACAGACAGAACTGCAGCTTAAATTTCGGCTCTGGGTATATTCCTAATTATATTCCTAAATTTTCATATCTTCTCTGGTCGTAAGTCGACTCTGAAACACGATGTCCTTTATTCGAGCCCATAAATGAAAATTAAAACAAATTAAATCTGGTGATTGTGAAGGCCATGGAAAGAGACTTCCTCTTCCAATCCACCTCTGTTGAAAAACTGCATTAATGTGATCGCGTACAGCAATCCCAAAATGTGCAGGGCAACCATCTAACAGCAAAAATATGTTTTGCCCCAATTCCAATGGCACATCTTCCAGCAACAACGGCAATTGACTAGTTAAGACAGACGTTGCCATTTCAGGATTGTTCGAAAAAGTATGACCCAATAATTTCGCTTCCCAGTATATCACATCACACATTTAAGCTCCAACGACCTTGGTGCTGAACTTCACGAAACCAATGCAAATTTTCTGCAGACCAGTAATGCATATTGTGCATATTGACGCTACCATCGCTATTAAAGGTGACTTCATCGGTCCAAAGAATTTTGAATAAATTTTTTCTATTTTCCTGAATTATGCCCAACATCCAATGGCATTAGTCCAACCTCCGATCGAAGTCTTCCTCTTTTAAGGCCTGATGCAAAACCACATGATATAAGTGCATTGTAAAATTAATTAAAATTACTAGTAAAAATTAAAATAAGTGTTAGATAAATTCAAATAAGTCGTCGACATTTATGTCACAAATAGTCCGGCAAGATCATCCGATTTACAGGAGATGTTTCTAGGGAGTTGATTTTGGTAGACAGTGAATTGTTGTTTAACCCTTAAGATCAACTCCCTAGATCTGATAGGATAGGCATTACATAACAAAGCATAAAATTGAATGGTTTTAATTAACATAATTATAACATTAATATAATTTAAGTTTAAAAGAAAAATAATGTATAGCATAATATTAATATGACAAGGCGATAAAATAATAATTAAATCATAATGTAAAGAAATTAAAGAAATTTTGTTACAAAATCAATTAAAGAAAGAAAACTAGTGGGCTTATGGGTCAAGTTCCATGATGATAAGTTCTTCTTTCGGAGGTGAGGGCGCGCGATGGGTTGTTCCCCACTACATAGGGATTATGGCACGATCTTACGTTAACGGGGCTAAGGGCAGCGAAATTATTATGTGCTAGGCTTCAGGGATAAATCATTACTTCGAGAGGCATCTAACCACTATCAAGCATCTTGCTTCGAAAGTTAACTGGTTGAAAGTGAAGAAGTTTCAGATGTTAATTTCATTAAAAAGATTCTGGCAAAAAGATAGGTAATAGATTTGTTACGTAGTGAGTTAATTTCTCTCCGTCACAGCTGACAGCACGGTTGACTTTCGAGGAAAGCAGGAGCTGGAATGCCCCTCCAGATGGGCCGCGGGACTGCTTAAGCAGTAGTTTAAAAGACATCTGGGCGCAAGACCGGAGATCGAAGAATTTCTCTCGTTACTTTGGTTTAGCCGACATGGGCCCAACCAAACCCCATAACTCACGAATAAGCAAACTATAGAGTGTCTAGTAGAAAATATATATACGGGCCAAAACGTAATAGTTCGATACGCGGCGCCACTGGCGTCAGCATTACTAAGCCGGTTGACCAACTCATCGGCCGTAAAATTTTCTCCAAGCACAGCATATTGTAAACAATAACAAAGAATTATGGTGGAAGAAAAGTGGTAATAATATTGATAGTGCTTTAATCAAAAATTTCGGCGAATTTTATTAAAAATCGAAGGCAATATTAATTATAGTAGGTGTCTCAGTCAGCAGTCTCGTGCATATGAATTATTTAAAAAAAAAATATAACAAGGTGATTTCTAAATATCTTAACCAAAAAAATCTTCATCAAATAAATAAAAATTAGTATTACACTTCCGCGTCATCCTTCACCTAGTAAACACGTTTCGTTCTTTCCTTTCCTATCGTTTGGAACCCTTTCCTAGACCCTTTCCTGCCCTTTGCCAGTGGTAGCTGAACCTATTCACGCCGGTAGCCAGGCCGGATGATGCCGGATACATCGTGGGGGAACCGTCACCGTGCATTTCAGTATTAACAATTGTGAAAATTATCGATTCGGAGAACAGGGTATATACCCGACGGCTTTCCCGAATCTCCAAATCGTGCTGGTAGATTGCCTAGTAGTAGAGCCATTAAACTAGCAGGTCCAAGTCCAAAGTTAGGATTCTCCAAATCGCGTTGAAAGCGAAATTAATCCTGTAACAAGTATAATGTGACGGTCATTTAAACATACCTATGGTCTTTCAAAATATTTTGGACCATTGTTCGCGATATACCAAACTCAAGGGATAATGCTCTTGTGTAATATGAGGTTTTCCTTGAATGTACCCTAGTACGTAGTTAATATTTTTTTGGGTTATTCCAACTCTTTACCGTTGCAATGTAGGCCGAAAACTACCATTGGCTCGTAAGTTAGACACTAATCGGGAAAAAACTCTCACATCGCAAGGACGCCGACTTGAATATCGAGCCGCGTAAACTTCTTTTGCTACTGCGGCATTCTGAAGACATTCAAAGTAAACCGCAAGCAAATCCACAGCTTCATCTTTCGTAAATTCGCATTAACGCGTTCGTTAAAACGCATCATTACGACAGAAATGATAGAAGAGTAAGCGAAACTATTAATAATTTGAGGTATATTGATGTTCTGATTAAATATATTTTTTTTTTGTTTTAATGGCGTCTTTTCATGGTCTTCTAATAATTGCCAAAAAAAAATAAGTATAAGAGTTTTGTATAAAATTTTCTTTGGCCTTAAGGTTAGGTTAGGAATAAGATATCGAGATGTAGTTTTTACGAGCCTTTGGGCATGATTTACCAACTTTTTCATGAAAAAAAATCATACTAATGCATTTAATTTTTTTTGAGAAAATTTACCATTTTTGTCGGATTGTTCAACAAATCTGGCGGCGAGATGTGAAACCAACAAAACTTCGAGTACTAAAACAGTTAAAGTCCAAAAATGGTTCTTTTTAAAGAACACAAAAGTGTTCTTTAAAAAGAATTGTCCTTGTGTTAAAGTCCACTAAGCCATTTCTCATCACTTTATTTTCAGAGATACAGCAAAAACTGTCGATCACAAAAATTTTAGATTGTCATCTACTTTAAAGATCAAGTATTTTTTTGTTGGGTTAATATATCGAAATTCACAAAAACTTTACTTTTTTAGATTTAAGATCGCAATTACGCCCCCTAGCGGTCATTTTAGAATCTTAAAGTTCCCTAAAGTAATCTTATTTTCCAGGTTTTTCTTTTGGCCGTTTTATTAATAATTTTTTTAACGCAAGCTTCTGCGATGAGTACGTTCCAAGATATAGTGCCTCGCAGTCTTAGTTGGCCACCCTGTACTTTACTGTTTCCTAAAGAAAAATTAAACAGATTTTAAAAACGAATTAAAAATTCTATAACAAAGTAATATTTAAAGAAACATTATATCTATCTACAAAACAAAATAAACCCTTTGAAAATAAATGTGATGTGTGTAATATGTGATGGGGTATAAATCTAAACTAGAAAATTGATCATAGGTATTTTTAATTTGTGTAAGTATTAAATTCGCATTTAATAGCACTTCATGGTTTTGGTATAATCCAAGATTAAGCTATGTGTTCGAACGTATTAGGCATTTGTATTTGAAAAGATTTTGGTGGGCATATGAATGTAGTAAGTACTTGGACTTTCGACTCTATCAGTAGTCGATGTATCTTCTCCTGTGACATCTGCATATGACTCGCGATTTAATTCGTGATGAGGAGTAGGAACTGATGGTACTTCCGAAAAAAGGTTTATTTAAAATATAAACTTTTAACTTAACTAAAGCACTTATTTACTCTTGACTGTGAGTGACTGTGTGATATTAATATTTGTTTGCTTAAATCAAAATTCTATAATAGAAAATAAAAGCGACTAGAAATATTTTTTTAGGTACCGGAGATGGAATAAGAGTCGCGAAGCCTCCGACACGGATTTTCCGCGTTGAAATCTTCCTAATTATTTGGATGCAACTGAAAAAAATATTTACTAATATATCGTTTACCTAAGACTGGCTCTGAATATTTCAAATATAAAGTTGAATTGTTTTAGCATTACATTGAGTTTAATCGCTGATGCGAATTACTGTTCTCTTCTTTGTCCAACAAAGACGGCCGCATCAATGACACTAGGGTATTTTACAAATATTCCTTCTATAATGCTTTAGAACAAAATATCATTCAAAATACCATCAAATGGAGTACTTGTAACAGATCAGATGACTTGTTTCCATTAAGACGAATAATACAATGCTAACAAATATTTAATGATCGCTTATCACGAGCTTGAAGAATTGAAGAAAAAGCTTTCGGAAACTTCCTGATTTAGAATATTTGAGAAACTGCTAGCGACAAGTCCAACCACAAAAGAATTTAAAAAAATATGTTTACTGATTTAGAAAAATTATAGTATCTTGGTAATTAATCATAAAAATAAAATAAGTGCATTTTTGGGTACGCGCGTTTAGCATACAGATGAGTCTTCTTTCCTGTAGTCTCCTTGGTTTCAGTGAATCTCGCTGATGATGGTACAGTCACAGAGCATATTCCTGCTAGAACACTACAACCGTTGACTGAACATTTGGGTATAAATATTCAAATATTCCCAAATATTTAATCAATGCTACAATGCTATGGCTTTGAGTTTCAGACTCATCCGTGACTAAAAACATGAACGAAACCAACGATTTTCTTGTCATTCACCATGCTGATTGCGCCTTCTGTTATTATAGTGATTTTTATTTAAATTTCTAGGCGCATTAAGTGATAGATAATACTACAGATATAAAGCGACAAATAAGCAAGTTTCATAACTTCTAAAAAAAGTTTTAAAGTACCGTATATCTCAGTTAATATTAGCTTCTGGATGTAGGATATAATTAGCGGACGCCATATTGATCTATCGATTATCCGGTCTACCAACATGAAATGTTGAATAACTGAAACTGCTGAGTGTTGAATGTGATAAATATTTCATGAATTTCCAGTCAGCATACCTAATCTAAAATATCTAAAGTAAGCAGGGATTTTATACTGCTAAATTGAAAATTTTTTTGCATCAATAATGATAACACGTTTATTTTAAAATGACAAAATATTAAGGTGCATTCATAATCAATTCGCGAGCCAAGTTCGACGTCAAATGTAAATTCGGCATACTAACAGCCGTTCACAATAGATTTATAAATTTAAGGTCTGAACATATAGCACATGCGCAGTAGTTATTTTTTTGGTGATTCACCGACTTTGATTTTTATTATTATTTTGTTAATATATTTGTCGGGTTACGTGTGCTTGTATTTTTATTGTATTTACATGTAGTAAAAAAATTTAATAAGGTAATCAGCAGGGAGAATTTAATGTTGAGTTTTTGCGCCAATATGTTTTAAATTATAGGCCTCTTTATGATAAGGCAGCCCCCTTATACTAAAAGAAAAACTGTGGAGCTTCTGTTGCAGGGTCTTTGCATACTATAAGTGAATGTACTAATAAGTGGTTGTACTTACAACTTGATAATACTTTCATAATTTAGATGACTCATTGGAATATGTACCAGGTGTATGAACAGATACTCAAATCGTCAATCCTCATCACAGAACACAAATAAAGAGAAATGCGTGTTGCCTAATGAACAGACAGAAATTCTGTTGACAGCTTTATTGACGTTGTTGACAAAGACGGGGGCAGCCATCTTGGGTGGCGTGAAATTTAAGCCTGATATTTAGATTTGACGTAATTTGCAGAATTACAAAAGTTGATGCATTAACTGACGAGTAATGAGATATATTTAAGAGAATTTTATTTTATTTTAATAAAACAATTTGCTTATCAGTTTAGAAATACCCACATTTAATTAAAATCGTTAATTTTAAATGTTGAGAAAAAATTAAAATATTGCATCTCAGACATCCCACATCACTTCAATCAAGAATTAACACATCAACTAAAATATTATTCAATTTAAATTTGGTTCTCAAGACATTGCTTATTTAAGTTCTTTAGCTATAGATACTTACCAAAAATTATAAATTGGCATGATAGATATGGGACCAAATTTTAAATTAAAAAAAAAACAAAACTAAATTGTCTTTTAAATGTTTTATTTTAAGATAAATTTAACAAAGGGTTTTAAAATGCATAAAAAAAGTTACAATATAAATTAAATACTCCAAACTGTAAGTATGGTATTAATAAGACCTTTCATGTAAAAAATAGAATTTTTACAGGTATAAAGCATATTTTAACTGAAAATCCTAATTTCTGGAGTTTCAGAAAAATTACCTGCTTTTTCTTGTTTCCATAAGTGTATAAAACATTATAAGAAATATATAACAAACATACCTAAATAAAAAATTAAACATATATATTTTTTTACCATCTATACAATTGTAACAAAATAATATATATCCACATATTATGGAAAACATAAACTCTTATAAAGACAGAAACTTAACCTATCTCTTGAAATAAATCTGGCTTCTCATTGTAAAAGTTAATTAATAATGACTACATATAACACAAATACATATGTACAAGTTAATATACATGTTTTTTCCATTTTATTTTTTTAGTATAAGCAAATAAAAACAAAATATTACTTCTGATTTTTGGTTAGTCACAATCGGGTAAAGATGTCACAAGTCAGTGCGGTTGTCTCCAGTAAGTATGAAATATGAAACATAAGAAAACAGATTAAGACAGTGTATTGTATATACAATATTCTTCTAAAATAAAATACATAAGTTTTTATTATTAGTAACTATTGATTATCAAAATCAAAAAATAAAACACTTTAGGCGTGGTAGTTTTCAAAGCATTTTCCTTGACAAAGAGGGGAAAAACCCGGACAAGCACGACAGCGCCATGATGTTTGACCTCTTTTTCCGGATTTAGAACATTCTCTACACCTCAAGAAGTAACTTTTTGTAGAATAGTTTTCGGGAACTGAAATTTTTCCCAGTACATGTGATATCTGCACGGCTCTTTCTTAAGGCGCTAGATCCAATTTTCTTGAACCTGATGCGCAGTTTATAGCTCCCTTTTTTACAAGTGCTCGTCCATTTTTAATGTGAGATACACCTAAAAGGCTTTTTATAATATTCTCACGAAATTCTAGCAATGTGATTTTATTTCTGTTTTTCTTGGTAATTTCCCGGAAAATTAAAAAGCTGTTTTCAACTGTTATATCCAGCAAATGAAATAGAACTTTTTTGTACCAATGCACAGATTTTCTTGGACAACTATAATATGATGTCAACTGGTCAGCTCTATCGACACCAGACATATACTTATTATACTCTGCTATTTCTCTTGGTTTGTTCTGAATTTTCCCAAAACTATTTTGTACTTCTAATAGTGTAGGGTGAAATTTTGTGGTTAGGCAAAGGACCTCACGCTTATCTCTCCACTTTGAGACGTAAATCTTCCCCTTTCTCAGCCAAACATGCTCTCCTTTTTTAATTTTTTTTGTGGTTATGTCCTTTGGATTCTCTTTTCTGTATGACCTAAGTGTTCCCGTTGTATGTGTCTTACGCAGAAAAAGTTTATTGGACAGGGAAACGCTATTGTAGAAGTTATCCATAACAAGATGATGAGCTTTATCTAAAAAGGGTTTCGTAAGCCTAAGTACTAATGAATGCAATTTAGGTGTGGCTGATTCTGCCTCCTGTTTGCCCTTATAAATTTCTACATTATGTGTATATCCATTAGGTGAACATAATTCATAAAATTTTATACCATACATATATTGTCTAAAGCTAAGTCTTCCTCTATGTAAAAGCAAAGACTCATCTAAAGACAAGGCCTCATCCGGTGCATAGGCATTTTGATAATTTTTTATAAGAGTTTGTAAGAGTTAAGGTTATTTTATTTAGTCTATCTGTACTATCATTTATACTATTACAATTAAGACTACGAAGAAGTTGTTCAAAACGTCTTCCAGACATCGTGCTTAAAAAAATTGGGTGATAGTACAAAGGGTCATACGAAAATAATTTTCGTAAAACTGGAAACTTTATTTGCGCTTGCAACAAGCATATGCCTATAAAGCACTTTAACTCTTCCTTATTTGTTTCCGAAAATGAAGTAAATCGACTGTTTTTGGCGTGAGGTCTATTAGTTTTTTCTAATTGTTTTCCATACAAATTAGTGCGTGTCACAAGCAAATCCATAACTTCCTCAGTCCACAAACAGTTAAAAACTTCAATTGGTGCAGGTACATGATCAAATGTAAACTTTATTCCCGCACTTGTTGTATCAAAATTATAATTTGGTATGTCACTTACAACATCGATCCATTCTTCATCACTATTGTCCTGTGTGGCATTCGCATTTCGAAGAACTTGTGGCTCAGAATAAAGTGAGTCACTATCTGAGCTGGGCTCATTTTCTGTGGGCAAAAATTCAGGATCGCGATCATCAGAACCAGCAAAAGGGTCTTCCTCACTGGTAGAAGTTTCCCAACCAGCAGAACTCTTACTTATATCTGCCTGATCACCCTCATCTGACTTAACCTCGTCATAAAATTGCAGCAATCTCTTAGTTTCCTGGGAATCCATAAAACTCTAAAATAAGTTGCAGGTATTTTGCGGCTTAAAACGATAATCTGTGATTTTTCTAAATTATTTATGTAAAAACTGTAATTTACTAATTTACCAATAAGCAACATTAAATAAATCATTACTTACCAATAAATACAGGTGATACAACAACAAAATTCAAACACTTTCTCACAGCCACAAAAAAATAATGTTTACAGGGACACTTGTAAAAACCTAATGGGACCGGCCAGCAGAAAACGTCTGCATATGCAGCCCGAAATATCTAAACAGACAGGCTTAAACAAGCAAATTTATTTGAAAATATATCACTTGTGGGACAATTCTTAGAAAATAAATGCTATGTATGGGGACATAAAACTCAAAAGTACATATACAACCTAACAAATCGCGTCTGCAATTGCAGATACGACTATTCTTATGAGGCAAAATATTGTCTGCTGTTGCAGACATGTCCCTGCATGTATGTCTGCAATTGCAGACACGCGCGTGAATGTGTTAAGGTGGGATTAAGTCAATTAGAGAAATCTTTTTGAGAAGGATATGTCAATCTGGATGTGTCATCATTTTCTTTAAATTGAACAAATAGGTGTCATGTTTCTACTCCATGTGAATATCATTTCTACTCAAGAACCAGAAAAGTGGAGCAAACTCAATAATTGGTGATATATATTAATTTTTTTTAACTAGGTGTAGGCATATTTTTTCCTCAGATAAAAGTTTATTTACTAGACCTTAAAGTTAACTTATTTCAATGCTATTGTCTTACTCTCACGAGATGTGTATATTTAGAACTATACATATTAAACTGCGAAGATCAAAGCAGCTTACACATACATGAAGATTTAAAAGATGCAGAGTCACAACAACTCATCGATTCACTAATTAGTGATACAATAACGTCAAAAAATCAATCTGTTTCTGAAGAATTAGAAAAAATACGACGACATATGGACACAATTTATAAAAATATAACAACAAAGGAAGAAATAGATGCGTTAAAGAAATTAGTTGCTCCCATCGAAGCGACCTTGTCTGCTGTTAGGCATGGAACAGGACAATTAGGATCAAGTAAATTAATCAGCCAAAAATTCCAGCTAATAAGAAAATTTTAAAACAGAGACGGTTTTTACTCAACAAAAAAATGTTTAAAAACAAAAGCTACTCACCGACGTATGAAGAAATTATCTCATGAAGAACGCAATCAATTAGCACTAGAATAATTAAATAAATAAAAATGTTATAATCTTTAGCATTAAGCAAACAAAAAATAGAATCTTTAATCTTCAATCATGCTTTATAGACTTCTTTTCTAATTTAACTTTAAAATCGAGCTCATTTTTGACGGTTGACGGTATATCCCATCCTTCACCATTTTCATATAATATAACATTTTTGCCATTTAACTTATAACTATAAACTATAGATGTTAATAATATGTAACTTAGACCAATGATTAATTCAATATGAATTAGTAAATTCTTAGTTCTTGTATTTTTTTTTAATTTAGTTTGTAAATGAAGGTACAATTTTGTAAAAATTGTTTGCAATAAATAAATAAGATTAATAGGTATCTACTGTGTTGATTTATACCAGAATTGCAGTGAAGTATGTACACATCAACGCAATTCTGGTATATATCAACACAGTAGGTACCTATTAATCTTATGATAATAAAATAAAATAAAATTAAAGTGATAATAAAAAAATTTGTAAATTTACCCAAATTGGCCAATTCTTTTGTTTTTGTAATCTATATTCAATTAGCTTCAAAAACAAGGTATTACAAGGTTAAAGTTTCTTTTTATTTGAGAAACTTTTAGGGGTGAGAAGTAGAACGCTAAATATATATTTTTTTAACTATTCATTCATGCGCTGCTTTAAAATGGGGCACTACGCAGAGGCGTGCAGTCCATGGAAGCTGTGCAGTCTGTGCTCATCTAAAAAAAATACAAAACACCATTCTCTAAAATCAGGGGCGCAACTGGGTAGGTGCTCAGCCCCCCTGGACCCTTTTAATTGCTTCCATGGACTGTACGCCCCTGACTACAAGTCAGAAATTTCTGTTTAAAGCGGTAACTTTTAGGAGTGGCTAGAAAGCTACAAATTATTGTTTTAAATTTATATTCAATTAGCTTTAAAATGAGGTATTACGAAATAGAAGTTTCGGTAGATTTTTTTCTGCATAAGGGGATAACTTTTAGGTGTTAGGAAGTAGAAGATTATAATATATTGTTTAAAAACATCCTTTTTCCCTTAAAACGAGGTATCAGAAGACATATTGTCCCATTTATTTTTTTCTTTTTAAGGAGGTAAGTTTTTGGGGGGGTAGGGATGAAAATCTGAAAAAAAATAGGGCTCTTCACTCTATTCTACATAATAGTTGTCCAACATTTCAGTAAGATTGGTTAAGTATTTTTAAGTTATTGCGCCAACAGACAATGCGACGGGATTGGGAAAATTTTATTTTCGTGATCTAGAAAGCTCAAATGTTCATCATATCGACAAAAATCTCGAAATGCATTTTTTGACGACTACAACACTTTCCCTCTTCCAAAGGAAGTAGAAATTAAAATTTATCAATAATATTTCCATTTGCCAATAATTTATTTTTGCTAAATCGAATCGATATAATATTATAGCTAACAGTCTAACAAACGACCGCGGTTTCCAGGTTGAATATAATAAATTATGTTTAACATACATAAATAATTAAATTCATTCATTCAACTTTTCCATTTCAGGACAAAGACAAAACGGCGGGTTAATTTAAATTAGTTTCGCGTCGACGTAGTAAAGTTAACCCTAATTGGTCCGGCTCATTAGTTGCTGCGCTGGGGATAGACACAAGTGATAATCATGAGGCTTGGCTTGTTTTCCACCCAAAGAAAACTTAAAAAAGACAATCGTCAAATACGACAGTTAAAATGTCATTAACGTCGCTATTGTCATATTTGATGTACGTCAAAAATTAGACAATCGGAGGCTGGGATTCTAGCATATATGTATAAATTACCTAGCACCACGAACTTATAAATATACTGGACTGCCAATTCAATGAAAAGTAAACGACCACTACTAGGGGGCCGCCATTTTGCGTGATTGTGTCCCTTCGATGTTGGTCACTCTGACAAATTTTAGTTGTGCCAACTGTAGGGAAACAAAACAATTAAAGTTTTTGAGGGGTTATGTTTACAAAAATACAAAATAGAAAGTTACATATAGGTAAGAATTTAAGATAGTTGCGTTAGATCTGTGATTTTTCTGGTACTTCTTTAAGAATTTCGTTAAAATTTATGAAAGAAAGTAATTCTTACCTAAAATGAGACAAAGTTTCAATCAACTTGGAATAGATGCATGCACTTTTAAATATTTGTTTTATCCTAATACCATGAAAATCATGATATTCATTTAAATTTTTGCTTGTATTTACTTAACAAATTCAGTTAAAAACACTTATTTTCTTTCTATTTTTACTATTACGAGTTTTCCTTTCCTTCCATGTACAGTGTTTCCACATTAATAGGTACAACCATCTATAAGTAGAAGCAAAATATAGATTATTTTATGAGGGTTTGTAATTATAAAGGGTTTATATAGCAAAAATATATTATTCTGTCAACAACTCAATATATTATTCTATTAAAAACAACACAGACGGACAATTCACAATAATTCGGTTTTGAGAAACTGAACCAAATACCTTTAATAAAAGATGGTGATACATTATTCACGTATTAAATAAGGAGAAAGATACATCGCCTGTTCCAGACGATATACCCAAGCGTCGTTTACAAATCGCCAATAGATATCCAAATCCAAAGTATATCCAATCCGCTATACTCACACGTCAAACGTCAGCGTCGTCAACTTCATTACCGTTATTCAATATATTTTTTGTTGGCAACACTAAAAATTTTCAGAGTGACCAACATCAAAAGGACACAACCACTATAAAAATGGCGGCCAGCATGCAGTGGTCATTTTTGAGTATCGTGGCCATATGCATTAGCAGTCCAGCTATATTTATAAGTTCATGCCTAGCACTATATATATAAATTATCTAGCATATATATATTAAGTATTTATACATATATGGATTCTAGAATCAATCCGATTCCTTCAAACCGATCCTCATCAAGAAAGTATATAATATAGAGAGAATTGAGAAACCAAAATTAACTATCAGAAAAAAGCAAAAACTCGAAGTTTCTTCAAAAGAGTAAATTGAGCAGGTTAATAATGTCGTGCTAAATGTTTCAATTGACATAAAAAATATTAGAGTAAACACAGATATCCACTATGATAAGTTTGATTATTTTGAACCAAATACTGGTGTCTTAATGGAACTAGGTATAAATAAATGTTATAAATTTAAGAGATCTCTCAAGGAAAAAAATACTTTATTATATTTATTACGAGTGGTATGCTAAATATCCCTGATAACTTTTTTATTTACTACATTTTTGGATTTCATCTTAAGTCATCATCTATTCTTCGTTATAAGTATGTTGAGTTTTATTATGTTTTTAAGCTATTTTTGCCTAAAAAACTTAATATAATGATGTACATAAATAACATTGAGAAGATGAAGCAGGCAGAGAATGTGCCAAAGCCACCTATTTGTTAGTTAAAAGTGCCAAGGTAATATGCAGCAAATATAACGCATTTAATCCTTTATCCATAGTTTGTTTTATTACCGTCAAACTTAGTTCACTATTCACAAAACAAAACAACAGGATAATTCTCAAAATTAAATCAAAACAAACATAAAATAATAGAAAGGTAATTATTACGCATGTCATAACTCGGTACGACATAAAAGCTTGCAGCTTGCAAACTATTTTGTCCACTTCAGCACAAATACTAAAATTGAATTTTATTGTGAATGGTCCTATCACTTATAACCTACTTAGCATGCGTGTCCAAGTGTCACTCCATCCACGAATTGATTGTTAGGGCACAATATAGATATTCAAAATTGGTATACACTTTTTTATCAATTTACTATACATACTAGTTATAAAATGCTGAAAGATTTTATAAAAGGTTAATAAAACAGTTAAAAAGAGTTGGGTTCACATACTTACCTCCACTTTAAGCAGACGATCATCAGATAGTTGTCCTTCACCTTCACCAGGTGACAGGTAATCTGAGGTGTAGTTTAAAGATCTCGCTGGATGGTATGATGAGAGATGTATTAATGATACAGAACCCGCTGTTTTCCATTGCTTGGAGTTTCTGCAGGTTGCAGGAAGTCTGGAGAATGTGAGTCTGCTCAAGTGGTTAAGGGACAGACGTAGGTGTGGTAGAGCTGTATATTGGCCCTTCTAAAGAGCTTGTTCTTGTGCTAAAGGAGGAGGTAGAAGGCGGATAGTTGGCGCTACCAGTTCGAGCCTTGACTTGTTTCGTGATGACTTTTTGGTTAAAAACAATACCGAAATAACGGCAATGAGTGGAACATCTGAAATATTGGTGGCGTTTTATATTTGAGATGGCCAGGGGGTACTTCCTTTTGAACAGAAGACTGCCTGGGTCTTTCTGGGGTTGACGTTCATTCTCCATCGGCCCATCTAGGAGGGATTAATGAAAGCTATCTTTGCTCCATCACAAAAATAGTTGCTTTATACAGGGTGGTTGGATTATTTATGAGAGGCAGTTATTTATCTAAGTAAATCGTTTTATTACTATATCGATTCCATGGCCCTGTATAAAAAAAAATCTTTAATTAAGTCATAAAATTATTCAAATACTCCCTTGAACCTCTAATACATATATGTATAGATACTGTGTAAATTGTGTATTGATAGGGACTTAAAAATGTTAAAAAAACTTAGAACCTATTGTCATCGTTTATAGGAGAAAAAATATATATATCTACTGGTGCAAAAGAACTTTTCCTTCTTGATAACTTATAACACAATGTTTTTGTCATTTTTCCACTTTGAACATTCCACGTGCGTATAAAGATAATTTATTAAAAATAATCTGCGCTGATTAAACTAATGCGTACTACTCGAGCCTTACATGGTAACGAATAATTACAATATTTTTCAGACTTGTGAGTAATAAAATAATACCGACCTACATACTATATTTAACCTTGATAATGAGAAAAATAAGAATGTCTGTTATACAGTCCATTAAAGATTAATCTTGAAAATAGAAAAAAAAATAGAAACAACTGTCAATAATGAAAGAAAGAAACCATAATGAAATTTGTATGTCCACATTAACACAAGTGATCCCTGAATCGCACTGTTAGTGTTTGACTCCGGGTTCCGGTTACAGATCAAATATAAAGTTTTCTTTGGTACATCGCATTGCTAGAAAATCCTTTTTTCACGATAAAAATATTTCAAAGATAATGTCATATTTTTTATATTATTGTATTTTTGTTATGGCTGATGAAAAAGTGTATTTTAAAAATTTGTAAATTGATACGTTCCAAGTATATTTTAATATTCTTACAATAAATCCCTTCAGTATCTCTATGATAAGTATCTAACAAGTAATTATATTTAAATATATTATAAGTATTATAAGATATGATAGCAGTATGTATATTGGAGCAAAATTATTATTTTTTAATAAAAGAAATTAATAGTATTGGAAACATTTTTAATATTAATGTTATTGAAATTGACTTATTTAATACAATGTGTTAAACACTGCAGTAGCCTTACGTAAATAGAAAATAAAATTGTAATCAAAGACCAATGATTTCCTTGCATAAAAACTGGTTTAAAACCGATAATTTTCAGAAAATAAAATTAAAATCATTTACTTTTATAACTTTTATATTTATTCTATTTGTTTAAAACGAATGTAAATATATCTAATACCACATATATAAGAAGGCAAATTCGTCAAAGTCCGGTAGAAGCCCATTTCGTATATTACGTTTTTTTATTTATTCAGTTTTTTTATCCTTGGGAGTATGTATATGTTTGCCTAGTTATATCTGTACTAATATTATAGTACAAATATGTAACATGTATATCTTTAAATAACTGCTTGCAAGTATATATAGAACCATTTTAATAAAATCTTGGTTACAGTAAAGAGTGTCCAAATTCGAGAATGAATATTGGAATATCACAGACTGGAACATACAAAAGACCTGCAAAGTTTCATAACTTCATACTGAATATTCTTGAAGAAATAATAAAAAACCAAAAATTAAAAAAAAAAGTTTTGCTCGGGTTATTTAAAGCCGTAAAGCAAAATAATAACACTTTTATGGCCGCTAAAATAACCAGGTAATATGGTTTCTTATATATTTTTTTTAATTTTAGGTGTATATTTTTTACTATATATGTAACAGTTTTTATTTAAAGGTCTATCTTAAATCCGCACTAAAAGTACTCACTCAAATTCAGCAAAATGGAGATATATTATAATATAAATGACTACATGAGTTGACCAATAAACTTTTTTGTGATCAGATATCAGATACTTTTTATATCAAGATTCATTTAATTACCATGTGCGCAACTTGAAAAATTGGATTGTATATTCTCTTATACGTGTAGTTGCCCAGAAGTATTTATTAGACCTTGAAATTTTTAATATTTATTCATACTTGTGCTTGACGAAAAATTGCAAATATAATAAACAGAAAATAAGCAGAATTAAATGTATTGGAAGAAAATCCCATTGATTAGAAAGAGTATGTAAATGTGATAATTAAAATTTTTTTTTTAAACAACTTAACTGTACTGAACTTAAAATTAAAAATGGCTCAAAAATACATTAAAAAATTATTTCACACATAATCTAAATGACGAATCTATTAGTCTTAAAAGAAAGTAATTACTTAAAACCACCAGTTATTTATTAATGAGTACATTTATTTGAGTATCACACCAAGATATTTAGAAACCATTTTAATTTGAAAAAAGTATTTAACAGGGATAATTTAAAAAAGGCAGTGGCTAACATAGAGCTGAGGCAAATCTGGATTATTTTATACTATTTGGTTGGCATATTGTAACTTCAATGAGTTAAGTCGATTTATAAGGGATCAGTTTACTTAGAAGTAAAAAGGAATTTTTAAGATTACATATCTAGTTGTTGAGACCTTTACAAGTTTTTTCTTCAGGAAACGTTTACCAAATACGTCATTTTCAATCATAGCGCCATAGCAAAAACGAACATGAGGATGATACCGACAATGCATAAATAAATCGGAAAAATACAACAAAACCTTGCTTAGCAAGTGTGTCGCAATAGAGAATCGAGTCCAGATGCTATGTGAAAGATCATCTTCCCATCATTCTCAAACATTATGAGGCCATACTAATAAATAGGTTAAGTCACAACAGAACTCAATGTTTCATGCTTGTGAATATAAAAAGATACTTAATTTCAATACAAATCCTAAATAACGAAGATATTATTTTAAGGAAGAAGTCCATTCTGAAGTAGAGTCAATATAATATTGAAAAGTTAGTAGGGGAAGTTTTTTCTCCACAAATAAAATGCTAATCCTCTAATTTCAGGAGTGATGCATTTCGGCAAGTGTTCTTGCCATCATCAGACTTGGGCTGATGAAGTCTGATGAAGTTAGAAGTCTTCCCCTACTAACTTTTCAAGAAGATATTATTTATGAGTGGCGAAAATAAGTACATTACATTAAAAAAGTTTAATGTATAGAAAAAATATATATCTATTGGATTTTCCAGGTTTTTACTTTAATCTTTAATTATTTAATATTTTAATTGATTTAGATATTATATAAGGTATGTGTAAAGTATAATGTATAAAACTTTTTTAAAATATTTTCTCTTTGCATAAAAACGGACTGACTAGGACGCTTGATCCAGTCTCACAGAGCCAATTCGTTCCTGCAAACACATGAGCAGTTTCATCACTCCAATATCTGTAGTTACGAATCGATATTCATCAGCAAAGCAGATATTTTGGATATCGGTGATCACAAAACTGGACACTCGTTAGTTAGCTTTTAAAATGCTTTAATTTCACAAACGAATTCAATTTCGAAAGTCATAATAAGGGCATTAAACCATCTATTTAGGCTTTTTAAGTAAGATAGCTCCTGTAACAGGTAAAAGAGGATGAAGCAATGTTTACTTCGAAAGTTTTCTTACGTATTTCCGCCACATTTTGTTCATAAATCAGAGTTTGAAAAAAATATATAATATGTAAGATGTTTTAAAAGGAACACTTTTGCGTTCACCAAACAATTTTTTAACCCCTTTTACTTTGCCTTCTACAGAACTGAAACATTAATGATACAATAATAAAACCTAAATAGAACTAGCAATATAAAAAAGTTGGCGCGAAAATAATATCGCGCTGATTTGGATCACTCCGTATATTTGCAGCCTAGGCGTGCAGACAAACCAATCAACAATAATAATAGTTTCTTATATAAAAAAATGAAAGCAAAAGGTATACCTTTTGCGTAGGCGTAATCATTAAGAGAATCTATATATTTTATTACCTAATCTAACCGGATTCGAATCTGATTCAGCTGAACCCAAAATTTATCCAAATAAACTTCTAGACTCGGACAATTGACATCGATTTGCATAAAATTGTAATAAATTTATGCGAATATTACGTTTATGACATCATCTGAGGGTTTCTGCCAACACCTTTGCGTATAGAGAATTCCAGTGATTCAAAAAGTGGTTAACGTTATATTGTTTTATTGAAATGTGTAACTGTTGTAATTTTAAATGCAAATTAAAATCTAAATATAACAGATAACCTGAAATCCGTAGAAAGATCTCAAAATCAAAAAGATAAGTTTAAGAACATTTTTTTTTTCTTTCAAAAGCATCAAAACCACGATACACTTGTTATATTTTCTTGTGTATTAAATATTTTTTTTCTTCTTTACAGGTCTCTTCGACGTTAAAATAATTTGCAATGAAATTGTAAAAAATTACTATTTCATTGCAAATTATATATAATAAATTTAGTAAATACATATCGTGAAATCTAATTAAATGAAGATATAAATAAATATGTGCATTATGTGGTTGTGTCAAATATTCCACCTCAGTTCACCGGAAATCAGTTTGCGCACTTTGTCAAGGAAAAACTGGGAACCACGGACTTTATCAGATGCTTCCCAATGCTAAAAAACAAAGAAAATGCACATTCCGACACAAAATTGGTATGCAAAATATGAATTACTTAAAACGGTTGAAAGATATTGGCATGTGGCCTCCAGGCACTTTCATCTCCAATTCATGTTTATCATCCTCAAAAACATCAGCAAAGGTAATTAATACAACTTCAGGCTTACCACCTTGTAAGACTTTCGCCCCAGATAGTCATAACCTGTCGCAACGGTCGGATGCAGCAACACCAGACACTCTACCCAGGAAAGTTAAGTCTTTGAAGATTGGTTCAGACAAGGAGGCGATAGCTACTTCGAAGTTCCTAGGGACTGAATTGTTGGAGGCTGATTTTATCATTGATAGAGATGGGGAGATGAATAAAACATCAAATATATTAGACCCGATGACTCCACCATTAGTGAGACTGTCAAGCGACTCGGATGCGGCAGATGGTCGTTATTTACTGGCTAGGCTAAGAGATCCCTCAATTTTAAGACCCCTCAGGCTATTTCTTTCATATCTGCATGATCAGCCCTCCAGTGTATGTTTCGAAGGACACACCAATACCAGCATCCGATTGGCACTTGCCTCAGAGGGACTTCCTGGTGACGTGGACGCCTTGCGGAAGCTCTATTTTCGATACCATGATGCCTATGGTATTGGTCCAGCTGAAGTAGAAGCAGATCTGTCAGCCTTTGGATCCTTTTTCTCATCAGAGAAATTGGTACGCCTCCAAAGGATTAGAGAAAGCTAGAGCAATTACTATTCTAGTGGGTCTCCCACTAAGAATAAAAAATTTTAGGTAGTTTGACGCAAGAAGAGGATCAAGCACCCTCTAAAATACTGGACAATGGCAAGCTTAGTATTTTCTCTCTAAATATTCAGTCTCTAAGACACAAAACTGACGATCTATTTCTTTTGTTAGAAGAGCTTCAATTTCCTGATATCGTTGTCATATCTGAACATTGGTTAAATATCGATGAGCCCGTTCTTATTAACAATTACTCTACAGTGGCCAGATTTAATAGAACAAATATATCTTATGGAGGTACTTTGATAATGTCTAAAAGCAACGACTTTTCAGTAGTAACCAAGTTCGATAATTTAATAACTGAAAAACTATTTGAATTTTCCATTATCTATAGTAATAAATATGATCTTCATGTAATTTGTATATATAAAACACCTGACGCTGATGTAAATTTATTCTTTCAAAAATTCGTGGGGTCTTCGAGTCTCTGCCTTTAAACAGCAAAATCATTTTATGTGGCGACCTAAATATTGATTTTTCCAGTGTGTGTGCGGCTCAGGAATCCCTCCAGTCCATTTTCGATTCTTTTGGCTTAATCATGCACATTAAATCACCAACCAAACTAAAAATGTTCCCCGCAAATTAGGCCGTATTTTCTCAGATCGAAATTTTCTAAATTTTAAGCACCTATGTCTAACTACTGGTTGGAATGTCCACTCTTCTGATGTTGATTCAGAGTTCTAATCTAATCTATCTCACAAATCCTTTCCTTTAAGGCCTCTCAAACTGAAAAAACATAAACCTTGGTCTACCCAAGGCTTACGTACATCTGCTAAGAACATGCGTTCATTATTCAATCTTGGAAAATTCTCGGACAGCGCTTTCTTTCATGACTATGTAAGACTATATAAGAAAATTTATCAAAGGACTCTAAAAGCGGCAAAAGACATTTACTATATCAGGAGACTGGCAAAGTCTGGTAATGTCGCTAAAGAATCATGGTCGATTGTTAATAATCTGAGAAATAAACCTTCTAAGTCCAATACTATCTCTACCTCTACTGAGAACTGCCTTAAGAAGGCAATAATAATCCCTCTACATAAAGGAGGAGATAAAGATCAGTCTTCCAACTATCGCTTTTTTGCTTTTTCCCACACTATCAAAAATTATTGAAAGATTAGTGAAAAAAAGGCTCCTATCATTTTTACTGAAATTTAAAATACTCACTCCTCAACAATTTGGATTTTTAAATAGCAAATGCACAAATGATGCTATGTTTTCCCTTTTTAATAATGTATACGGTAGCTTAAACAACCAACATCCTACGGCAACAATCTTCTGTGATTTTTCTAAAGCTGTTGATTGCGAAAACCATGATATCTTAATAAAAAAGTTGCAACACTACGGGTTTAGAGGTATGCCCTTCGAACGGTTTAAGTCATATCTCAATAACAGGAGTCAGTTTGTGAGGATTGATGCTACGATGTCTTCTTGCAACCCAATAAAATGCGGAGTGGCCCTATTTTTTTTCTCATATTTATCAATGATATCGCTAGTCTGAATATTGAAGGAAGAACCTGCCTATTCGCGGATAATACTAGTTTTACCTGGAGTAATCCGGATATTGCCGAACTTCATAAAATCATATCAAGTGACTTAACTTTTATCAAAGCATCGTGCGACTCCAATCTTCTCTGCCTTAACATCTCCAAAACTAAATTTTTGTCCTATAAAATTAATTTGCAATCTTTTGTACTGGATAACGCAACCATTGAAGAAGCCGACTCAGTTAAATTTTTGGGGCTTACTATTGACAAGTCGTTAAAATGGGATATGCACATTAACCCTTTAACAAGAAAATTAAGCTCCGCTTGTTTTGCGCTAACTTCAATTTCCAAGGAACTTAGCCTCTCAACCTCTATAACAGTATATTTTTCCCTCTTTGAATCACAACTTCGTTACGCCCTTCCTTTTTGGGGTGTGTGTAGTGTCACTCAATTTGACAAAATTTTCAGACTTTAAAAGAGAGCTTTGCGTTATACACTTAGACTTAATTATAGAGCTCATTGCCGTCACTACTTATATATGAGTCCGTTTGTCTAATTCGCAAGCACGTTCCATCAAATTCAGATAGGCCATCCCATAATTATCCTCTCAGAACCGCGGAGTATGATTTATATCTGCCTACTCCACATTCAGAATTGGTAAAAAACTCTATATAGTACAAAGCAAAAAAAATGCACAATCATATGCCATTGAACATCAAGTCCATCACATCTTTTCCTACTTTCCATAAGGCATTAAAATCATTCCTACTGGAGAGAGGCTTTTACTCGGTAAACGATTTTTTTAATACTTAATTTTAACTTCACACACACAGACTGATTTATTATTTTTATATGTACTGTTTTATGTAGCTATATCTATATCTTACTTTTCTTTTATACTTTTTTAATGGATACTTTTGTATATTTTTATATATATACGATTTTGCTTTCTTAGGTTTCCCTTTTTTTTTTCTTTTTTTGACATTGTATACATGCAATTGTATATTTTTTAATTTTTAATTGTGTTTTGTTTATTTATTCATACTTTTGACCACATACAATTATTGATTTGTATAAGTTTGTATATTTGTTTTACTAGTTTTATTTTCTTGTGTTTTGTTTGTTTTTATGTTTACTTTAGTTATCAGCTTTGTCTACAAATTGTAAAATTTTTTGACAATAAAGCGATTGATTGATTGATAAATAGTTTAGTTTAGAAAATAGTGATTTTGTTAAATTAGGTTCTAGCGCGATATTGATATCTCAATAACTTTATATTTCAGTTATCTTTCATAATACTTAGGTTCCTAAGCATATTTAATTTAAATAAGTTTTTTTAGTACGGATAATAAATAATAATTACGTTATGATTTAATAAAATGATAATAATAAGTAATATATTTTAGGTAGTTTTTATAAATGTAGAACATTTAAATGTTAGGTATTTGCGTGCAGTTCAATGTGTTGATATTATGGTTATTTCTGAAACTTGGCTCTCAGAGAGACATAGCTCTAAGAACTTTTCGATTTACGGATATTAGTTTTTTCCAAAGGACCGATTACAGGGTAAAGATGGTGTCGTGGCAGTTTATGTTAGGAATGAATTTAATGTCAATATAACTTCTTATTGGTAATAAATTCACAATTTTTTTTGACTATTTAACCTTTTTCAGGTCATTGAGGTACTAATATTATAAATTATACTGATATTATAATTGTTTTTTTTGCCATTTCTACATAAGCATTTGGCATTATTACATCAGAGACGTTGCAAGGAAATAAACCGTCCATAGTTTAGGCCATGCTAATTCTGGCCTTTCAATGTTCTAACTAAGACTTTGATCGATGCTATATTTGTCTCTAATCGTTCTATTGTATAAAAAGCAGAGATTATTTCGGCTGATGATATACCTGATCATCATATGATTTGTGATATAGCCTTAGGCAAGAACTCAATTAAAAAAACACATAGTAGCGGTCTATTATCAATATACATCTTTATAATAGTCTGAATAAACTTAGAAATTTTGCAGTTTTATTTTGGCAGCAAAAAGCAGGAAAAATCAGATGATTCATTAAAGGAAAGTACCCTACGATTATTGACTACAAAATTGATCATTAAAGTAATTTCACAATACATATACAACATATACAGAGTGGGCAAAAAGACTAGAGAAGCTGCAAGACCGATTATTATAAGATTTCTGCCTTTCTCGGATAAACAGAAAATTCTGAAAAACGCTTATAAACTAACGCTATTTCCAATGATTTTCAATGATGAACAAGAATTCATCTATAAATTCTTTAAAATAAAGGTATTTCGGCTAAAATAAGAAAAAATCATTTAATGATTAATGGGAATAGTTTTGAGGCGGCTGATTTATTCTTTACAAGCAAAAATCAACTTTTTAGAAATAATAGTGCTTCCGCAACTCCGGGACCTCGAACCAAGTCTGAAAAATAAAAAACTACCCATCAGCCTCCCCCTAAACCTTCTCCGACAAGACCTAAGGTAAATCCGGAAAAAATCTCAAATAGTGAAAAAACATCCCAACAAATTAATAATGCTCATACTCCCATAGCCTCCAAAATTGTTACCAGAACTGTCGCTGCAAGGAAGGATTCATCTTCAAGTTCGGAAACTGCTGTTGAGAGGGGGAAAAATAAACTATTTAAAAATTTGTTCTATGAACTTTCTTATTGTGATTTTAATGTATTTATTGCATATAACTTACTTTTTATTGAACTTTTTGGTTCTATCTTTTACGTAATTATTGTAAAATATCAAAAGTTTTAATCTAAATGTACTTTGTGAGAAGAAGGGATTGTTAGGTAGTCTTATAATGCATCAATAAAAAGTTGGTCACTTAAATGTGCGTTCTCTTTCGACGGTCTTCAATGAATTACGAGATATGGTTAGCGGAGGTGAATTCGATATTTTTGAAGCTACGGAAACTTACGGGCTTAATGGAAATATTCCCACTAAAATGGTTTCTTTACTTAATTATAAATTTTATAGGATGGGTTATGAAGGAATGGGTGGTGGTGTGGGCGTATATGTTCGCATGGATTTATAGGTCAAAGGTGTTAGCGATTATCCCAGAATCAGAGATCGAATTGATTTTTCTGGAATTGGTGAGTAAGCTAAAACTTTTTTGTGGTTTTTTTTTATAGGGTGCCTTCGGGAAACTTGCAGATGTATGTATAAAACTTGCAAGTGTGTGTGTGAAATTTGCAGGTGTGTAACTACCCTATATGGTCCAGTAGTTTTTCTTGGGGATGGCAATATTGACTACAATGTAATAAATATTTATGGCTGTTTTATATTTTAGGATTTTACAACAAACTATCGACAAACCCACAAGAATCACTGCTAACACAGAAAAAAATATAGACGTGATCTATACAAATAACTTTGATTATGTAATTTCCTCTGGAATACTTTTAGCTGACCTAGTATCGGATGGTATGGCTATCAAAACCACGTTTACATGCCTACAGGCTGCAGAAGCCTATTGTTTATACCCAAGGTGGTAACTTATTGTGATTTTAGGTAATTTAATGTGATTAGGTAATTTAAAGTGATTTTAGGTGATCTTTTTTCTGAGGATCGGGGAAGAGTGTGTTGGTATCAGATATTCTATATGCCTAATATCGACCAAAAAATAAATTATTTAAACTATCAAATATTAAAATTTGATCAGTACACTGGCCTTATGACCTCAAAAAATACAGCAAAAAGTTGTCCTTGGTTAACAGATACAATAAAGGCAGTTATGAAAGATAAAGACAAATTTCTAACTGCGTAATGCAGTTGTATCACTACTAAGGCGTGAAAAAAATGCATATTTGGAATATTATGAGGCTAACAAAGATATAAAACTGCTTTGGAAAACTCTTAAAATTATGGATATTCAAATTAAAAATAAAAAATAATTCCTATCAATTTAAAACAACCAAATGATATAAATCAGTATTTCTTCTCAGTCTTTAGTAAGTGGTTACTTTCCAAACTTGTGGAAAATCTCGCATTTAACGCCTCTATCTAAGATCAATCCCAAAACATATTCGGATTTAAGACCCATTAGTATACTTCCTACAATTTCCAAAATACTAGAAAGAGTAGTATATATTCAGCTTTATGAATATGCCTCCAAAAATATTCTAAATTCTCGGCAGTCTAGCTTTCGTAAAGGACATAGTACAACGTCCGTATTATTAGATGTAATACATGATATTTATAGGTCTCGTGATGTAAACAAAGGTAGTCTTAATTCTTTTGTATTTTTCGAAGGCTTTCGACACTCTGGATCATGATTTGCTTTGTGCCAAGCTCGAATACTGTAGCCTTGATCCGACTTAGTTTTTTTATTAATTACTTGAGTGACCGGTATCAGAGAGTCGTGATTGGAAATATGGTGTGGGATTTGGCGCGCATCACCTCTGGAGTGGCCTCAAGAATGCATACTTGGACTGCCATTATTGAGCTCTTTATAGAGTAAATAAAGATCTTGAATAAATATATCAATATTCAAAGAGAAGTAACGTTGTGCTTAATGCAAAAAAATGCTTAACTTTAACTTTCAAAGCACCAAGAAATTATAGCAAGCATCACTAATCTTAACATAAATTCTGAAAAGCTTCCATATGTGAGCAGTGCTAGAAATCTTGAGTTTATGATTGATAATGACCTAAATTTCCGTGAACATGTTTTTTTTGTTACTGAAAGTCACTATGCCATTTTAAGACCACTTTATAGCAATATTCACATAATTAACCATAAGTTAAGGTAAAAGCTCTGCGAATATTTTGCCTTCCCCATGAGTGATTACTGCAATTAAGTATATTATGCCTCTTTAGACTTACTTGCTAAAAATAAATTGCAAAAAATTAAAAATACTTGTAGATCTGTTTGCGAAATAAGAAAGTACGATCGTGTTTCTGAAAAATTGGTTGAAATCGAATGGCTTAAAGTTGATAAATTGTATACCTATGCCTATTCGATTATTGTATACCAACTACTTTTTTCTACATCACCTTAATTTAATTAAAACATTTGCCACATTCCTTTTATAGAGAAAATGCACATCTGACTATGCCTTACTTTATTAAAAGCCTTCTTCATATCAGTATAAGCTACATCAACCTTTTTTCTTTTATTAAAAGCATTATGTACATATGGACAAAATGTTATTGAGTTATTTAATGTTGACTTTTTCGGTAAAAACCCATGTTGATATTCGGATATACAATACTTTACTTCATCATATAATCGATCAAATAATGTATATTCAAAATGTTTAGACACGGAGTTCAAAGTAGTAACAGGTCGATAGTTTATCACTTGATTCCTGTCTCCTTTCTTTAATATTGGAATCACCTTACTTGCACGACAAGCCTTAGGATAGATTGAAGTTTGTAAGCCGAGGTTTTTTCGGCGAATTTATACTACTCCAAAATGTTGAAGAGTTAAGAAATAGTATAGTGGCAAGTTAAACATGAATATCGCCATAATGTAAACAACATTGCCTTAAGATACAGTCATAGATTTAGTATACCTCATTTTCGTCACGCATTTTTTAAGAATAGTTTCTCCCTACATCGCTCTGCCTACCTATAACTCGTTAAATGATAACTTTAAGAATATGAACCTATTGAAGCTCAGGAAATCGATTAAATCTTTTCTTGTATCTAGTGAGTAGTAACTACCTGCTATGTGTGTTGTTTTTCTCTTAATTAATTGTTTAAATATGTGACTCACGAATATCTGTCACTTTTAACTAAAAATATTATTTATCTGTTTAATATTTTATTTTATAATTCTTAATTTTATTCGTTCGCTTTTTTTATCATGTTCCTCTATGTAAGACTTAGTTAATGGTTAAGTAGAGTATGAAGCTAAAATTCGCCTTTTTTGTCAAACATATATGTTTACAAAAATAAAAATATTTATTATTATTATTAATATTATAATTATCCCTATTATAATTATATACGATGAATTTTTACAATCCTTGCATTAATTCCCGTGGGATATTATTTTGTACCTTAATAGAATTGATGCCAAAATATTACGTTTTAATGGACTTATTTTAACACGCGGCCAAATCCGGAATTCCAAACCCGGAATATCGTATACCTAGGGTACCATGGCTAAATGCAAACATATCTGTATTTATGGAACAGCGCGATGACGCTCTCGGTAGTGAGGATAAGTGTAAGTCCGGGTATACAATAAAATAAAAAAATACAATATAATGAAATGAAGAAAATACAAGGAGAAAAAAAAGAGGATTGTACTGTGTTGGGTTGACATAATTAAGAAATCATACTTTAGCTTTAACACTACATTAGAAGAGAAAAGAACATTTATTTTTAAGCAGAATAATAAACGGCAAATATGGAAACTTTTAAAAAATGTAATTATATAATAATAATAATACTCAATGGTCAAAAACTTAAGCTACAATATAAAGATTAACTTTATTAAATTCATTAAATACCCAAATAAAGAACAATATATACATAATTTATATAAATATTAAATAGCTAAGTATAAAAGTTTAAAAATTGCCAAAAATAAAATAAATAATTAAAGGCCTAAATTACGGTTTGAAGGGTAAATGTTAAAGATATTTCTTAAACTTTAACTTAAATGACTTCTGATCTAAAGTTGACAATTCAGTTGGTATTCTATTGTGAAGTTTAAAGGCATTGTACGTAAAAGAACGTTGAAACATTGCAGTCGAATGACGAGGAAGTGTCATCCTCTCAGGAAATCGGATCACTCTTGTGTGAACGTTTGAATGAGGAACAAAATTATTCCGTAGAGTGGAGGGAAGGGAGGGGTTTAATAAAACTTTAAATAAAAAATTACCCAAGTGTAACTCTCTGCGCCCGTCCATCCTCAACCAGTTAAGCTCTTTAAATGTGTGTGAAATGTGATCGTATTTACGTAATCCAAATATTAGGCGTGAGCAAATATTTTGAACTTTCTGAATACGATTTTTATCGGCAATGTCTAAGCAAGGACCATAAATAAAATCACAGTAGTTGAAGTTGGACAGGACCAGAGACTCACAAAGCATTTTCCTCAAATGAAAACTAAGAACCTGCCGACTATTATATAGAATTTTCAACGATAAAAATTACTTCTGAATTAACAATTTAACATATTCGCGAAACCTCAACTCAGTATCCAAGACAATGCCTAAATTTTTTGCACGATCCGTCTTGGGAAGAGAAACATCATTTAATAAGATATTTAAATTATTTTTAAGAAAATCTTTATTAGGTCTAAAAATCATAACATTTGATTTAAGAGGGTTAAGTTTTAGATTATAGTTAAGTAAATTCAGGTCATGGTTTATTAAACAAGATGCATGCAAATAATCCTGATGATTGAAGTAAAGATAAACCTGGGTATCATCGGCAAAAACTCTCAGTTTACAGTACTTTAATGATTTAATTATATCCAAGGTGTAGATTATGAATAATAATGCTCTCAGGATTGACCCTTGAGGCACGCCTGATAAAATTCTAGGTTCTTCGGAAAAAAAAATTATTTGAAAATATTTTTTGAAATCTGTTATGAAGATTTAATCAACATCATCAAACCATTCAAAGTCTATAAAATTTCAGTTTCGCCAATAAAAATTCGTGGTTGTTCGTGTCAAACGCTTTCGAAAAGTCTAAAAGAATCAAAGCAGTAAACAACTTTTTATCGAATGACGTTATTATGTCATCAGTAACTCCAATTAGGGCAACATCAGTACTCAAATACTTTCTAAAGCCACACTGAGTCTCCGGGATAATTTTATTCACACCGCAGTACTCAATCAACTGATTATACAGAACCCTTTCGAAAACCTTTGACAAAGCCGGCAATATTCTAATTATTTTTAGATCACCATAGTTAGTTGGATTTTTTACATTCGGAAGTGGCTTACCTATTGATAATTTCCACTCATCAGGAAAATAATTTTGTTCTATACAACAATTGACTATGTGTGCAATGTAAACATCCAAGAAGGGACTGCAATATTTAAGTAATTTGTCACTAATTCCATCTACCCCCGAAGCATTTGTTTTTATACCATTTAGTAATTTATTAATTTGAGCAACATTAGCTAAATTAAAATTAAAGTGAATATTGTCGTTGAAAATATTTTGGTTGTAAAAATTAATTTTAGAAGAATAGTCTGACGTATTCACAGAAAATACCACTATTATTGAATTTAACGGAGCACTTGGGTACGTGACTGTCTAGTTAGTCGCCATAGTCTCGAGATGGCGACATGTAAAAATAATAACTGTATACCTAATAATAACTGTATACCTACTTACTTATCAAAACACCTTGCTTTGTTATACAGGGTGTTTCAGAACTATGGGATTAAACTTCTGGGGGTTGTTCAGTGCAACAGAAGAATCCATTTGAGTATAGGAACCCATGTCCGGAAATGCGTCACTATGCCACTACGGCCCTAAGACGCGTTAAAATTTATAAAAAACATTAATTACCTAAATAGGATCTGCTGCATTTATTTTTACCTTTTGTATATAATACCATAACAACAATTGTTTAAAATCAACGCTTATCAATGTCAATTCTCAATGTCATGTTAAAAAATTTTATAGCTTACAATTTTTAAACATTTATTGCTAATGGAAAACTTTACCAATCAAGAATTGGCGGATATGCATTTGGCATACGGAGCAATAAACTGCAATGCATGAGCAGCATCGCGGTTGTATCATGAACGTTATCCCGAACGACAGCATCCTGGATACAAAAAGTTTATTGCGGTTCATCAGCGGCTCGCTGAGACAGGCATGTTTAAGACCAAGATGCATGATACTGGTGTTACTCGAACCGTAAGAACGGTCGAATTTGAAGAAGAGGTGCTTCAGCGAGTTGCCGATGAACCATCAAATAGCACACGTGACGTCGCTAAGAATATGAATACGAGTAACGCTTCTGTCTGACGGGTACTACACGAGCAACAACTCCATCCTTACCACTTCCAGAAAGTTCAAGGTATGACTGCAGCCGATTATCATCCTAGAGTTCAATTTTGTCGATGGCTTCTGGATCACATCATTGCACAACCAAATTTTTTACGGTATGTTTTGTGGACCGATGAAGCCTCTTTCACAAGAGACGGTATTTTTAATAGTAGGAATAGCCATGTTTGGGAAAAAGAAAATCCTTATGCAATTTTTCCAAGAAAACATTAGAGTCGTTGGTCTGTCAACGTATGGGCAGGCATTGTTGATGATTATTTATTTGGGCCATACTTTCTACCGGAACGATTAACAGGACCTATTTATCTGCGTTTCTTGGAGGAAGTTCTCCCAGAACTCCTTGAAAATGTTCCACTAAACGTTAGACGTCAAATGTGGTTTCAGCATGATGGAGGGCCGGCTCACTTTGCTGAACAAGTACGCGAGTATTTGGCTCAGCGGTTTGGGCACCGTTGTATTGCCAGAGGTGGAGCAGTTTCTTAGCCTCCTAGGTCACCCGATTTAACGTCGCTCGATTTTTTCTTGTGGAGACACGTAAAGTCTTTAGTCTACGAAACTCCAGTAGAATCAGAGCTAGAGTTAATTGGACGAATAACAGCAGCATTTGAAGTTATTCAAAACGAGGATCAAATTTTTAGTGTAGTCCGCCGAAATCATGTGTGGCGTTGAAATCGGTGTATTGAGGTTGGAGGAAGACATTTTGAACAATTGTTGTGATGCTATCATATACAAAAGATAAAAATAAATGCATCAGATCCTATTTAGGTAATTAATATTTTTTCTAAATTTAAACTTGTCTTAGGGCCGTAGTGGCGTAGTGTCACATTTCCGGACATGGGTTCCTATACTCAACTGGATTCTACTGTTGCACTGAACAACCCCTAGAAGTTTGATCCCATAGTTCTGAAACACCCTGTATAAATTAACTATTACAGTAACATAAAATTTCAGATAACTTCAATTTTTCTTTCTTGCTTCCAAGTGTAATGAAATTTTACCTATTAGGGAGTGTGGTTTCAAACGGAAATACTTCAATAACACTGACCAATGTTCTGGATGATATAATTCGGACATCTGATAAAAATGAATCAGTATTTTGATGCCTCTAGATTTTTTTAAAGCATTTAACTCTATAAATCGTCCCTCTTAATCTTCAAGTTAAAATTTTACGGCTTTTTGTCAACGGCTTATCAATTTATTCAATCTTATCTAAAAAGTAGATGTCAAATTATCTGTTTAAATAATACTCAATCCGAACAGGCGGAAATATTATCTGGAGTGCCGCAGGGTTCCGTTTCGAATCCTCTTTTGTTTTTAATTTATACGTCAGACATCCTTAAATTACTATTAAGTGTTGTAAGGTTCAGGAGCTTACTGAAGATACACAACAGTAATTCTGTTTTATTTCTGAAAACTTCCAGGAAGCTGAATGTACATTAATATATAATTTAAATATTATAAGTGATTTATTCAAGTTGCATAATTTACCTCCAAACTCATCTAAGACAAATATTATAATTTTTGGAAATATAAGAAATAATATAATGCCCACATTAAGAATACAAAAACTGACTTTGTTGAAACTACAAAGAATTTGGGGGTTTTATTGGATAGTTAGTTAAGATTTAGAGGGCAACTAAAAAATGTATAAAAAAATCATTTATGGCTTAACGATTTTTATATAGGAATAGGTTTATTTTGTGTCAATCTTTTAAATGTAGTCTATGCGAGAGTACAAAGTAATTTTAGAGTATAAGTAATTTACTTATTGTGATTTTTTGTAATGGTTTTGTTTGAATAATCAATATAAACAAAGGATTCAAAGATTGCAAAATGCTTGTGTACGGTTTGTATTTGGTAAAGGAATATTTGGTTACATTTCACCTCTTTATTGGAATATAAATTGGCTTAAAATGCATGTGTCGAATACTTTATTTATGCACTTTTCTTATAAAAAATATTAATGATCCAAGGTCTCCTATAATAACTAGGGAAAGGTTATTGTTTGGTAACTCTGTACATAATGTTAATATTGGACCACTAACTAAATTAACGATACCTCACCATCAGAGTGCCCTATTTCACGTAGTTACGTAGTTTTTCGCACAACGCTGTATATTTTTATATTAAGATCCCTTCGAAACTCTTAAACCTTGACGCAATTAAATGTAGGTTTGTGCTTAAAAAATCTTTATTAGTTAAGCATAATGTATTTTAGTTAGTAATGCCATTTCTTTTTTTTTATCATATTTATTTTTTTCTGCACTCAATTTTTTTTTTGTATAATTGTAGAACAGTGCCGACCCGTAGAGTTAGTTATCTTTAGAATTTTTTTTAATGAGCTTCTTATTTGAGACTTTTTACTTTTTTTTTGCTCTTAAAATTCGATTCAGTGGCTATTGAAAGCTAGACTGCGCCAAGTTTAAGGGCCTATTATATTTGTTTTTTTATATATTTTCTATTGGTATAATTGGTTAAATAAAAGTCATTCAATAAAAAAATATATTGACACTATATGAATTAAGCTTTCTTTTAATATAAAAATATACCACAATTAAAAAATTAGTTCTTCTTTCTTATTTATTAGCGTCCTGCAGCACACGAATAACTCTTGGATCTTTAGCTAAATCACGTGCATTTTTCTTGAATTTGGTTTTCAATGAAGCATCGGCTCCCTTGCTTAACAAATATCTTACAATGTCTTCGAAGCCTTCTTTTACTGCCCAATGAAGAGCAGTTAATTCATACTTTTTCGTTGGATAGTTGATGTGCGTCTTTAAGACACCCTCTGGAATTGACTGTGCGATAGCTTTAACACAGTCAAGACTACCACTGAAAACCGCGTGATAAAGAACTGACTTGCCGTCTAAATCAATCTTTAAAACATTGGCGTCTTTATTTATTAGGTAAATAATACACTCCAGAGCGCCATCATTGGCTGCTTTATTTAAAGCCGTATCTCCGTAAATATTTTCTTCATCAATCTTAAATCCTTTCTCTTCAATCAAATATTTAACTACATTTAAGTGATTGTTCTTAGCTGCCAAATGCAAAGCTGTGTTACCTTTAGATGTCCTTAAAGTTATTTCTGCTCGGTATTTTTCCAAAAGTTTTATAGTATCAAGTTGCCCAGACTCTGCTGCCAGTAGAAAAGCTGTTTTTTCGTGCTGTCTATCTCTTACGTTTCTACTTCGTTCAAAATCATTTAAAACATTATCATAATTAATGATTGTATTGATAATAAGAGTGTTATTCTCTAAAAGAGATCTGACAATGTCATTATTTCCTTCCCTGCAAGCATTAAAAAGGGCTGTGGTATCTTTCTGAAAAATGGTGTATTACGTTTATAATGTTAAAAATATTATAAAACTTATTCAGTTTTTTTAAATTATCTGCAAACATCAAACATTATGAAAGGTTTTATATTAAAAAAGATATATATAATATTATAAATATACAAAATAAAACATTTCGAAAAATATTTGAAGATGATTGCTGAATATTTGAAGAAAATGATAAATTTCGAAAGAAATTTTAGTGAGTCTAAAGCGATTTTTCAGGTGAAGAGTAGTTGTATGAAGTTCTATAGACAATAAAACAGAAGTCGGGTTTTGGGTTTACATCGATCGATGTTTCGATTAATTATTTTTAAGATTAAGTTTTATTATTCTCACTTGACAAGTGGAATTATTTTATTTCATAAAGACCAGCATTATCTGTCTTATTATCTTTTTACACATGCTAAATGTAACTAAAGAGGTACTACGACTTTTATTACATAAAATATTTAAAAACGCTTTGTAATTATTCCTAACTATATATATTATTGTGTTTGTAACTGTATCTCATTGTTGCTTTACAAAAATTGTTAGCACTTTGAGGATGACAATAAAAATTGTTGGAATGTCGACGTAAAAACAAAAGCGAACATTACTGCTTTATTTTCTACTCATTCAACAATCTTTAAACAACTGCTCTTCACCTAAAAAATAACATAAATGATTAAATAGAGGTTAGATGTTTGATAAATAATATAATATACAATAGTAATGTCAAAATAGGTATTTACGTAAGTATGTAAAATGATCCTTTTTTCGTGAATAAGAAATCCCATGAATAAAAACGAGATTTGATCCACGTGTAACATACAAAATTGTTTCTACTACCGAAAAAAACATAAAAACATCAACAAACCCAAATTACTTTAGTGCGTAAAAAGTGAAACTGTATAAACCCTGATAGACTGAGATCCCAGGCTCCCCAGACGTTACTTATTTTCTCCTGCTCAAAATTTTCAGAATATGTACAGTAATAAATGTCTAAGGACATATGCATACACGCTAGATTGGGTACGAGACCCTTTTACAGGTAACATAACCTTAAATATAAGGATGCTATTTTGCCAGATGAATTATTTGAAAGTTGTTACCACAGACATACATACAGGGTGTTCATTTGAAAACGTCCCACCACGGATTTATTGAATGACACTGTTTAAAAAAAAAAGCCGAAATACGTCAAAAGGTTTGTTAAGGGGGACAACTTTCTAACCTAAAATTACTTCACCCCCTTTCACCCATTGCCCCCCAGGGTCATCTCCTTAAAAATTTTTTAATGGCAAGGGGTATCGAGTAATAGCTTGTTTAAAAGGTCTTTCGAAGTCTTTTATTTTGACGTTTGATTTTTTTAAATCGGTTGATTCGTTTTCGAGAAAATTAGAAAAATCTTTGTTTATCTTAATTTGTTCAGATAGAAAACAAGAATATGAAAATATCAGTTTTTATTTCAATAAGTGTTCCAAATGTTGCCCGTTTTTGGCCAAACAATATAGGCGATGTTCAAATTCCTGACTGACATTTTCAAGAACATGTTGTGGGATATCATGGCAGCTGTCGATGATGCGTTGACGAAGTTCATCCAAACTTTCAGGTTGGGGAGTAAATACAATAGATTTCAAATGACCCCATAGAAAAAAGTCTAACGGCATCATATTAGGAGATCCAGCAGGTTATTCTATAGGCCCCCTTCGCCCTATCCATTTATCTGGAAACTCGTCGTCTATAGCCATTGCCGAACGGGAAGATTATAGTATGGAGGAGCGCCGTCTTGCTGGAAATATATTTTAGCCTCATCAAGTATAGGGTTTCCATCATCATCGATTTGGTTTTCAATGGATTCAGTGATAAGCGGATTGAGGGTATTTTCCAACATATCCAAATAAATTTCACCATTTAAATTTCCGTTAATAAATAATGGCCCAATCACTTTATTTCCTAAAATGTCCGCCCATACATTAATTTTTTGAGGGTACTGGGTATGCCCTTCTACAAATGCATGAGGATTTTCATTGCTCCAATATCTACAGTTATGCTTATTAAAAAATCCATTTAGATAAAATATGCATTCATCGCTGAAGCAGATATTCTTTACATGAATAGTATTATCATTAATCGCTTCAGTTATTTTTTCACAAAACTCAACTCGCCTATCGAAATCGTCTTCGGTTAACTGTTGCAATATTTTCATTTTGAATAGATGAAATTTGGTGAACAGAGCCTAATGAAATAACAGTGGCAGCAACAATTTTGCGTACAACAACAATTTTGCGACCCAAAACTTAAACTTAAGCGACTTCATCCAAAATTTGCCGATGATCACGTTTTTTATTTGCAACAGATCCAGTTTCAGTAAACTTAGTAACAAGGTCCAAAATATACCTATGCGAAGTTATCTTCTCCGGATGTCTGGCGTTAAACGTGACGGCAGTTTGCCGGGCACATTGATTTTGGGCACCATAAATTAGAATAATTTCCACTCTTTCGGCTAGTGTGTAGACCATTTTGGAAGTAAAATCTTTAATTCAACAAATAAATTTTCACTATTCCAAGACTGTCACAAATGTAACTGATGGCAACATAAATTGTTTATTTTCCTTAGCAACTATAAATAACTAAGCAGGTATAACAATAAATACAGTTTGCCTAGGATATCTGTGTTGATGAAAAGAATGGGGAAAATAATTCAGGTTGTTATTTAGTTTTTTCCACGTCTAATCTTCAGAATTGCTGTTTATGCTGGTAGTTTCCGTTTTAAATTATAAACGAATGTAGATTTAGCAAACCCTAATGGGCAACATTTTGAATACTTATTGAAATAAAAACTGATATTTTCATGTTTTTGTTTTCTATCTGAACAAATTAAGATAAACAAAGATTTTTCCAATTTTCTCGAAAACGAATCGACCGATTAAAAAAAATCAAACGTCAAAATAAAAGACTTCGAAAGCCTTTTAAACAAGCTATTACTCGATACCCCTTGCCATTTAAAATTTTTAAGGAGATGACCCTGGGGGGCAGTGGGTGAAGTAATTTTAGGTTAGAAAGTTGTCCTCCTTGACAAACCTTTTGACGTATTTCGGCGTTTTTTTTTTAAACAGTGGTTTTCGATAAATCCGTGGTGGGAAGTTTTCAAATGAACACCTTGTATACATGTTACAAATCATTCACTAGCTTAATGAAAAAATATTACTCGTCAAAATCGAAAAGTATAGCTGAAACTAATGCTTCAACAAGCAAGTCGTTAGATGCTACTGCAGAGAATGTACGTACAACATCTTCATCGGTAACGAATTTAGCTACACAGTGTATTGAATTACATTAATCTTTTCCACAACCTTCGACTTCAACATCTACTTTACCAGAATTTTCAAGTTTTTATCTGCAACATCTGATCCCATTGCAATATCTGAGTCAGCTATTGTACTAATTGAGTTACAAGAATCAGTTAATGCCAAAATGTACTGTTAGATTATGTAAATTCAACCTCAGAAGGTAATGTTTCGATTGAACGTGAAATAAATCTTGATAAAAAATACCATCTGTATAATTTGTCATGACAGGCCAAAAAAAAATCAAAAAGATTAGCACTACTTCGCTCTGACAAAAACTATTTTCTAAATAAACTAAAAGAAGAAACTGGAGATTCAAATGAGTTAATTACCAAACTAAATAATTATCTACATTCTAGTTGTCTGTTATCATAAAATTTCTAAATTGAATTTTTTTATAAAATATCACTTACTAAAACTAAATAGGCACTATAGCAATTGAAGGGCTAGAAACAGAAGCTTCGTACACTTCAATTGAAAAATCAAATTTGTGCCCTATAACAATAAAAAAATCTCCACATCTCTGCACTGGTGTTGCTCACGATTATTTCGATCGGTTCGTGGAAACAAAAAGTGGCAAGGATACGCTTCATGATACTGTCGGGATCATACATCAAAATGTTGATTTGGATATTTCCGACGAATCAGAAGAATTAAATGTATCTTCTGTCAATGGTGAAGAAGACTTGAACCCGGAGAAAAGGAGACGTAGAACTTTTGAGGCTATATCTTTAGAAGAAGTTTCATATAAAAAAACCGAAGATGATGGATGTTCTGCAATCGCCTGTCCACAAAGCTAAATATGTACATCCGGTTAATCTACCATTATGCAATTCAATTGATATGATTTGGGTGTTTAGCCATGTTGTATAGTTACCAAACATCTTAAAGATCTCTGACAATGCTGACAGCGAATATTAGATGTCAATAAAATACGAATAAAAAATATTTTTATACTGATTATTTTTTGTACTTAATCATGAAAAAAACCAATAAAATATAATTTGATTAAATTAATTACTATTAAAAAAACTTTATTTGAAGTATTAATTAAAAAACTTATCGTTTCAGCATTAAGGCCTAATAAAATTCAATATATATCTGTATCACTTTATATTAAATTCTTTGGTGGGTACTGAGTTTGTTGACGAGTATTAAAAATTTGAAATTAATATTTAAGTAGATTTTAAAAACTTTTTATATTATTATTGACTAATAACTAAGAATTTAAGCCTTTTGACTTCGATCATTTCTTTGCCAAGAATGAGACAATCAGGACAAAAAAATTAGATGTTTTATTTTTTTTATTTTATTGAATATTGAAATCTTCTAGTAATGATTTCACGCAATTTATTATACTGCAATTAATTAAATTTTTATGGAAATAATGCTAAATTGTTGTTTTGATATTCATCAAAACCATTAACCACTTTAATTTCATGAAGTTTCTGAAAATATTGGATAATGATTGTTTATACTATTTTGTAAAACATATCCAAAAACCAGCAGGAAGAATTCAAGTAAGGCAAGTCATATTTTTACGTACCTTTCTTCTCTGTTACCTGTAAAAGGGCCTCGTACCCAAGCTAGCGGATATGCAGGTGTCCTTAGATATATATATTACTCTACATATTCTAAAAATTTCGAGAAGAAGAAAATAAGTAACGTCTGGGGAGCCTGGGATCTTGGACTATAAGAAGTATGTAAAGTGAGTACTGTACGCACGGTACTAAAAAAAAACTTTCCTATTTCGACGATGTTACATAAATATTTTAAATTTGTAATAACAGTTAAAAGATTTAAAATGTTAAGAAAATGTTTTAGAATTTTTTAACGATTAATTTAAATAAACAAAAATATTAAAATAGTTAAAGTATTGCAAGAAACATCTTCAAAAACAAAAAATATTTAGTGGGTCCGTAGCTTAAAAATATATTTGTTAAAAAAATTTAACAAAAACGACAACTTACCTGTAATTGACTTTCCATATTTAAATTTGAAAAGTATTAACGTAACTCCCAAACTATTTGGCGTTTTTATGTTACTGCATTTCATTTCATTTTTTATCTAATCTGATTTTTTTATAAACGATTTTTGATAATATTTAAAACAAAGAAACTGCAGACTATGCATTGTGTGAGTTATGTAGTGATTAATTATAAATCAAGCTTCCAAATGCAAAACACTATTATTTTTTAAGTGGAGCCATAAGAGTTCTCATATTGATAAACAAATTCAATTTGATTTGAACTTAATTATTCAATAATTCCTTTGTTCAAGTAATTTATTTATAAATTTAAAATACTTATAAATGTTTATTAAATACAAATTAATAAATTCCAGCAAAACAAAAACTAGTTTTTTTTATAACAAACAAAGTTGTATTAAATAATATTTAGAAGAATATCTACTCCTAAATAATATACAATGTGTTCAAGATAAGGATGCCTATCATGGGGATCTTGGAAAATAAAAGAGATACGTGGATGGTTAAATTAGAGAAAAGTTGCCCATTTTCAAGTCTAACAATATGCCGTTTAGAAAGTTTTAAAATTTAAAATGCCTAAAAAACTAAATTTCACGATTTCATATTTATTTTTTTCTGGCATTATTTAAAGAGATATCGAAAAACAAAAGGCCACTTTTTAAGCTCTACAAAACAGCATTAAAAAATTTTCCGTAAGATGTTTCTTTTCAGAGAAACCACCATCAACTTTATTTTTTTATAAGACGCGTAAAAAAAGTATACCCTGTATTAAATAGCATATTTTATTACGAATACGGTACGATGTATGGCACAATATGATTCTGCAATATTTAACTTAGAAAAAATGGGTTTTTATAAAATTCCTAATGATTTGGTGTGGTAGGCGGTGAAATAATGGCGCTGAGTATAGAGTAGTAGGTTATTATTACTCTTGTTTCAAAATATTAAATTAAAATCAGGTTATTGATAATTTTAAATTTTTATTCATATACGTAGGTACATCATAAGATAGTTAATTAAATAAATAAACAAATTAATTAAGGACTATAAACCCAATATAATATAATATAATATAATATTATACTTACTACAAACCCAAAAAAACTAATTTAGATTATAGATAATGTATGAATGTTCAAACAAATTACCATTACCCATTACCATATCTAAACACAGATAATGCCATCTATGAAAGGAACTGTCGAATTTAAAACACTTCTTAACATATCAGGTTCTTCTCTTGAATGACTCAAAAACTATTCTCCTCAGCCGAGTTTTTGCAATACCCCCAGAGAAAAAATCGAGCGATTTACGTCCGGTGAACAATTGGGCCACAGAACTATTGAATGTGTACCTATTAATTTTACCGGAAAACTGTTCGACAGATACTTGCGCACGATTAGGGCATTGTGCACGGGAGCACCATCCTGCTGAAATCAACAGTTTCTAACCAAGCAAGCGGTAAGTTATTCAAGGATTCTTCCAAATCGCATTCCGGTAAGTTGTAAAAATTCTCCGGACAGAAAATTGTGGTAAAAAGGAGGCCTCTTGAATCTCTTTCAAAAATTATTTTAACCCACATCATAAAACCAAAACGGTGCTGATGCTATTTGGCTTATTGAGGAATTGTTCCTTGACCAATAATGGATATTTCTCCAGTTAAAAATTCCATTATTTGTAACCATACGCTCATCCGACCAGATAATTATATGGGGAAATGTTTCATCTTCCTTACACTTCCTGGTGTACCATTCGTTCTACCAAAACGTTCTTTGCCTTTCCTCGTCATCTGGTACTTGTAGACTGTAGATTAGAAGTACTTGACAGATTCTGAATTTGAACAGGTGGAATTTATGTTTTCTCAAAATGAAATGGGCAGAAAATTTGGGTATTCCAGTGGAATTGGCAATTTTTCCAGCAGATATTTTCGGATTTTCAGTTACAGCTAATACTACATTATTTTCTTTTTCTTGATTGCACCATACTACTTAAGATTAAAAGCCCATCGTCCCAACATTTTTGTACTGGGTTGTTTTCTCTTAAGATAGGTATTTAAATACATACTACCAGCTTCAACTGTGTTGCTGTAACATGGGATATAATATTTGAGCAAAACGATTTTAACATTTCAATAAATAATTTTAACATTTTCTTAGCGCCATTATTTCACCGCCTACTAGACCAAAATCTTCAGAATTTAATAAAAACCATTTTTTCCAATTTAAATATTGCAGAATCATAGTGCGTATCGTAACAAAATATGCTATTCAATATAGGGTATACTTTTTTTACACGCCATATATAAAATTAAGGTTGATGATGGTTTCTCTGAAACGAAACGTCGTGCGGAAAATTGCTCAACGCTGTTTTGTAGAGTTTAAAAGGTGGCTATGAGAAAATGTCTTTCGGAAAAAAATAAAAGCGAAAACAGCAATTTTCGCTTTTCTAGGCATATCTCCGGAACTACTCGGAATTTTAGAAATTTCTAAACGGCCTATTGTTAGACTTGAAAATGCGCAACTTTTCTGTAATTTATGCATCTTCGTTTTTCCTTTGTTTTTCAAGATCCCTATGATAGACATCCTTATCTTGGACACACTATATAAAATAAGCAATAATACTTGAGAAAAATTTAAAAAATTAGGTCACTAATTTAATTACATATCACAGGAATAAAATACCAGGACTTGGTAATTAAAATAATTAGTATTAAAGTCATGAAGACCTCCATCACTAAAATACTTCATCAGAACATAATAGGCCTAAGTGATATCTTTTTTTTAATTCTGTTAAACCTAATAGTGCAATTTATGGTTCTTATTTAAAGCAGAATGTTATGCAAGATCTTATTTATCAAATAAATTAAAGAATTTCTTAATAACTCAAAATGTGAAATAAGTCTTAAAAGTCAAAAATAAGGTGAAAGAACTAAAAAGGTATACAATTGATACACTCTTATTTTAAAATACATTAATGCTTTTTTAAGCCTTGCTACATGTAGTAAATTAAAACCACAAGCATCTATCCAACTCGACTATACAGGTTGGGGGTCGTTCATTACGCATAGATAGATGCTTAAACACAAAATATGGAAATGTCATTATTTTTCAGTACGATATTAGTAAACATCTGACCTTGACGGAGGTAACTGTTTTACTTGCAATCAAATTTTTCAAAAATATTATATAAAGTTTTAAGCATTTCTAAAATATTTTTCTGGTGCAGGCTATACTTACATCAATGTACAACCCACATAATAGAATCTTACTCTCAAAATGTTTATTATGTTGTGTAATGCATAATGAAAATTAAAGCATTATATTAATATAAATAAAATATAGCTTCTGATAAAACTCTTAAAAGACCTCAAGTCTAAATCAGGGAGGATTTTAATGGCAGAAAAAACTTTTTAAAAAAGGTTTTGCAGCAATTTAAGGTATTTTTCCGCGTGAAATGCCATCAATAAAAAATGGCGCTATAATATGGTGGTTTAAAATTCCAGTCCAAACATTCAATTTTTGAGGATAGTGCGTAAGGATTAAAGACTTCTGTGCTCGTTTTCTTGAGACCAATATTGAAGGTATTATGTTTCTTATGTAATGAAAAAGAAGATTTTATATAGATTTGATAATAACATATTTTGTAAAAAATTTAATAATCAAATCAAATACTAGTAACAGTTTCTCTTTAATACATCTACTTAGTCTTGTTGCATCTACTTCTAGAGCACTACAAATTAGTATTTATGCCAACCTGATAAGACAAAAGGATGTCTCAGAATTCGAAACCCCATTTAAAATTATTTTTCGCAACGAGTCAGTCTTATCTTATCTTATCTTGGTATTACCGAATAGCCTCCATAAATTTAGTCATATCAACTCTTTCGAAGAGTATAAGCCATAATAAGTTAAGAAAAAGAAGAGGTCAATACTTTATAGTATGGAGAATTATTTTTGTTGGGATTAATATCAGTAAAATTAATCTATAATTGATTATTGCAAGGAATGAATAAAGTAACTTTAATATATCATTGCACCCGGTATCTTTGCACGTTAGTAAAAAAAAGAAGGCCTATGCGACATGCGCTATGCGCGAAGAATTTTGTATTGCAATAGGCAGCAGTATCTCTCTCGTTTTGTTCGTTGAAAGCACCACCTTTTCGGGTACCGCAAAAACCTTAATTCTACAAACTCAAAATTAGTGTAAACAGAGGCGCCTCAAATTCATGAGAACTATAAAGTGCACGCAGATCCAGCGTTTTCTTAGCGAGACTTAGAGTTTTCATTTTTTTCTCTAGTTACGTAGGTCTCTTTGAGATAATGGACGAGTTCTTTCAAATTCAGGCCAGCCAATATAAATATTGTTGTTATATAAAAAATAAAAATAGCTAATACCTATCAGACGACGAAGGCGTCAGCTCATTGATGAAAGACAGCGATATTGCCATTATTTTAGTCAATGCATAATCTTTAATTCCCCAATCTGTATGTAGATGCTTTTACCTTACTAGAGTGGAGCATATCTGATCTTTAGACTTGTAATTGAAATAGATATAGAGTTGGAAAAGATCCACCGAGAGCACAAGTGATATTCTATATACGTATCACGTAATAGCTGAGCCCATTTTTAGAATATCCTTGAAGTAATTTATGAAAAGGCAGCTAGATCCTTTAAGGAACTTTGTTGTGTGTTAAGTTCCAAGTTTATGTAAAATATATATTAAAGTACTAAAATTTTTACAAACTGCATGAATTAAGATGCTTGGTTTCTGCATCAAATCTTCTGAAATTTCTTGTTCATCAGAGCATCAACCATCAAAATTGAGCAAAGCAGACGTTAACTCAACAGGGGAACCTCAAAGACTTCCATGGTTAACACAGAATGTTTTGACTATATCAAAGACTACTATCTCAGCGGTCAACAAGTTAACCCTACTGTAGAGGAAATAAAGAACATTGAAAATCGGTACTTTGGCATCTTGGTATCTAAGCTGTTTTTCTGAATATTAAACTAGAAATTCATTAAGTCCCTTTACCTTAAGTGTCATTCAATAATTATTGCAACTCAATGGACAATTGCTATTGGTCGAAACATGGAATTTGATATAATTTTCGCCTTTATAAACGGCAATAATCACTGCATTTATTGATTAACTTTAAGATTTTTTTTGAATAGCTCTACAAGTGCTCTACATGTATTATTTACAATAAAATTATTAAAACCACCTGCAGAAGCCTCCAAGCATGATTTACTCTTAAATTTACATTTAAGTACTTAAAAGTTTTCCAGTAAATTTTAAAATCTTTTCTTTTTAGACTTCATTCACTTGCTGGTAAAATTTCTTATCTCTTTATAATTGTTCCATGTTTCCGCAGATTTATTGTGCTTATAATTAGGAAATGCCCGATCTCTTTGTTTCATTATTACCCTAAGGTTACCGTAAGCCAAGGCGCGGGAAATCGAAGTTTTGTAAGCTGCAAATCCATGAAATATTTTCATGATACTACTATTCCAAAAAGATATGGCGTTATTAAAAGCATTAATTGAAAAAATCTGGTGGCATGCTATTTTGCGTAACTCAATAAGAAATCTGTCAGTATCAAATTTCAAAAAATCTCTATATGTTTTAAAAATTGTAATAGATTTATCTTTTTGAGTTTGAATGTTACAAGATATAAGGTGGTGATCAGATATGCTGGGTTCTATTTGTAACGTGAATATTGCTAATATACTGGGAAGTGATGTTAACATTAAGTCAATTAAAGTTTTAGAATGCTAAATTTGTGATGCGTGTTGGTATCAAATATCAATGGCATAAGGTAGCAAATCAAACTTTCCGTACTCATACACTCTGTACTAATAGTATATTTAATGTAAAACATAATGTCCCCGCCTTGTCCATCTTGATCTTTTCTGACAATTTTGTAATCTAAAACTGAGTCTGTAGGTAGCATTAGGTACTAATGAATTTAACCACGTCTCGGATATACCAACAATTTCGTAAGATTGAGTACCTAAAGAATACGAAAATAAGTCGAAACCCATGTTGCAAGATCGCATATTAAAATGTGCAAAAGAGAACAAATGGTTTTTTTGTAATATTAAAATTAAATAAACCAAGCTTATACTCTCCGTCCGAATAAACAAGTTCAAAAATATGCTGTACCATAGTTTCATAACTTTCATTGAATGAAAACAGTAGAAGTTTGGATAACTCATTAAATACCGTAAAGTGGGGCTATTTTGTGACAATTTTCTAGGTTTTTTGATGATAAATCATGTAAACTTGCAAATAATATTATTTTAGATATGCATACTTATCGTTTCATATTTGTTCTTTCTTGATTCAAATCGATAACTCGTGAAGTAGAATTTGAGAAAAAAACAAAATAAAGTGTCACAAAGTCACCCCATGGGTCGGGGTTACTTTGTGACAGGGATCATTTTGTTTAATATTTAACGTGAAATACAATTTTGGCACAAAGTAACACCCATGCTCTATTTATATACAAAACATATATAATATTAAAATTTTAAATAAGGATATTTGATAGATAAAAACACATAAATAATTACAAAATAACTTTTATTTTACATGTCTAAATGGTCTTATGCAAAATATTAACAAAATGTTTATTAATATGTAGATAACTTTAAACAGAAGAAAACTAAGTAATAACACTGGTGGTAAGTAATATATGATACACCTGTGATTACACAACAAAATCACTTAACTCTGGAATGTCAAATAACGCTCTTCTTCCACGTTGAATTGGGGCATTTATGCCCATAATAATTTCCTAATTTCTATAAAATATCTCGTCCTTCTTTTGAGACAACTTCCACTGCTTTCCAACACGTTCCATCACATTTACTGTCGCTCCTATGCTGTATATGGTGGTAACTTGACCTAAAAAATACTTTCCTTCAAATTTAACAACGACGTACTTTCCCTCTGACTTTTCTGCTTTTTGGGCTACAATTCTTTCTTCAAGTACCCGTTCATCTTCATCACTGGAAAAATGTTCATCCCATGGACTGTCATCACTTTCCATATATTTAATTTGGTCCTGATTTTCACTGGAACTATCTGATGTTGATCCATTATCTCGACCGCTTTTTAGGCGTTTCTTTTGTTGGATGTCGGAGGGTTCAGGTTGAGGGTCATCGTTGTTTTGCGTATTCTCAGCAGAAATGGGAGCAGATCGGATGTTAAAATCACTACTACTTATGCTTTTACCTGGTGAAACGTTTAGGCGCTTTCTTCTTTTGATCTGCCTCCCTTTGGTTGCGTCAGTCCTTACATTGGTAAGGTGTTGAACAAAACTATTACCCACAACCTCAGCTATTTCGGTATCTGCTATTACAATACGAGTGCATAAACGGTCCATGACCTCGTTTGGATCTAAAGGATAAATGCCTGTCTTTCTAAAACCAGATCTTAGGCTATCAGGTCCTTTTTCTTTTAACTGACTCATCAGCTTTTTTAAAAGGCTTGGAAATTCATCCTTTGGTATGGAAGAGACTCTCCTGCTATAGTTATTTGCCTTCCACTCGTTTAAAATTTTGCACCATTTTTCCTTCATTGGGCGGAAAAAGGCCACGTCAAGTGGTTGGAGTAGATGCGTTGTATTAGGAGGTAAAGGTATAAAGCGAATATTATTAGCTTCACATGCTTGAATGACCTGCTGATTTAAATGCGAGCTAAGATTATCTCCTATAAGGGCCTTTCGCCCTTCTTGCCGTTTTAATATTGGCATGATAAGATTCAAACCAGTCCTCAAAAACTTGGTAGTCAAACCATCCCGAAGCCGTTCTATTATATCGCGCGTTTGCGGGTCCATTTTCAATCTATGTATTCCATAGTTTTTGAGATTTATAATTAATATAAAGTGGAGCTAATTGACACTCGGCATTTCCGCATACCATTAGAGAAGTACAGGCTTTGGAAGAGTTTCTGATTCGCTCAGGGTACTTTGTTCCCCTTTTGGTTATTATTTTTGTCTGGCCTGGGTCGTCAACAAGGTTTGTTTCGTCATAATTCCATATATTTTCTGCAGGAATTCCTTCTAACTCAGCCTCCAAATTATCAAAGAAATTTTTTACAGTTTCTTCATCAGTGGCAGCCCTAGCATACGTAATATTCTGCGCGATTCTCCGTGAAAGCTGCGGTTGTCGCTTCAAAAAGGACTTGACCCAATCAGGTCTTAGCATATTGTTTTTAAAAGGCTTAACTTTTTTGCCTTGTCGTTCTATGTACGATTTAACTATAGATCTTAGATTAAATGTGCTTACGGGAAAACCAAAAGTTGATACAGTGAAAATAGGGGCGACAAAGGCATCTTCTTCTTGGTCGGTAAATACTTTTTGTTGTCCAGGCCTGTGTTTGTGCCGTTCTTTAATTTTCAGCCATAAAGTATTTCGATGTATACCATATTTTTTCGCAGCACCGCGTAATGATATTCGTTTATTTTTTATATCATTAAGAGATTCAGCTAACGTTTCTTCTGTATAGTTTTTATAGCTGCGGCAGCCAATTCTTTTTTGTACGCCCTTGGCATTGTATCTAAAAGAAAACAATTTTTTTGGTCGTTCAACAGGTAAGGGGCTACTTTGTGACATTTTTTTTGTCACAAAGTCGCTCCTAGTTTTGTACTTTTTTCGTAAAAATAGAAAAAACAAATTAAAAAAAACTCGAAAGGATACAATTTTTCCAGTTAAGCAAGCAAACATATTATACTTTAATATAAACTTACCTTAGTTAAAAAATCTTTCACGGTTTTTTGTGCTCAATAGAAAGTTTACGCACAAATCGAAAAACACCTGTTTGCCTAATTTTCAACTCTGCTCTGGTATGAGGAGCGATGTTTTGCTACCGGCTTTTGTCATATTGACCTAGATGGCGCACCCGGTACACTATTGTTATATGAAATTTAAGTCGTTCTATCGTTTTTAGCGACCTGGTAAAAAAATTAATTTTAGTTAAAAGTGGCAATGTCACAAAGTAGCCCTACTTTACGGTAGTCAAAACGATGAGATAAACAACGCAAACTAAAAATTATTAATAGGCTAAGCCTATAAACCTTGTACTATTTATTAATGAATTTAAAAGAAGTAAATACTATCATTAAGAAATAGTTAATAACCTTTAAATATATAGTTTTATATTTAGAGCTGTTTAATTATTTGATAATAAACAGTTAAAAATCTCACTTCACAAGTGAACAATCACACGGTGATAGTTGTAATACTTTCCAGTTTGTTATTTATCACTAAGAGTTTTTTTTTTACAACAAATATATTATTATAAATTTTTAGTTCCTTTATGAAGTATATGTGGTGATAATGTTCTGTTATTTAGAAAAAATTGCCGCCTAAAGAAAATGTTAAAATGACTGATGTAAAATTGAAGAACAAAACAGAAGGCAGAGAGCCTATACAAAAACTTAAGAAAGCCAAAAAAATGAGTGCTCTAAACTATGAAGAGAAACAAAAGTATAAAGAAGCATGTGATATTATAAAGGAGAAAAAGAAAGCAAAATAAAAACTAAACTGAAGGGGAAAAAGTCATACAAAGAAATCAGTGGGGCAAATCAAATGCAGGGGCAATCAAATGCAGCAAAATATATTATGAGAAAAAAAACAGCGGTAATATTAGAAGAAAGATTATGGAAAATTTTACTATAAGCGACTCGCATCCTGGATATGGAAAATTATATTATTCATAAGGTGAAAATTTATTAAAAATTCAACTAAGTAAATTAATGATTTAAAGTTAAAATTACAAAAAGAGATAATGAAATTCAAAAGAGTGAAGGGGGATAAAGCACCCCAAGACAATAACTCTCCCACGGAAGTTGTACACGATTCAATTTTTAACAGTGTACAGATCTTTTAACACATTAAAAACATAATTATTATTTTCAGCAGTAATTAACAACTTTTAGACCACTACGGTAAATTAATAAAGTCAGATGAGACGCAAAATTTAGGATAAATGTGGAAATATATAAAAAATATATAAAAAAGATCCTAACTTAAAACCATACCTACATTCTTTACAGGAGAAAATGTAAAGTGAATTACAAAAAAAATGCGAGAAACTTAAAACTCGAATAATTGATTTTCTTGAAAGCGCTGAATCTAGCAGATCAAGTTCAGATAAATAAATGAAAGGATTAATAACGAGAAATTAAAAAAAACAAAAGAGAATTTTCAATCAATCTTTCAAAACTCTTCTCAGAAACAAGAATATATTATCCATTGGTTTCTCAAGAAAATTAATAATTTAAAAATTTTTTCAACTGAATTTTGAACCAAAACAAAATCCGTAACGCGGCTTTCTGAAAAGATTAAATTGTATTTAAAATATGTCAACAAATGGTTCAAATGTTTAAAGACAGATTTTATTAGAATTTTTATTTAAACAAAATTATGTTAATTTAAAGGCTAAGCAAAATGATTCCGTGTATTAAAAACTATTACACTATATAGGCATTGTACAATGAACTGAAATGGCTGACTACCTGATGTTCCGGCTTATAGTTATAATATGGTACCTTGGCTGCTGATAAGAGGTTTTGTTTTTCTGTGAGCTCTTCATGCAGTATCTTTGCGACTAAATTATGTCGTTCTTTATATTGTGTTAGTGTAAAAGTTTGACATCCACCGGTACATGCTGAATAGAATCGTTATCTCACATCCATACCTACATCTATCACTATGTACCCTCGAGTCACCTACGACAAACTTTAAATAATTTCTTGTTGGTATTACTTGATCTTGGATAGCCACAAGAAACTCTTCAGTTTTAGGGAAAAGCTGTCTCGAAGTTAATCAGTAGTTCAACGCCTATGTCGACATACTCTTGTTGAAGCTCGTATGCTATGGGAAAACCACTACATGCTTGCCATGTAGTGGTTTTCCCATCCAAGCTTGCATTTTTTCGAGCTCGATGCTATGGTGTATGGGCAGCTTAAGCTCCTGGAGTTTAAGTGGTGTTGAGTCGTCTGCTTCACATACGGCACGATGAATATCTGATGTTTCAGCCTTTCTTAAGAAAAAGGATCGCAAGTTACTAATTTGCTGACTGAGTTGGTTCCCTATGTCGGCCATTTCTCTTGCTCCCATATGCCGAGGTAGAGTAGTTCGTTCTACGGCACTACGCGGGTGATGCTTATTGGCTTTCGTTAGCAGTGTTCTAGCCTTTCTTTGCAAGTTTTCAGTGTCCGTTTTAGTCCATCCTATAATACCAAAAGAGTAAGTTAGTGAACTGACTCCATATGTATTAATAGCTTTAAATAAGTTTCTGCTATTAAGACTTGTTTTAAGGAGTCGTAGCATTCTTAGTGAACTTATTAGTCAGCTCATTCTTAATGGTTTTATGGTCTATTCTTTGCGCCTGCTTCATTCCTAGATATTTGTAGGATTCTTCTTAGTCCATAGCATTAATTACTGGACCGTTTTCTATCACATGAAAGTCACCTGGTTGTAATTTTTCCTTAGTAATGTTAATAATTCGGCACTTATTCAATCCAAACGTCATTCCTATATCATTAGATAATTTTTCCACTATTTTAAACATCTGTTCTAATTGATTTTGTGTTGCTGTAAGAATTTTTAAGTAATCCATATAAAGTAGATGGTTTACTCTGGTTAGTTCTCTATTATTCTTTTTTAAGCCGAATCCATACATAGTTGAATTAAGTTGGCTAGAGACTGTGTTCATGGCAAGGCAAAACCAAAGTGGACTTAAGGAATCTCCCTGGAATATACCCCTACGGATAGGAATCATATTAGTGCCAATGCAGTTACCGTAATATATAATATTTCACACTTTCCTCGCTTTTCATCTAGCCATTCAGTGTCGAGGTTGCATTTACTAGGTGTTGTTAATTGTGTGCCCCAGAACTCGATGCTTTCTTTAGCTGGGAAAATGCTAATGGCAGTGTTTGTTGTAGCAGTGTCATTAAGTTTTTAATAAAATTACTTCTCTGAGCGTTCAAAAAGTAAATTATTTGTTTTCATTTATTACTGGATTTATACCTTCTTAAGCGACCTGAAAAAATAGATAACTTTTTTTTAAGGGTGTCTAGACATTATTCCGGAGGACAGTTTTCTGGGTCCTGCTGTGTATGTTGTTGAATCTGACGCATTATTTTCTGTACTCTTTCTTATACTTTTTTGGTTCTGATACCTCCGATGTATTCCTTCAGTCGGACAATGCCTTTCCCCTCATCTTCAATCTTTTTTATTAGTCTCTTTTTCCATGATAGTGTCGGTTTCTCATTATGCGTAATACTTTGCTGGTTATTTAATATTTTCAATTCCAAGGTTTTAATAACAGCGGTAGCGGCACAGTAGATTATTAGATGGAGCTGCTCAAGTGTCCTAACTGTAAGAATATAATCAGGTATAATTAAGTTGGCGGCATTAAGAAAAATAGTCAATTTGCAAGAAGAGTTAACTCTAGGAAGAGCTAGTCTTATTGAGGGGTTTGTGCCTTCATACTCTGCCATTGCCAGTCGAAACTCTGTTCTGAGTTTATCATGGATTTGATCATTATGTTCATTGTTCTAATTTTCATTTTGGGTTTCTTGATTTATTATTACTGCTGGTAACGGTGCTTGGTCTGGCGGGTCTAAGTTTTCTTCTGCTTCTAATGTCTCTTGGTCGACATTGTCCTGCAAATTGTCCCTTACTTCATTTAAGGCCTGTTGATCATTTATCTCTGCTGCAATTTTCCTTTTAATAGAGTTAATTCGAGTTTCTGGGATCAAGTTGTTTCTTAGAATGACGCGGTATTGGTCAGCGACTCTCTGCTCAGTAACGTTCATATGTGGGTATTGTCTGCAGAATTCGACATGTAGCTGTTGTTTGTAGCCAATCGTCTGTTGCCCTAGATTTGTTACCTTAAAGAAAATGCGCATTTTAGATTCGTTCATGGCAGCCGTGCATTTAAAGCGCTGTCTCGGTAACTCTACTTGAGTGAGCACTGGCTGAGCTTCCTGCGCAACACCTTCAGCAGGTTGGGCCCTGGTTGGTGTTTGGTGGCTCTGAGCAATTGGGGGTTGTGATGGAGCTGTTGTTTCTTGAATGACAGGAGCCCGCCTCCTCAGCACCTTGCCACCGACGGTCCGCATGCTGTCATGTCCATGCGCCGGCTCCAGACGTGCTCTGGCGATTCCCAGGCAGCGACCTTTCTCCGAGGCTTCGGTTGTTCTCCATTTTCATGGGTGTGTGCCACCATTAAACCCTAATCCAACCTGGGCCGTTGCACTTTTATTCGCCTTTTACGACAGGCAGAGCATACCGGAGGACTATTCTTTAAGCCCGGTTCCCCACGGGGGTTATTATTATTATTATTATTATTATTATTATTATTATTATTATTATTATTAATATTATTATGTTTCTTCAAAAACTAACTTTGCCTTATTATTATTTTTAAGTTTAAAGGATAATTTAATAAACTTAATAATATTATCTTTTAACATAAAACTTTTTTTTCTATTATTTCGTTCGACTGACTTTTTTTATGTTATTTTATAAAATCTATTTAACTTTTTTCTTAATCTTATTAAGCTTTCTTTTATCTCGGTGAATTAAGCAAATTAAACTTCTCCTCGATCAAATTTGTTTTAGTAATTTGTTCGTCTTTTGGAAAAAAAATGGAACTACAGCCTTAACTGTTTTTTTGTCACATTTTTTAACTAGATATGAAAATATTATCAAAAATTTTGTATCAGACTTTATATACATTTCTTGACATTTCGTTAAAATTATTCTTAATAAATTAAATACATTTTGGTAAAATTTAAAATAAATTCATAAATTAAAAAAAAATTCAACGATATTAAATAAAGTTAAAAATTTACGGTTGCAATAGTTCCCTATTAAATTGTTATGCACAGATTTCTTGAAAATCCAAAAAAGGTAAGAGAGGAAGGGGAAGGCGAACAACAAAACTTGATGTTAAACAAACAATGATCAGTATTTTTGTTGTGACTATCTGTTTAATATAATATACAGGTGGTGTTTCAAGACAAAAAGGTAACTTAAAACAAATCTAGAAGATTTAATTAATTAACCTCAGTTTTTTTTTCTTTTTTTTTATTAATTAACAAGATGGGGACCACGTCTGCAGCACTATGGTCTTTGGTACTTCTTCAGGTATACTCTCTCGCATCAGGTGAGCCCTCACAATATAGAACTTACCGAATTCTAAACACCGGTACAAGATACCAAGACTATTACTCTTACAACAGTAACCCATATGTGGAGCACCCTTACAGGTATTACTTTTGGGGTTTTATTAATTAATTTCTTAAATAAAAAAAGACATGTAAAATTGCCACAATTACATTTTTCAGATACACATATACCGAATCAAGACCGGTCAACGACGGTAAAGTTTATATAACAGACAAGTACGGTAACACAATTGCCCACACACAAAGCGAATATGATAGAAGATATGTACAGGGTGCTCGGTACAGATCTATTGGGGACTGTTTATATTGTCCCAGTGGTTATTTTAGAGAAGGTTTTTATAGTTTTTTTATTCGCACTTTTCTTAAGCACTGACTTTCCTACTCATATTTAATTTAACCATTAAAACACGAATTAAGAGGGTGTTCCACTAAGGTTTAGGCTCTTTAACATAATTTATCTTCTTTGTAAATCTGTTTACCTGTACTAATTTGTATCTGGTGGAAAAAACATTACAGTATCCACTGCTGTAAAGTTAGGATATTTTGAAAAGTTTCCTTCCCTTATTGTTCTTTTTTAACATGTTTTCTACAAAATCCGTATATGAAAATTGTTACATTGAAAAGACAGTATTCAAATAAAAAAGAAATGATGACGCAAAATTCGTTCAAGGATAAAATCTATCGTAAGCCTAATAAAATTGACTATACAAATCAATGTGGACACAGGGGAGTTGGCAATGTTATAAAGTTTTTTTTTGTATTTTTAGATCCTGCCACTCATAAGTTCAACTATTAAACTACGCATTAACTGACCTCTTCTGTAACATTTACTTCCTTCCGTACTATAGTATATTCTTTTTTATGCTTAGAATAGGACGTATTATTAATAGTTAGTGTGTAAAGTGTGTAAGTGGTAAACTGACTGCATCTGCCTCTGTGAAATGTTTGTAAAATTTCTGGGCTACAATATAAAGTAAGCCTATTGATTTTGTTATTACTTGACCGTGAACTGCTGGATGCATCACAGAAAATTTTTTACCAGGCCGCGTGACTCATTTACGTGTCATATTAATATTGGGTTTTAAAGCTCTGTAATATTTCTGCGACACGGCTCATGTAATCCTTTGTTAATTATATAAAAAAATATTTTTGCACTATTAGTTATGATAGCACCAAGACAAAAATAAAAACTGAAGACCAACATAAAAACTTTTAAAGGATAGTACAGTTATAAAAAACGTAACGCGAACACGTTTTTTGCACTCTAACCGTTTTCCTTTATTATTCGTTATATAATTATATTATTAATTCAATCTTGGCGATTTTTGAAAACCTATTTTGCAGTTATTCCAACATTGACATTATATTAGTAACCCAAATTAGCTTATTAGGCCACGTGTGTTATAAAGACGTTACGAAAAAAATATGTTTTAAAAAGGAAAGTCTCGCATTAAAGTACCCATGAAATGCACCCCAATGAAAGTACACGCATTAACGGGTTAAACCTGTTTTATTAAAAGTGTTGCAATATTTTCAAAAATAAATATCCCATTTTATAAATTACTTACATTTACCACCAAAAATGTAAATATCAAAAAACTTAATAGAACAATTAAATTTTGCAAAAGTGTGTCTTTTTTTGAATTTTGTACTTTTTTTTTTACTTGTATTTGGCTTTGCGTATATGTGTAAATATTTTAAATAAGAAAAATTCCGTTTATAGATTTTCATTCTTTTCCATCAGAGTGTGTATCAAAAACAAAATTAGTATACCACTAAAATTTAAAAAACCCAAAATATATTATAGTATATCAAAATAAAAAACCTATTATTTTTAATAGTTTAAATTATTCTACTTATATTGATGATATTAGCGTATTGATGTATTCTAAGAAAAATACGAAAAAATCTTACAGTACAATAACTAATCAAATTAGGTATTTTTAAAATTCTTTATCATCTTTTATACTTACTATTGTAATATGTACTCCTCATCCTAGTTTTATCTGCTATTAACATAGTAAAAACAGAAATAATATAACATTTCAGTTCTCAGTTATTAAAAAATATATATATTTTTTTTTGGGACACCCTAAATGATATTCACCGCTTGAACAGAATTAATTTCCTAAACAAGAAAATTTATTTGCACTTTTCACCTTTAAATATTTTTAAAATAATTTATATATTAATATATACCGGTTACCGGTACCATTGTATTCAAAATTAAAAATGCCATTAAAAAAATGAAGGTGCCATTTGAAAAAAAAACTTAGGGGTGGTTTCTCGGGAATAAATTAGTTAGGGGTAGTTTTGAAAACTTTTAAAAAAACCATGGTCTTCCATAAAAAACGTATTTTGAATTTTTTTGCTATCATCAAAAATGGCGATGACTTCTATGCTGTAAAAGCACTTTGGGACACCCGGTATATAAAATGTGAAGCAGTTGGATATCGGCTAACTGGTTTGAACCAATATCATGAGAGAAATATAGACAGACACACATTGTTTTTGCCACTATTTATAAACCCAAGAAATTCTCGTCGTTAGTGCTGATCGTCCAACCTAGTCTTTTTCCTAATAAGCAAGTCTTTTCAGTTTAGGTTTTTTATTCTTACGTGACAGATAGTATCTCTGTTTTTTTTCTCACACTCTCCTATACCATGATAAGCAGTTTTCTCCCACATGACGTAGTAAGGTCTGTTAATAACTGCAGTTACGTCTATTCTTAGCTTTAATTGGACTTGATAGTAGCTCCTTTGCCTCAATATTCCCAAGTCTTTTCCCATAACTACTTATCGAATATATGAAAAAAATCTTTTACTCAGTCCGAGAAAAGGCTCACGACCGAATGGTAGAAAAGATAACCAAGTCTTGGGAAAACGTTCGCTCTCAGAACTTAGCTTAATAAGACTAAGTTCCTCTTAGCTAGATTATCCCGCATATCACTGCACGTTTTCACCAGATCACCGAGTCACCAAGGTCTATACCCTCCAACAATTAAAATATATTTGATGTCGACTTAGGTCTGAATACAACAGTGTAAAGCTAGTGTGGGATGTAAAGCTATATAAAATTTAAAGACAAATATTTTTTTTAACTGGCCACATAATGGCAATTGCCTTGTTAATTGCGGCCGAACTAAGTTTTGCAAGATTTCTCCTTTTGGTAAAAAGTATGAGCTCCGTTTTGTCTGAGAGCTCTGTTTGCACGCCCCACCTTTAAATCGTCTTACATGCGCTCTGCATGGCTCTCATTCCGAGGAATTTACTTGTGGAACTCGTGCCATTGAAACTCTGGCAAGCACCCACCACTTTGTACGGGGATCTTCAAAAGCTGAGCTGACTGAAAACTGCTCCCGAAAATTGAATTGATCAAGAAAACGGGTGTGTCTTAGTTTGCAAAGTAATAAATCACTTTAGTCTTGAGTTGTCGAAAATATCTTTAACAGTAAAGGAAAATCGTAATGCAATTAGTACGTAAGTATTATCAAATAGATTAAAAAAAATACATTGTAGTTTGTAAGATACATATGGTACATTTTAAAATAACCCAGTTTTTTAAGTATATGTATATACAGATGAAACGCAAATTAGACTTATTAAAGTAAGTTATCTGTCTCTCATACATGAAAAATAAACCAATAATTAACCAAACCAAATAATTACCTGTATAATATTTTTCATATTCAGCGTATTATTTTAAACCTACACAAACAAAATAATAGTAATGGAAATGCAAGCGGATCTCTAATGAGAACAATCGATTTTAAATTCAGCGCGGTTTCTTGTGTAATAATAATTACGTTGGTGGTCTTAGACAAATAAGATTGTGGGAAGAAAAACCTTTTCAAAAAAATTAAATGTTAACAAAAGATTCGCGTATGTGCGACTAATATTTTATTCTTTCGTAATATCAAGTATTAAGCACGTTTTCGAATTTTTTTTGCAAGTGCAAAATTGTCTCCAAAAACGACATTTTTTATGGTCCTATACCTGAAATTAAGTCTACACCATTACTGGCTTCTTTTTTCCTGATGATACAAGGAAGGTTAAATTAGCAAATAAGTTTTTTCTGCTGATTAACTTAGTGCAAACCGAAAAACAATCGGACCTCGCACTAAGTTATTCCAAGAAATATACATATATTTTTTTAAATAGTATCACCACCTATCGTACTTCTAAAAGGCATGCAGCTTAAATACTTCCGGACAGTACGATTTTTTGGTAATATATTGCATTCCGCTATAACGATCACAAATATATCAGGATAAAGAACGCCACCTGCGAGTTTTGGGTCTGCAGGAGGGGTTTCGGAAGCACCTGAAGTTTGTCTACATAAATGCGTCTATCCTCCAACGGTCCCAACTAGACCCCATAAGGCTCTATTAAACCTTACTCCCCTGGAAACTTGACTCGTTGGGAAGCACCCTACTATGTTCCAAGCTGAAGTATTCGTTGTGTTAAAATGTTCAGCTCAGCTAAATATGTAGCTGCTGCGTTACCAAACAGTCTGCTAGATAGAAAGATACTGCGGATATGGAGGGCTGAGACTCCTCTTTTAATTAGGCACTAGCACTTGGGATACACGGACAATGGAGTGCCGTTGGTGTTGGGAGGAGAATTATTTAGGAAAGTTACAATTATCACAATAAAAGAGGCCTATGGAAAAAGCCTTGAAATGAAAAGGTGTAATAAAATAAAAATTGTATGATAGTTGTAGGACGTCTTTATTATATATTTATAAATAACTAACCACCACTGAGTTTCTTAACTGTCACCATATCTAAAAAATATGATAATATGACAAATGGTGTGGTGGTGCTGGTACGTAGTGTCTACGTAGAAAAGGATTTTAGTAAAAATTTTTATATGATCCAAATCTCTGTCAATTAAAAGATATTCATTACTAGCCGATGGTTCATTTTTTAACTTGTACTAGAAATGCCATACGCGTGATCTGAGCTATGCACTTAAGAATTTTCATTCATTTTTCATTATTCTTTAATTATTGTATGGGGTATAGTCTCTAAAACAAAACATTTTCATTACAAATTTATAGATGGCCTGCAGCTTGATCAATATGCTTTACTTGAAAGTTGAAATAATCATTATTGTAATAAGGAATTAAAATTCAAGCATCTGCTTAAATCCTTTTGTTGGCATTTCAAAACTTGGTCTACAGTGAAAGCCGTTAATAACTCATTATTTTCAACCTAAGATAAAAATGCATACTGCGTATTTTGTTTGGAAATCAATTATCTGCTCAATTGATGTTATAGAGCATCCTGTATAAGAAAAATATTTTTTTTTAATAATTGGAAAGTTATTAAGCGATATTTATTTGTTTTTTCATTTTCCAGTTTCAGATAACGTGTCAACTTTACTAACTTAATCAATCTTTAAAAATAAAGAACCTGCAAATATTGCAACCTTAAGCTTTAGGCACTTTTATTATAATTTTTTATAATCTATATAAATTATAATTATATCTGAATGTATAACCTCACTGCGCTACATACTTATAAAAAGCAACAAATAATCTAACAGCACTCTATCTATTTTATATTTTCTTCCTTTATAGATTTAAAATTGTAAATTTAGATTTGTAAAAAAATGTCCTGTGGTAATTTTTAGCAATGCAAGTCACAACTTGTACGGCCAATACCTGTGGACAAAACGCTCAGTGCCAAGTAATAGGTGGTAGACCAGTTTGTTCTTGCTACAGGGGATACTCTGGGGATCCTCTATCTGTATGTACTAGGTAAGATTAAAAAAGCTACCTTACTTTTACAATAGTTTTAATATTTAATAATTATAGGTCAGAATGTCTCTCAGATGGAGAATGTAGGGATCATTTAACATGCAGAAATGGCAGATGCATTGATCCATGCGCAGGAACTTGTGGAGTAAATGCTGACTGTCAAGCCAGAAACCACGTGCCCGTTTGTAGTTGCCCTCCAGGATATACTGGAAGCCCTTTTAGCAGTTGTAGGAGATTTGATCCCTGTATGTGAAACTTCAAAACAGTGGCGTAACAAAGAGGTCTAGAGCTCCTACGTAAATTTAAAAAAAAATTTACTCCCCCTAACATACATTTTAGTGCGTGATTCCCTAACGAATGCTTAATTTTTTTCAGTAAATCTCGTCGAAATCATAATTTAAATTATCAGTGCATTAACTTTCAATAACAACTCTCAAATAAGAAGTTAATAAAAGAGGACGATAATATTTCTCCTACGGCTACTAACTCAAAATTCAAATTGAACGTAAAGATGGGGAATACGCTGCATTTCCCTCTCACCGGCAAACGTAAGTGCGAATCGATAAAGTCATTCATTGTCTTTCTTTTTTTAGTCAAATGTTTTGCATGAGAATATATAATGAATGTTTAATTAATCCATCAATATTGTGGCACCAGGAAAGTAACTTGCCGTATAAAATACTTAATGATTTTTAATTACAACTCACATAATTGGCATATACATAAAACTAAAGAACATTCGTAACTTAAAAAAAATAAATATTTGCATTCCTCTATGGCGATGTCCACATGTAAGGTGAATAATTTATAAAATAATACAAAAGTTACAGGTTTCTTGATTAGAAGAACTATTTCTTAGCGTCATTCGATTTTGGTTTTTGAAAATAAACACACAGTACTTGGCAATCTTGACCTAGCGGCATACATTCTTTATAACGAATTCATAATGTTGTTCCTCAGGGCTCTGTCCTTACTATTATTATAACCGATAGTAATTTTAATATACGTTAAAGGTATTGAATCAAATGATCTTTTGCAACTGGTAAAATTGGAGTCTCTTGAATTAATTTGCATGTTAACACAATTAATCACCAAACAATGGTTTTGGGTAAAGAAACTTTAAAGCAAAGTCACGCAGGGTGTTTTTCTCTCAGGGACACTCAGGATAAAAATGATAGATAGGATAAAAATGATAAACTGCTGTAAGATTTTTTGGAATATATTTAGACCTCAAACTACAATGGGGTATACACAAATACATTGACTATCTTGGTCCAAAAATCATACATCATATACAATTTTGACCTAGCAACATTCGGCGAAGATGCCAAGAGTCTTCGGTTTGCAGGATTTGAATGTAGAAATAATTGCTGGTATATGTTGTATATTTTTGGAAATGATCGTCAAGCGGAGTTGGGAGTATTATTATAGACATTCATCATTATGTCACGAGGGATATGTATATCTTGTTATAGTCTACTGGACGCTAATGAAAGAATAAAAAAACTAAATTTTAAATAGTTTTTGAAATCAATCAAAATCCAAATATAAATGCAATTGCATATTATTACTACCCTCGTATCAAGTTACGCCACTGTTTTAAATTTATGATTTTATTGTGTTTAACATGTCTTATTTGTAGCTGAGTTGTGCCATCCTAGTCCTTGTGGACAAAACACTAACTGTGAAGTAGTTAATGGGGTGCCCACCTGTAAATGTCGTCCAGGTAAAACATATTTCTCCTTTTTTTTATTATCGCACTTTATGCTACTCATTTAAATAGGGTTTCAGGGTTCTCCCATAGCAGGATGTCGTCACGAATGCGAAAGTGATGGTGAATGTAATTCTAATCAGGCTTGCATAGATTTCCGTTGCCAAAATCCCTGCAGTACACAATGCGGTGAAAATGCAGACTGCCAAGTTAGAAACCATCAGGCCATTTGTTCTTGTCCCAAGGTAAATATTATTTCGACTAATTACAACAAATATTCATTAAGAAAACTAAAATATATTTTACTGATTTTACTTCATACTGTTAGTATCTACATTTCTCTTCTTAAAGAAAGAAATGAATAGTTGTAACCTCTTGTGGCAATTGTTTGAAAAATTAAAATATTTTAATCACATTCTCGATATCGATGAGACTAATACTAATTGTTTCCTATATACGGTCGTGCTTTAGCTTTAGCCAAACACCATACGTCATAAGTTCCTACAACTTTCAGAATTACTTTGGCAACCCTTCGATATCTTGCAAACCGGAATGCTACGGTGACGTAGACTGCCCACCAGGTAGACCCGCCTGTTTCTATGGTATTTGCAAAAGCCCGTGCGAGGGAGTCTGCGGTGTAGGTGCTGATTGTAACTTGAGAGGACTGACACCAGTTTGTTCTTGTCCGAAGGATATGACCGGGGATCCGTTTGTGAGGTGTAGACCTTTTGAAGCACGTGAGTAGCCACTGAAAACTTTGTACAATGAATGGTGAAAGCAATTCAAATGACTTTTTAGGCGATCTCTGTGAACCGAATCCTTGCGGAGCCAATGCATACTGTGAACCTGGATTCGAGACTAGGAATCCTTCAAAAGAACGCCCGGTGTGTTTCTGTCAAACCGGGTATGTTGGCAATCCCGTAACAGGATGCAGCAGGGGTGAATGTTTAGGAGATGGTGATTGTCCTAGCAACAGAGCTTGTATTGACTATGCGTAAGTAATTTTTTTCTTATGCACTAATATCACCACAAAAAAATTATTTAACAAAGAAAAGAATCCCAAAAGCGGCTGATTTTAATCTAGCTAATTTTTAAAGTCTCTTCGTATATGTTTTTTATTAACTATAAAAACTTGTCGACATACCGACATATAAAGCATTTTTATGTTTATTCACACATGTATAAGTATAACATTAAAGGAAAAGCTACGCTTGAAAATTTTTTTGGGATGCCGTAGGATGTCCAAAGGTTTTCGATGTCTTATGTTGACTCGGTGAGTAACAACCCTGCGCTTGACTCTATCCATCAGGTAGAGAGGACATTTATTACTTTAAATTATATAGCAAAACACCGTGTAATCTTACTCTCTTCTTTGGAACATATTCAGCTACTAAAAACTTTTTAATTTATGTGACACTTCATGTGGTCGTCGTATTCCAAATATGAATCTCACGCGTGCATTCTGAAACTTTTGTACAGGCTTCTTGTCACTAAGATCAAGACAAGGGCTAAAAACATTTTTTTTTTAATTTATTGACCTTGTGCTGAGCACATTTCAGTGGCGAAGCGTACGAGTAGACAAGGTAGACACTGTCTACCCAAAATTATCCAGTTATTTCTCATAAATTTATTACGTAATTATTTCATGTAATTGTTGAATTCAAATAAAAAAAAATAACACAGAATGTAGTCGCTCTCCTTACTATTATTATACAACGGTATCTAAACGGCTATAATATCTATCTATCTATAATATCTAAGGCGCGCCCCGCCTGACGCACCAATAAAAATGCAGGGCTGACACCCAATTAATGTATACGAGCCCCAGGAAGACACATTGATATTTGTCTTCCGAAATTTAGAGCATCTAATCGAACCATATACGCATCAAGCAGGTGACAGAGTTTCAGCCGCATCAGAATTCAGCCTATTACGTATGCAAAATTTACTCGCGGGAAAGACATTTGAGCTTTTGTCTATCGAAGTCGACCAGCTATTTTATTATGCTCTTGAGGGTTATTGTTTATGGACACGCTTGGTCTGGTCGGCCGCAATCATCTTCAGTTTTGTTTTTTGATGAATCTGCATTTGGCATTTGGTGCGGGCGCGTGCTATTGTAATTTAATAATTAGTATTTTTATTTTAAAAGATTTTTTTAGTGGATATTTTAGGGGTTATTTATGAACGACTGTTTGATATTGGCAATTGTATTTTAGTTGTGTTTTTATTTGTCTTTAATTAATTTTAAAATAATGGATATTATGGTTTTATAAGTTATGGTTATACCTGTGGTGTTTTTTTTTTGTAAGTAGTATTTATTTTTATCTATCTATCTTTTTATGCTAGTAGTAATTGTTTTTTTCTTTTTTATATCACTACATATTTTTCTCTTTGAGTTAATATTTCATGCGCTTTCATTCTCTATTTCATTAAAGTGAATAATATTGAATACACATTTTTGTCTAATTAACAATTTTTATTGTTTGTCTACCCGAAAGAAAAGTTCACGCTTCGCCACTGGCACATTTAGTCACGAATAACCTCTATATATAATTTTTTAGTACTTAAACTAAATCGGACATCACAAACGACCATGCCAAGTCTGGGACTCGAACCCAGGGCCACACGACTGCTAGGCAGGTATATACCCACCGCGCTGCCGGGGCCGACAACTAAAAACATTATCACAGAAATTTAAATGTGAAAGAATTAGAGAATTTGTTGTTTCTATATTCAACACGTCTCCGGGGATAAAGTAATTCAAGCATTGAATACCCTTATTGTAATTTTTTTTTGTTAAGTCTTCTAATCTTGTACCCAATTATCTTTGAAACTACAATTAATTATTATTATTAGAACTACCATAGAAATACCATATTTAAACTAGTATCATTTAATTGATATTGTTGATTATTATTGACATTTGATAGATGTAGTCTTTATAATCTATCAAATGCCATATAAAGAGAGCCAGGTTGGTTAAAGACAATCCAAGCATCCAGGACCAGTTGCAAACTAGTCAAAGAGTGCATGAATGCGCTGAAAAATAGGAATAGGAAAAGATTAGAAAAAATTGGAGTAGGAACAGCAGTTGCCGACAGGCCAGAGAGCTGCTATCAAATCCAACTAAAACTAGGATAGCGTGGCAGCTGTCCCGGCACAGAAGGATCATAGTAGACATGACTGGAATCCTAACTGATCACTGTAGACTCAACCGATATCTGCATATCTTAGCCGATGTGCCCTAGACATATCATTTTATAGGAGAATGTGAAGAATGGGATAGGATCAGAAGAGGAGAATCACCTTAACTTTTAGGCCTACTCGCCGGACTGTTCCCCTAACATTAGTACTACTATTAAATGAGAGTATCGATGTTCTAAACGATAGAGTGTAAATCGTGTGGAACATAGGGATTTCTCAGTGACAGGCCTACGTTATTATTGTAGATCTTAATTAATAATTTTATTTTGTTGGGTCGGGAATTTAAATAAACACGGTTTGCTCATGACATAGCAATTGTTGGTTTATGAGTGGTTTGCAGCCACCAATATCCTATTGCTTAAAGCAGACAAAATAAAATGGTGTTTGCTATAATGTAGAAACATGTAGAAACCCATGTCCGGAAATGTGTCACTACGCCACTACGGCCCCAAAATGCGTTTAAATTTAGAAAAAATATTAACTACCTAAATAGGATATGATGGATTTATTTTTACCTTTTGTATATGATACCATCACAATTGTTCAAAATGTCTTCCTCCAACCTCAATACACCGATTTAAACGCCGCACATGATTTCGGCGGACTACACTAAAAATTTAATCCTCATTTTGAATGATTTGAAATGCTGCTGTTATTTGTCCATTATTATTAAGTTTCTAATTCTAATTCTTCATTGTCATTATTAAGTCTAGCTCTGATTCTACTGGAGTTTCGTCGACTAAAGACATGTCCCCACAAGAAAAAATCGAGCGACGTTAAATCGGGTGACCTAGGAGGCCAAGAAACTGCTCCACCTCTGGCAATCCAACGGTGCCCAAACCGCTGAGCCAAATATTCGCGTACTTGTACAGCAAAGTGAGCCGGCGCTCCATCATGCTGAAACCACATTTGCTGTCTAACGTTTAGTGGAACATTTTCAAGGAGTTCTGAGAGAACTTTCTCCAAGAAACGCAGATAAATAGGTCCTGTTAACCGTTCCGGTATGGCCTAATTAAATAATCATCAACATTGTCTGCCCATACGTTGACAGACCAACGTTTCTGATGTTTTCTTGGAAAAATTGCATAAGGATTTTCTTCGTCCCAAACATGGCTATTCCTACTATTAAAAATACCGTCTCTCGTGTGGCTTCATCGGTCCACAAAACATATCGTAAAAAATTTGGTTGTGTAATGATGTGATCCAGAAGCCATCGACAAAATTGAACTCTAGGATGATAATCGGCTGCAGTCATACCTTGAACTTTCTGGAAGTGGTAAGGATGGAGTTGTTGCTCGTGTAGTATCCGCTAGACAGAAGCGTTACTTGTATTCATATTCTTAGCGACGTCACGTGTGCTATTTGATGGTTCATCGGCAACTCGCTGAAGCACCTCTTCTTCAAAGTTCACCGTTCTTACGGTTCGAGCATCTTGGTCTTAAACATGCCTGTCTCAGCCAGCCGCCGATGAACCGCAATAAACTTTTTGTATCCAGGATGCTGTCGTCCGGGATAACGTTCATGATACAACCGCGATGCTGCTCGTGCATTGCAGTTTGTTGTTCCATATGCCAAATGCTATTTAGGTAATTAATGTTTTTTATAAATTTTAACGCGTCTTAGGGCCGTAGTGGCGTAGTGACGCATTTCCGGACATGAATTCCTATACTCCTGGTTCCTATAAATGGATTCTTCTGTTGCCCTGAACTATGGGATCAAACTTCTGGGGGTTCCAGAAGTTTGATCCCATAGTTCTGAAACACCCTGTATTTTTGTCATCTATGTCATAAGCATTGGAAAAAGGAAGGAATTTTCATGGAATCAAAAGAGCAACAAAGGTGAGCTACTATTGTAACTACAAAGCCAGTCTTCATCAGTTTCCCAACAGGGTTACACGTCGAACTATCAGAATCAGACAATGGGACTTTTCCAGGTTCCATTAAACTCAGATTTTAAGCAGGAAGAAATCCGAACAAATTAGAGTGTTTCCTTCTTTCGTTTGTCTGATTTAGAAAGTCACCTTTACTAAATGGTTTTTTTACTTTTGTATCGGAAAAACCAAATCATTTTTAGTCTATTCAGAAAGTATAACTGGGAAACATTCCAAAGTTCAACGTAGAACTTTTGAACTAGGCGTTATATTCCCTAAACGATCAGAACTATCAGGGGTTATTCCCAATTAAATTACGAAAAAACTCGTTAGCGAAATGAAGTGAATGAAGATGCTGTGTCGAAAGTAAAAATAAAGAATATAAAGAGAAATTTGGTTAGTGGTAAAACTGTCTCATAATTTGAGTGTCACACCAAAGTTTCCAATCCTAGGACTAAGTAAATAATCATGATAATAAAAATATTGTATATCTTTATTATAATTCAGTTAATTAGAATCACAATCTGTTAAAAATTTCTAATTTGTAGATGCCAAAATCCCTGCGTAGGCCAATGCGGAGTTAACGCGGAATGTAATCCAAGGAACCACTTGGCTGTGTGCACGTGTCCTCAAGGGTACCAAGGAGACGCTTTAAGTCAGTGCTATCTTAACAGAGGGCAAACAGCAGCAAGATATATTAGATATAAGCGTGCCCAAGAAGAATTAAAAGGAAATGGTACCATTACGACACCTTAAAATGTTGTTGTCTTAATTGACACCAAAATTATCGCACTTTTGTTCAATAATTCGTAATATTTTTTAACTTGTAGATAGTGTTATTGTTTTTAAAAATGGCTGCCTTAAAGTAACATATTCAAACTGCCATTAAAGTAATTTCATTGTTGATATTTTTTTTAATATATTTTGTTTGTAATTTGATTTTATTTTCATTCGTTTTATTGCATGTGTAAAACTAAATAAATTAGCTGCTATCAACTAGTTAAAACACTTTATAATGCATGACCTTACGAGCTGAGTAGTTCAACTTCGTCAATACCTCTGATGACTAGGCCTCTGTACACTTAGTTTAATGCCTTTTATATAATAGGGGCTTTCGTAAAAAGGGCATATTAATACTTTTAATTTTCTCCCGAAGATGTTAACTTCTTTAGCGAAACACGTGTCGAGAATAAAGTAACGAGTTTTCGTTAGTTAGTTAGTCATAGTAAAACTGTCTCGTGGTTTGAATACCGAAAATTGTTATGAAGTTGGTGAGAACTAATAACGATCAATTTAAATATGCAATAACATCCTGGTACTCACAACATATTTTTTTACAAATGTTTTTTAAATTACCTAGGGATACCGATTTATATTTTTTATTTAAGAGAAACATGATAACCTTTTCGTTTAGAAAATAATGAGCAAATTTTCACAAAAAGAAAATAATTAATAAAAAGAAGTAATCTCTAATAATTTTTATTGAACACTTAAAACCTTTCAATAATTACTTAATATCCGTCTTGTAACACTTTAGAGATGCATTTAAATGAATAATACCTGAAAATAATTTTAATAATTTTAACGAACATTATTGGCTCCTTCAATTCGCTACTGCCTCAATATATCCGCCTTCTCTTTGAATACAGGTACCTAACTGCTCTTTCACAAAAGTTTTTCAGTACTCTTCTAATCACACCGGAGTAATACTCTGAAACGATTCTGTAATCATTTTTTTCCAAATGAGAAACATCTGTAAATGGCCTTTGAAGATATACCTCTTTCAATAACCCCAAAAGATCGAGTGGCGCAAATCTGGAGAGCGAGGTGGCCAAAAAATTTCCGAAAACCGATGTATAACTTCCATTAAAACAATTTTTAAGGTATTGTCTTACATCTAACCTACTGTGTCATGGAGCACTATTCTGTTGAAACCATATTTGTTGACGTTGAAGCAACGAAAATTTGTCAAGAAAATCTTCTAATTCATTTAATAAAAAGTAAATCATCAATACATAGATGGCGCTTCTTGAATAAACAAACGGTGTGTGCCTCTGTCCTCAAATTTTTAATAAGTTTTCCTAGTAAAAGATTTGTAAGATTATATTTTATTGCGAATTCTATATAGTAACACTAGTTCAGCTACCATAATATTAAGTCGTGGAGACCTGGAATCCATTATGAATAAATGAGCCTACTCGTATTGCTGGTTTTATTCTTACTTGAAGGAGCCGAATATTAAGCGGCCGCAAAAAAATATATTAAACTCTGCCGCCGTCAGTGCCGTGTCGTTATAAAGGGGCTGGATAAGATAATAAAACAAACCTAAATATTTTCAATTCAGTTTTTTTTTGTATAATAGTTTTACTAACAAACTTAACTTTGAATGCTTTGATCTGAAATTTTTATCAGTTCTATAATTGATACTAAAACGTATTGTTGTAAAGCTTACATGGCTTATGGTTTTGACGTTATACAATATTTTAGGTTAGGAATCCAAATAATCAGGTATTTTTAAGATAGAGATCATTTTCCAGATATGAAGGAATTAAAATACAACGTGGTTTAAAAAATCATCTATTATATTATTATAAAACACTTACATATATATTTATCAATATTAAATATTCCAAAAGACTCTCTTCAGAACTAGAATGGTTATCGTCAGGCGGAATTATTGCTTTGAGGTGTGGATGGTAAAACCGTATATTCATTTTCTGTTTTAATTAAGTGTTCTACCCAATTTTTCAATCACTTTCGAATTCTACAATAGCTTGGCATATGTTGTCAATAGCTACCGCACTCAATGTTGCTGAAGTGTTGCATTTTCGAAGCTGTTTCTTCAATTTACCACAAACTAATTCAATCAGATTAAAGACACAATAATATGGAGCATTACTTTTGGCGATATTGTCAATAAGATGCTCATTTTTTAAGTTATAATCTTTAATTTTATTTAACAACTTCTTTTTATTGGGATCTTGTCGGGACAGGAATTTTCTTAATTTTCATAAAAGTTATGAGATCTTGTTTTTATTTTATTTAAAATGTTTGAGAGGCAAAGTACATTATCCATAACATTTTACTGAGTTTGGAGGAATGTTTGGTAAGAGCTGTTTAAAGAACTATTTTTCAAATAATGTCGTCATATATTAATGGTCGAAGATTATTCGAGTCGAAGATTGAGAAATATTTTTAGCAGACAAAACTAACGCATTTTTAACATCCTTCTGCTGGCATCAAGTATATAATGATTTGTTTGCCTCTTGAGCATGGCACATTCAAAACAATTCGTAGAATTATTAACCCAAGCCTATTTATCTACGTCATGCGTAACAAACCATGTTTTTCTAAATAAGCTGCTCCACAAGAGTTAAGGATATTACTTAGAACATTGAAAGGCCTTTCGATGTTCTAAGGATATTGCTGAAATTTGTAAATAAATTCCAATAAAATAAAGTTTTGGTGACCAGTTTAACGAAAAATAGATCCATACATATCCTTACGTTGGTGTTCTGGTAAACAATTATTTTTTGTGCATTTTTTGTTTATGTACAACATTTTTGCTATTTTATTAAAATGAAACAAGCTGAAAAATGTATGATTTATTATGCCTTTGTTCATATTATAGTGTGCATATCTCTTCAATATCTAAATTCGATCTAAATGCGATCTAAATTAACGATTGAAAAAGCAAATCGGGCTATTAGCATGCTTATAAGTGGTCGTGTTTAACAAGAAGTTGCCAATTTGTTTAATGTATCGCAAAATGTCATAAGTAGATTAAATACTCGATTTAATTAAACTGGTTCTGTTAGAAAGGCCAAGGATTAGTGGCCCCAGGAAAACGACAGTCTCACAAGACAGATTTCTTATACTAAGTGCGCGGAGAGAGCTATTATCTACGTATTGACAACTTTCGCGGTGTCTTTTTAATGCTACAGGTATTAGTACAAGTATTTCAATTAAAACAATAAGACGGCGATTAAATGGTGTAAATTTAAGATCCCGACGTCTATTAAGGCGGGTTCCACTAACCCATGAATACATGGGGCAAAGGTTACAGTGGGCAAGAGATCACGTAAATTGGGTCAATTAATGGAGGTCTGTGCTTTTCACAGAGGAATCCAGATATGCCGGACTTTCGGATAGTCGATGAGTATGGGTCCTACTTAGAACACATAGAAATCGACGACCTGTTCAACGTGTCAGATCTCACAGAGCTTAAGCTATTATTGATGCGATAGAAATGAATGGAATTCCGTTCTTTTACTCCCTCCATTTTCTCCAGACGTTAATTGTATCGAACACGCTTGGGACATGTTGTAGCGAATGCTAGATGAACACAGACCCGTTGTCAAAACAATGGCTGAGCTTAGGACCGTTTTACTACAACTTTGGAATAAAATTCTTCCAGAAATGCTTAATAATTTGATTGACAGCATGCAGAGACGTTGCCATTGTTGATGCACATGGAGGCTCTACTATAAATCAAAAGAGAACAAAACAAAGTCTCTACTATGTATCTATATTAAAGCAATATTTAAAAAAAATAAAAATTTATGGTTAAAAGGTATTTTTTTTTATTTTTAATATTTTTTTTTAGTTATACGAAAATAAGTTTATATGTACATGAAAAATAGTTATTTTCTTTTTTAGAAATGGAAAAAAGAAACAGGATTTCTATATATTTGTTCCCAAAGAAAACACTGATACTTTTAACTCCTGTGGAACAGTTTGTATTATATGTCATTTTAAGTCACGATATAACTTAATACTACGTCACTGTTTTAAACTAATCTAAATATTAAAATAATAGAGGAAATTTTTTTGCGGCGGCATGGGCATTGATTTGCTATTGAGAACCGATGCCGATGCACACTCACATCGGGCGGTTTCTCTTTGCAAATCTGCCACGGCATAGTATACTGCCGGTGTACCGAGATCTGAAGATAATTTTGGGAAAGAAAGTAGGTTAAACTGACCACGGTCTATCCGTCTTTTCGTCGGCTCGCTTTCATCGTTTTTATCGTCATTCAAGTGAGAATAAAACGGCTATATCTATTTTAATAAACCCTCAAATGTTACAAGTACAGCAGTACTTAACGCTGATTTAATTAGTGCCATCAAGCTATATTCTGTAGTATCGAGATTGAGGCACAGAGTAATGAGATAAAAACGAAACTCTATCGTAATTTTAAACACTTTAATAAAGATGATTTTTATAAGGACCTGAATAAAGTTGTGTGGGATAATGTGTATTATATCAATAATCTAGACGAAAAAATTCAGTATCTTACTAATAATATTTGCTCATTATTTCATAGACATGCAGCCTTTACGACGTCAAAAATTTCTAAGCCTTATACCCCGTGGATAACTGCAAATGTGCAACTTTTTATAAAAGAAAAAAATAAGGCATTGTCAAGTTTTAAAAAGTCTAAAAATTTGGCCGATTGGGCATATTACAGACAGATGCGTAATCTTGTGCTGGGAATGATTAGGAGAAAAAAAAATATCTGCAATTTCATCAGAACGTCAGAGATAGTAAACAGTTATGGAGAGCTATTAATAATCTAAGTCTAAAAAATATCTCTAATCGTTCTATTCCTTTAAATCTCCGAGATCCAAACAAAATTAATGACTATTTTGCTTCAATTTATAGCCCGTTAGGTAGTTGCCCGGAGAGTTGCTAATTTTCAAAATAAGCAGTTTAAGCATGATCTAAATTTTTCATTTCGATTAGCCAAAGTTGAGGAAATTTCTAAAATAGTCTTAAACCGAAAATCAAATGCACACGGTTGTGATTCAATATCAGCGTCAATGTTGCAACACTGTATTCCAAAGCTATCTCCACATATTACGCATATTATTATAAACTGTTGCCTAGAAACAGAAACTTTTTTTTTAGAAAAACTTTTCTCTTAACACCTTTGGCTAAAGTTAATAATCCGACTAATTTCTGCGACCTTAGACCAATTTCAATTATCCCGGTCATCGCTAAAGTTTTGGAACAGTTTATACAGCCGCAAATTTATGACTTGCGCACCTCCAATAATATTATTCCGCATAAACAATCTGGGTATAGAAAACAACATAGCACGACATCTGTATTACTAAACGTTACCCAAGAGATAATTTCTGCAATGGATAAAGGTGACTCCACAGCACTTATAGTGCTTGACACTCTCACGAGATGTGTCACCTTGGATCATCATTTGCTTTTAGCAAAATTGGCTTATTGTGGCTTTGATAATGTTTCTCAAATGTTTTTTAGATCCTACTTATCCAACAGAAGGCAAATGGTGGTCTTGGAAGATCAGACTTTTTCAAATACCAAATATATAACATCTAAAGTACCTCAGGGATCTGTTTTGGGACCTCTCTTATTTCTGATGTATGTTTCTGATTTGTTTGAAGTTGTAAAATACTGCCAGATCCAGGGGTTCGCAGATGATATGCAAATTTATCATTCTTTTAAAGCTGAATCTGTATTAGAGGCATCAAATAAAATAAACGACTCTCTTCTGATCTTTTTAGAATTTCCTTCTGTTCCTCTGAAAATAATTGAAAACTCAATACTTCAAAGTGTTGTGTCATGTGCTTTACCTCTAAGAACAAAAAAAGATTAACATTGGACGGTTTAAAGATTTTTGTGGGGGGGTAATCAGCTAAGTATGGTTAAATGTGCAAAAAATCTTGGATTGCTTTTGGATGATGAATTGCGCTTTAAGTTACAAGTTTCTAATGTCATTAAGAAGTCATACTATTCTTTAAAGCCATTGTATGCATACAGAGATATACTTAATTTTAAAGTAAGGAAAGATCTGTGTGAGTCTTTAGTACTACCTATTATGAATTACTGCAATATTGTTTATTTTCCATGTTTAGACAAAATCACTGCGTACCGTTTGCAAAAGCTGCAAAATCAATGCTGCAGATTTATTTATGGACTGAGAAAGTATGATAGAGTCTCCGCAAGGCTATGTGAACTTGGTTGGCTGCGCGTGGAAAATCTATTCTATTTGTAATTGGCGGTTTTTGTGCATAGACTGCTAGCGTCGTCTACTTCTCCCTACCTCCGCAAAAAACTTACTTTTCGGAAAAAATTTACTTGAAACAAATCTAAGATTTATAAATAAGTTGTCAATTCCTAGATATTAAACAGCCTTCTTGCGTCGTAGTTTTCTGTATAATGCTGTGGCAATTTACAATGACCTTGTTCCGAATCCTATAAAAAAAATGTCAGTAGCGGGTTTCAAGAAAAAACTAAAGCCACATTTTTTAACAAAACAGAATAGCTAAATTGTCAGTAGGTATTTCTTATTCTATAATTTTTGATTTTTATGAACCAATGGGTGTATATCTGTTTATTTTTATATTACTATAAGTGTTACCATTATAAATGTTAATTATTTTCTTTTTGTTGTGCTATCTAAAATAATTTTGCTTACATTTTTTAAATAGGTTAAGTAGATTAGCCTTTGGCTAGACTTCGCCTATGTACACTATTGAAAAGTACAAATAAAGCCATTATTTATTTATTTCAATATCGGTTCGCATTTAAAGATTCATGAATTCCACACCAAATATTTGTTTTGAAAGCACATTAGTCGCGAGTTTAGATGTTAAATTTGGAATAGTATCACTCCACCAACGTCAATTCATCCGAAAAAAAAATATGTCTTCCCATAAATGGGTTATCTTCTAACATTTCTTGGACATTCTTCCACAGCAGAATTCAAAGCGTCCATCGATCTCCTGGTCTAAACGTATGAATAAATTGGGGCTTGTAAGGGTGGAACCTGTTCCTTTTTAAAATTTTTGAAATCGAATATTTGTTAATAGGATATGACAGGAAGCTGCCTATGTTCGCAAGGATTTTTTTTACAGCGCACGTGTAAGGCACACTTAGTGCAAGAATTCCAGGAGCAAGACTAGAAGAAATGGTTTGTAGTGCCCTAGAAGTAGATTCAACATAGTCATGTCGAAGTGTTTGAGAGGAACTGGAAAAAATGGGTACAAATGTTTCAAATATTTGAAAACTCAGGACATTTCCCAAAGACTGAGTGGCGAAAAATTGAAATTATGATAGAAAAGGCAAATGAAAATAAAAAATATTTACGAAATTCTATTATCAGATAAATCTTCTTTTCCATTACAAGGGAAACACAATCCTTCCGTTGTTTGATATTAGACTCGGGAAAATGAGCACAAAAGTTTTCAGTTCTGTAGAATCCAGTATCCCCAATAAATGAATGTTTAGGGCGACTATTGACCTAATTGATGGTACTTTAAAAGCTCAAAAATAACTTCAGTTGCTGCAAATCCAAGTTCTACCTACCATTCTCTGATTTAGATTACACCTGGGATAGTTTAATTTCGGTTAGGAAAAAAATGTTATCCGTCTTTTTCTAACAATTTTATTAATGATACTGGGGATATTAAATAGCCTAGATCGCCAGATTTGTCCCCAAATTACTTTTGTTTTTAGGATCATCTTAAGGAGACCATTTACAAACACGAATTTAGTAGACCAACAAATTTAGAGCAGTTGCGAGATAAAATTGTTGCATTTTCCAGTGCCATTTCAACATTCAGAAACTCTTTTGGAAGTAAGAAATGGCTTTTAATTTTATTTTTTCATACTGTTTACATTTTCCTACTTTTATCCGATTTTATATTTTATTCTTATTAGAATAACATTGGATAATAAGAATTTTGAAATTACGATTCTGTGTGAGTTTTACACTAATGTATATAAAGCCTGTATCAGAAAAATATTGTAGAAATGCTTGAACTTTTGCGTAATATTTTTCGAAATTTCATCCGAAATTCCACTAAAATCAGATGCTTACTAACGTCGTACTGAAAAACCACGAGGTAACAGGCGAGTAGCAGAGCGCAGGAAATGCATGCGCGCCTTGCCATATTTCGCCTTTAAGCACCTCTGTAGGCGTTATGATAGATTCCCCAATATGTACGAGGTGGTACAGATAAGTACTTAGCCTACAAAAGAAAAACGAAAATTTGGGAGAAGTGACAATTTATTTCTCTACATAATCTCCTTTTAAGTCAATACACTTCACCCAGCGATGTTCTAATTTCTTTAATCTGAAAAATACGAATTTTGTAGTTCTGCAAAGTAGGCGGCGATAACCTCCTCATTCAATTCAAATTTCCGCCCGGCGAGTGATTTTTTTAAAGTTTGGAAACAAGAAGAAGTAGTACGGGGCCAAATCTGGCGAATACGTTGAATGGGACCGAAGTTCGTAGCTCAATTCAATTTAGCCGTGGCGAAAGCGGAGGTGTGAGCTCGGGCGTTGTCATGGTAAAAGCGTATTTTTTTCTGCGCCAAATGGGGCTTTATATTGGGAAATTACGCAATTCGGCGTCTAATTAATTCGGCACAGTAGAGCCTTGAAATTTTTCTGCCCTTCTCCAGGTAGTCGATGAGGATCGCCCCTTGTGAATCCCAGAAAACAGTGGCCATCACATTTCCAGCGAATGCACAGTCTTCGGAGCATGTTCGCCGTTCCCTACTTCGATTTTTCTTTGGTCTCTGGTGTTTACCAGTGGATCCATGTTTCGTCGACCGTCACAAAACGACGCAGAAACTTCTTCGGATTACGTCAAACACTGCTCTGAAGTGGTCTCACGGTTGAGCTTGATGTCCAGAGTGAGCAAACGCGGCACCTATCGCACTAACAGCATTCTCATATCCAATATTTCATGTACGATATGACCTACGCGGTCTTTTGTCTGTCTCAGCTATTTTGCCCACCTTTAATCGGCGGTCTGCCAATACGAGATCATGGATTTTCGTCACACTTTTCTCCGTAAAGCCGTTTTCGAGGCACCTTGGCGTGAGTCATCAAAAACCGACGTGCGACCAGTTGAAACTCGTTAAACCAATTAGTGACGGTTGCTACCGAAGGAGAAGAGTCACCGTACACAGCATCCAAGCGCTCTTTGATTTCGCAGCGCGATTTCTCTTTAAAAGAAGAATCGAATAACCGACCGATATTGCTCTTTTTTCCATTTTTCTAAAATCTGCGGACACCACCGTTTTCACAAGCGGTCAAAACAAGATTACAAGTCCAATTTGGCTGAAATTTTGACAAGAGTGTACTACACTATAGTACATTTCTATTGCGATAGTGGTGAGGCTACCCAATTCGTCTAAAGTTTGAAAAGTACATAAAGAAATTATTCTACAGACAATTTGAATGACGAGTCGGTGATTTTAAAAGAAAATATCTTATTTAAGCGTTATGTTAATTATGAGCATAACCCCAGAGGCCCACGTACAAACAAAAAACAACTTTTAATATGTATTTGATAGGAAGAATAATACCGAAAGTCTAAAGAGGCGTACAGCTTAGACAAATATCATTATTTTGTTCTATTTGCTTGGCATTTTTTAACTCCAATGAGTTAAATAGTTTTGTAAGCCGTTACCTTAAAGAGTTAAGGACAAATTAATAAGTTTCGCTTGTAAATGGGAATTTTACAAATTGCATCTTTAGGGAACTTGCTAGAGATGGCTTTTCCAATTAAAGCTCTTATTTCATAGTTCATCTGAACCTTAAAAATGTAGGTATAATAACATATACAATTCTCAAAAAATATATAATTCTGAAAAACCTTAATTTAAAAAAAGGTTAAAACTTAAATATATTTTGTTTTTTAAAAATGGTACTTATCTAGGTAATTTACAAACATATTCTTTGAGATCCTCTATGGTTATACCTGGTTGATCTTTGGCAATGAAAACTTGAATTCTGTCCATATACGTTGATTGAAAAGTGTTTTTGGATGATTTTGAAGCTTGAGCTAAAAATGTTAAAATAATATAAAAAACGTTAAGGTTAAAAAAATAGTAAAATCTATTATAGATATTTTTACCATGTCAGATCCATAATCGCAAAAAGAAATAGTACAAAATATTAATAGAATTTTGTACTATTAAAACAAAATCTAAAAACCTATTGGATGTGGATAGAGGCCTCGCATAACTAAGGAATTCTACCAATTTTTGGTAATTTTTGCATTTAAATTGAGCATTTTAAAAATGTTTATTGACTCGCGCCATCTGGCCATGCATAAGGCGCTTAGTGTAACTATAGGAAGAAACCCTTAAGAAGTATAAAATGATGAAAGAATTTTTTGCTTTTTCCTAAGTTATACTGAAGATGCCCTGTGTTCGTGACCTTAGAAACATTATAAAATTCTTTTTTTAATTTGTATATTTGAATTCATACTCAATACTAAAGAATGCCACTTAGTTCTACGAGGCGCCTGACTACGTATAAGACCTTTTAATATAAAACATCCAACGACATAAAACATGTCATTGAATCCTATCTAGTCATAGCAGTTACTTGCTTTTTTCTTAATTATAGAGGGCCTAAAATATGAAATCACCCTTAAAAGTAAAAATTTTCTTTTTCCCCTGTAACTAAGAAATCAATGAATGTATCTTGGTTGTATTAACGGTATTAAATTTTAAGTGGTACAGGTTCGTAAAATCCGAAAGATTCCGCAATTATAGCCAAAATAAGGCACAATGTATTGGTAATTTTCTAGAGCTGGATAACTGTTTCTATTTCTAAACACGTACAAAAATGCATATATAAATTTTAATGTGAGACGTTTTATTAATATTCGTGTTTGCTATTCCAGTTTAATCGGAGAACTGTATTTAGGCGAAAACTTATAATTGCTATATCTGAGGAATTAGGACTAAAAAAAATTCATTGAAAATAATTTCTTTAATACGGAGAGGTGAAGAACATAATGTAATAGGTAACTTGTTTTCACTTATTCCTTAACCCCCAGCTACCCCAATTTTATAATTTTAAATGGCAGCCCCTTTTCAATGGTAAGATACTTTTAATGTAGTAGTTTTTTAGTTTTTTTAAATAACACATAGTTCAAAAATTAAAGTTAAATTTTGTATTAATAATTTATGAAACAAGCTTGATCTGTCGAGTCAGATTGCGTCTAAAAAACAACGGACTTTAGGTGGTCTCAGAGGAAGAAATCAAAAGACGATAGGTCCAGAGACCTAGGATGCCATTGGTTATCTTCTTGTAAATCCATTAATTAAGATAATTATTTTTTAATAATTGCCTAACTAGAACTATACAAGGTGTTACTTAATGTTATATCATAGTTTGACGGGCGAAATTATGGACCGATTTTAAGTCGAAACGTTTATATAAACGTGAGCCCTAAGATACAGTGTGTTAAGGTTTTATTTTATTTTCAGTTTTTCAAAGACGGTTTGAGATATTGAACTGAATTTTGGCAAAAGATATTATTGTACAAAAAATATCACATAAAATCTTATTAGATGCAGTAGCGGCTAGTGCTAAGGGGCACGAACGCCCATATTCTTGTAATAAAACCGTTAAACTGTTAAGCTCCCCTAACCTACATAATTAACTTCTCATTGGAAGGGTGTATAAGAAAGTAATTTTAAGTACCTCCGCAAGAGTACAAATAGTAACTGGCCGTTGCCCACGTTGGTGGTATACGATTCCACAAGGTCTCGAATCGAGTGCAAAACCGATGTGACGTCACGGGAAGCTGTGTTTCCTACGTTCCAGGTTCAGCAGCGTCTGAATAGTTTATTATGCATCTAGTGTCTAATAATGAATACCAGGAACGATATTTTAGAAAATAGGACAGTGTCCTTTGAATAAAAACTTGAAATTAAAAAGCTAAGTCGTCCTATGCCCGAGATATAAGTAAAATCAACGGTAGCATACAAATTTCGCTTGAATGTTTGTAAAAATTATTCAAAAAAAAGTAAAGATGGAAAAACAATGTCATCAGCAAATAGAATTATACTTCATTTAAATTCAGATAATTTTAATTTCCTGTTAAAAGCCCTTCATAATATTATAAATTCACAAGTTCAAATATATTTTAATCAAGTTTAGTCAAGAAGTGCGTTCAGTCAAAAAATGCGAAAGGGAATGTATATGTCGTAGTCCTATTGTGAAATCCGCTTTTTCGCGAAGATCCTAGGATCTTCATGAAGTGCCGGCTGATAGTGAAAAATGATCATTTTACACTCTATATAACGATATAACATGGTCAGCCGGAATTTTTCCGCCAGATCATGTCATATCGTTATTACACAACCAGCCTAACTTAAACAGTCGCCTCTTCATGAAGTGCCGGCTTATAGTGAATAAAGCGGCTTCCGTATTTAATTTGTTTTGGTTTGTTTACTTAGTGTGTCCAAGTCTCAGTGTAGGTGCCAAAATGGAACTAAATAATGAATTATTATTCTCAAAACACTACGAGGAGTTTTACAAAAAATTTCCTAGGAAAAAGCCGTATAGTGGGGAGCAATTAAAAAAGGTAAATAATAAAATATCGAAATTGGTTTTGTTTAGAGGTTATATTTCAAAATTAGTTTGCAGAGTTGTCAGATGCATAATATTAGGAAGATTTAAAGTGGATGAAAATAATTATAAAATATTTCATGTAAATAAGATTTTGCACACTTCTTTTAAAAAATCTGTCAACATTTTGGATATCACACTTAACGTAACTTAAAGAAAAACATTTTTTTAGATGGTAAATACGTTTTTTTTTGCAATTTCTACATTATAATTAGGTATACCATCTATAAAACTCACATTGCACAATAATATTGAGTGTCTATGGGCCTCTTTACAGAAAATGTTTATATTAGAATTTATTCTTCCTATTGATTCTTTCATTTCCTACTTATTGTCAAAATTGGAACCCAAAAATTGTCATATACTTACTACTCGATAATGGAAAACTAAAAATTTAATTAGTTAAGAACAACATATTATTTATTTTCAGATTGCTGAAGAAATCATCACTGCCAAAAACAAAAGTTTTACAACTAAAACAAGAAGAGAGTATCATCTTCTAAATAACTATGATATAGTAACAATGAATGGAGAGACATGTGTGATCAAAAAGGTATCGAATCAGGGTGATCCGGTTATTTATATTTAGAAGTGAAGTATAGCGGGTTAAGGACAGAAATCAAACCTCAAGATTTGAAATTAGCCGACGTTTCGACGTTTATTTACGTCTTTTTCAAGGCTGAAAAAGATACAATTGCTACAAAATGGTGAAAGCGATAGTTATTAATATAATAGTTAAGAAACCACCAAACAAAAACACAAATAAAACGGAGAACAAAGCATAAAAGTTAAAATTAAGATGACTTACCAAATTTACATTAGAGGTTTACGTAATAATTAAAACCTAATAACATCTCCATCATACATACACCACAGATACGATTGTTATACATTAAAATATGCAGCACAACCATTAAGTAAAACCAAAAAAAACACACAGTATACATAAAATAAAATTGGCTTATATCACAGATTGATTCACAATGAATAAGTAGTACGTATAATAATTATAGTAAAAAATAGCACCTTCTAAGTCAGTGTTTAGTAGTACGGTATACCAAACCTGAGCTCAACTCAAGGGGAGTACGATCTTTTAATTGGGAAAACAATACACTGCTTGAGTTTATGTTGTAAAAAGCCAGTACATACAACATAAACTCAAGCAGTGTATTGTTTTCCCAATTAAAAGATCGTACTCCCCTTGAGTTGAGCTCAGGTTTTGGTATACCGTAACCTTGTCGTAATTGTGAACAGTGTTATATAGGTATCACTAGGCAGCATTTAAAGAACAGACTATATCAGCTTCAATATGATTGTAGAGTCATAAATATGAACAAAAAAGATAAGACCGCTTTAGCACAGCATCACTTTTCCACAGGGCATAACTTCAATTTTGATGATGTTAGCATAGTTGATAGAGAGAGGCACTATCTTAAACGCAATATCAGTGAAATGATACACATCCAACTGCATAATTCTGTTAATCACCGAACCGATACTCAGGGCCTAAGTACACAATATAATCACATTTTAAAGCTGTATAAATCCAAACTGTAAAGTACTTAACTTTTTAACGAGCCCAGGTAATATTAAACCTATTTTACAGACATAAAAAGAATGTGCATCATTCCTGCTTTATAACAATAAATTCTGCGTACAGTTACTACTAAACACTGACTTAGAAGGTGCTATTTTTTACTATAATTATTATACGTACTACTTATTCATTGTGAATCAATCTGTGATATAAGCCAATTTTATTTTATGTATACTGTGTGTTTTTTTTTTGGTTTTACTTAATGGTTGTGCTGCATATTTTTTTTATGTATAACAATCGTATCTGTGGTGTATGTATGATGGAGATGTTATTAGGTTTTAATTATTACGTAAACCTCTAATGTAAATTTGGTAAGTCATCTTAATTTTAACTTTTATGCTTTGTTCTCCGTTTTATTTGTGTTTTTGTTTGGTGGTTTCTTAACTATTATATTAATAACTATTGCTTTCACCATTTTGTAGCAATTGTATCTTTTTCAGCCTTGAAAAAGACGTAAATAAACGTCGAAACGTCGGCTAATTTCAAATCTTGAGGTTTGATTTCTGTCCTTAACCCGCTATACTTCACTTCTACATCTATTGGAGGGACGTTAATGTTTGTACCAGTTATTTATATTATTTCGGAATAAGACATTTACAAAAGATTAAAAGATATTCACTTTAATTGTGGCCACGGTTCTAGAGACAAAATGATTAATTGGATACAACAAAATTGTTCCATCCGAAAACCATGCATTGAAATGTTTCTAAAAGCCTGTGAAACTTGCCAGCTAAAAAAAAACTGTAGCTAAAGTTGTGGTGAAGCCAATTCTAACTCATTCTTTTATGACTCGAGGACAAGTAGATTTAATCAATTTACAATCTATTGCTGATGGAGAGTTCAAGTGGATTTTGAATTTTCAAGATCACGTCACTAAGTATATATGCCTAAGACCTCTACGATCAAAACATGCCACTGAAGTTGCTCAAGAACTAATAAAGATTTTTTTACAATTTGGTGCCCCTTCAATTTTCCAAAGCGATAATGGCCGAGAGTTTGCTTGCAAAATAATAGAAGAGTTGAAATTGCTTTGGCCGCAGTTACATATAATACATGGTAGACCTCGACATCCTCAGAGTCAAGGCAGCGTCGAAAGAGCTAATCAAGATATAGAAAATATGATTAGAGCTTGGATGAGGGATAATAATACTACAGCTTGGTCAGCAGGTTGCTACTTCGTACAGTGGTAGAAAAATAATTCTTTACACCGAGTGATAGGTAGAACCCCATTTAAGGCTGTATTTGGAAGTGATTCCAAATTAGGTCTTCAGTCTACTAGCCTTCCACCATATATGGTACCAACTATATCCACGGAAGAAGAGCTGGAAGAACTTACCAACGAGCTAAGTGCAAATCAGGAAAACCCTGAGTATAAAGCAGATTCAGATGATGGTTTAGAAAAAACTGAAAATAATACTGCTTTATATGATCAAAATAATGGGAAAAATATGAATGATATTTTATCAGAAAAAGAAAATAATGATACTCTTAATATTACCAGTCAAGAACACACAGTTTGCGATGATATCCTTATACCCGAAGATCCGGATATTCCAATGAGAAGCGAAATTGGTGAATTGCAGAGTTCTGATTTTTGTGTAGAATGTCAAGAGCTAATTTATAATGCGCCAGCAATTGTATGTGAAATGTGTAATTTTTCTGTACATTTTTCATGCGCGATAAATAAAACGATGTGTAATATATGTAATAATTCGAAAACAATCGAGGCGCAACAGTTATCAGCATTTGCAGGTCAAAAGCGCCAGGCTGATCAAATGGTAGCTGCGACAAAAAAAATTTTACCTAATGTTGATGTGGGTGAATGCGTCCTTATTAATATTGATAAAGTTGATCGCAGTCCAGGGGATCCTCAAAACCTTATTACTGTCGTAACGGACATTAAAAATGGAGTGTATCAGGTTGGCACTGTCGGAGGTATTATTAAATCGTGGTTTAATAGACCAGATATAAAAAAAGCAACAGCTGGGTTTATTACTTTGGATCAAATAAATAAAAATAAGTTTATATCAGTAAGGGAGGCAGTATCTTTAGAATCTCTTTTTAAAGGACAAGGTTACGTTAAATGTTCATGCCAACCATCTAAAACTCAATGTAAAAGCAAAAGATGTCAGTGCTTTAAAGCAAATATGCAATGTAATTCACAGTGTCACAAAAGTGGTCAATGTGCGAATAAATAAGTAAATTTTGTTTAAACTTCATGTTTTACTATATTTTAGTATTATTTTTATTTTTTTTAAATAAATATTTTTGTTTATATTTTTGTTATAAATACACGCACGTATCTGTATCAGATTAAATAAAGTTTAATTCCAGACGGATCATCTCATTACATTAATATTTGGGCTAATTGTAATAATATATCTTATTTTTCATAATCAGCCGGCTTTTCGTGAAGTATGATTATTTTTCACAATCAGCCGGCTCTTCGTGAAGTGGCGACTATTTAAGTTAGTCTGATTGCGAAGCAAGCGAAATTACACTATATGGGGGAAAAGGCCCGGCTGATTGTGTAAAATGATCATTTTTCACTGGTCAGCCGGCACTTCATGAAGATCTTAGAATCTTCGCGAAAAAGCGGATTTCACAATAGGACTACGACATATATATCCTTAAGTATGTAATAAATTTTCAAAAACACGAACGCGAAATTTGACAACAACATTTGATTCATTATTTGGACAACGTATTGAATTGCCTGCATCTAAAAGGCTAAAAGAATACTGCTAATTAAAATATAACTTAGATATTTTTGGGAGCTACAAAAAACTCTTCCTTAACTGATTTTTGATGAAACAAAGAACGCTTATCGATTTATTAATACTGGTCAATGAAAGTCCAAAGTTGCGAAATGCTACAACCTGAGAATATATTCTGGAGAGGGACAGGGAAAAATCTTTAATCTATTCCAGGCAGTTGAAGATTTATTAAAATATCTTCTAGGCAGTCAAAAGAATCAAAATGATGTCGAATGCCTTTAAGAATCAAATAAAAAGATTATATTGGAATTTGAAAGGAATACTGATACCTGGAAAAATAGTCTCGAGAGAGAAGGGAAAAATCTTTCATTTATTCCAGGCAGTTGAAAAGGAAATGAAAATGACAAGTGGCTGGAGGAATGAAATAAAATGATTTTATTAAAATTAATAAGAAATGCTAATAACTGGTGATATATTATTCTGGACAATAGAGATTATATGTGTGGTAGTCGAGACAGCACTAGTAATTTACGTTTTTATAAAAGGCAAAAAACACAAAATCTACAGCATCACAGAATCATTAGATTTTGTGTTTTTGCTTTAAAAAAAAAATAAACGTATGACCAGCATCTTTGGAAAAATGGATGAGTTTTCGAGACTAGTAATTTAGCTACTTCCGTTTTTTTAATTTGAAATAAAAAAAATATTTAAAAGAATGTTTTCCTGAAACTCATAAAATTTAAGACATTATTTGTACTACTCCAATGACGACTTGGGAGTGTGAAAGGTGAAGGATGATAAAATTAATGCTCTTTAAATAGAAAAAAAACTTGCACAGAATATTTAAGATTTGTGATGAGAATAGATTAGAATTACAATAAAGTGATTGAAGTATTTGCTGCCTCAAAAAATAGAATAATAGATTTTAAATATATTCAATCGAACATGATTTTCCAGTTTTTATTCCTTAAATACTTTCTTTTTTTTGGTTCGCATTCGGTTTCATCCGGTTTGCTAATGGGAGGATTCAAACGAATAAATTCTACTTGGTCCAAAGCCAGAGTTATTAAGAGGACCCGAAAGCTCCAAAAATGTTTTTTTTTAATAATTTCCGGTGAAGAATTTCCGATCTGGCGGATCATCTACGCCACAATTTTTATCACTCATTTCTTATTACCATTTACTTGCGCTCCCCAAATTAAAAAGCCACGAACCGCCACTGATTTGATATTCACTTTTTTTTAGTGACCAGGAGCGTAGCTGCGACAAATTGTCAATACAATTTTACAAAAAAATACTAGGCCAGAGAAAAAAAATGTGTTTGTAATAATTATCGATTAATTATTAACATAAAAGACCTCTGTACATAAACAAAAAAAAAAGAAATAAGTAAAACAAACAGTGATATAACAATAACAAGAAAAATAGTATAACAAACAAAGTAAATAAAAAAAATAATTAAATACAATAATATTACACAATTTGCAAAAGATGTTGGAAATGGTCACCCTTTGCCTCTATGTAGGACTCTGCTCTTATAGAATTACGAACTCTTTCCAAAATTCTATGAGTGTTTCTTATAGCTTCACATCCGTCAATAATTCTATTTTTTAGTTCTTCTAATGTAACAATTGGTGTATGATAAACCAATGTTTTCAGTTTCTCCACAAATAAAAATGTAGGTCAGGTGATCCAGGTGGCCAAAATTATGGTTCTCCATGCCTATTCAATGATTTTCGTAGACTATTTTAATGCTCACAAGCCAATATGCTAAAGTGCGCTGGAGCACCATCATGCAGAAACCAAAGTTGTTGCCGTAACTTTTTCATATTCTGAATTTTCGAAAAAAAAGACAAGAAAATTATAATAATAGTGTCCGTTAAGGTGTCCTGATAAAAAAAATTGATGCAATTAAATCGGATAAATTGTTGAATACGATACCGATTTAAACGTGGATTGAATATTATTGCTGAAAAGGTGTCTCTGTAATAGCATGGTTCTCTTGGGTCCAGTAATGATTGTTATAAAAATTGGTTATTGCATGTCAAGAAAAAAAATTGCTCGTCCGTAAACAAGATTTTGGTATCCAAATGAAGATTTTTGGTTCCTTTTTGAAGATACAATCTACAAAATTGCGTACGCGGTTAATAATCTCTAGGAGGTAATGCATAAACGACTTCTATGTAAAAAGAATATAACAAAGAATCTTTTAAATTTCTCAAGCCGCCTTGTAGCAGATGCTTAATTTTAAGCCGGACAACGATGAATGTTGTATCAATAAATATATCTGGTGCTTGGTTCTAAAAGGGCCAAAGTCATAAATCGCAATTTTTGACAAATTGACTTTAAAGGTAATGAGGTCGCATTAGGTTTGGTTTTTACAACATAGATAGGTTTCTATATTTTTCTTAAGCTTGATTTGGGTATAGAGGATATTGGTTTTAAAAAAAAAAATCTTAAAAATGTATAAAATAAATTTATTTTTCAAAAAAAAATGTCATTTGCCTTTTTTTAATAAATAATAAATTAAACTAATAACACTTTGGCCCAACTTAAAAAAATCAAAATGAAACTAAAAATACAAGAAAAAACTTCGCAAAAGTCGTTGAACATACATTTTGATAAAAATATAATAAAATATAGGCACCTAAAGCGAATCTTCATCATCTTCACTTTCACCAAGATTATCAATTGCAGGCTCAGAAGAAGTTAGTCCATTAAGAAACTGCAGATAGTATGGCTGACTGTTTTTATCAATAAATGGTAATAAGTCCCTCAAATGGTGTACTTTATTTTTTGGAATGCCTAACGGTTTTTTATTAATAGGGAAAAGATTTATTGCATTTTCGGAATTAGGGGTTGATTTTCTTAATAAATTTAAAGATATGGCTCGTCTTCAGCAAAAGTGGGAATTTTTTGTATTTCAGCAGACCAGGATTTTCGGTAGAATAGTGAATGACTCTTATTTTAGCCCAAACAACAGGGTTTCCCAAAGTATTCACTTTTTTGTGCTGAAACTTTCCCGAAAGGAGTGACTTAAAACTCAAGAATTCTTCCTGAGCCATCTCATGCACAAAAATTGGGGGTTTCCTAGGCACTAAACGAATTAAATTGGCCCAGTCTCTAGGAATTTCTATCTTTAAATTCCCGCCTATACGTGAACATGAGGGCGCCTCAAAAGAGTGACATGCATTTTGCAAAATAGTATAATCCTTATTGATATGGTCGTCTAAATTACCAGTCTGAATCTCCTTATTTGATAATACTTTCACAGCTTTTGGTAATTCGGATAATCCAGTAAAGACTTCGTCTTTCAAATTCGACGATCGTGACTCAACAGGTGTTTTATCGGTTACATTAGATTCTGTTTGCAAGGATTTTGCTTCCTCAAAAACTACTGTAAAAAAAACAAATGCATAGATATATTTTTTTTAATTAAATTAAAAATAACTGCATAATACTTAAGCAGCTAATGCTGATTTCGAGTCACTTAGTAAACTTAATGATTAAAAAAAAAAAAACGTATGACTAATTTTTATACGACAAAATTATTAGCTATAAAAACAGTCTCATTAGCTTTCAACTTGCATACGTGAATATAAAAAGTATTTCAATTACTTATTTTAGTTACTATTAATACTATTTCTATTTTAAAAACATTATAACAACTCACTTATTGATATTAAATTTTATTATGTACCCTAGGCAATTTTGAAATCAAAATTATGATATATTTAAGTCTTTACCTGAATCATTGTAACCAGTTTTAGAACTTAAACACAAATTTACCAACTTTTGGCCACGGGATAACATTATAAATAGGAGTAAAATTAAACTAAAAAACTAGTATTTCTCCTTTCTAATGCATAAAATAACAAATCAACACTTAAAACACGTTGTTATTCAGAGCAACAGTCAAAACAAATTGAGAAGCAGTAAGAAAAACAAATGCCTAATTCAGGGCCATTGTTGCAACAGATCAAAACCTGGATGTTCACATTGGCCCTTTTATTGAAAAAAGAGTATAGAATTGAAATGTTGACATTGGCCTTTAGCGGATTTGTAATTTTTTTAACCTTGTTCCTGTGAAGATAGACTTTGGCCCTTATTACAAATAATAATCTGGTCTGTGCCGATTTCAAAAATGCACTTAAGCCCAAATCTAAAAAAAATGACTTTGGCCCTTTTAGAACCAAGGCCCAGATATATTGTATACAATAATTTTCCATTTTTTAACTAGCATAATATGCGTTTTAAAACCAAAGGAGAAATAAAAACAAACTGCCAAAATAATCATTAATGTCAGTGTAATAATGTTTATAACAACAATCGCTGGCAACGAGCAAAACTAACTTGATTTATTTCAGTTTATGAACATAGCAAAAATGAAAGCATTTTTTCATTTATGACTGATTGATAATTATTAAAAAATATTTTTTTTAAATTTTAATTCATTAAAATTGTATTGAAAATTCGTTATAGCTACGCGGAAGAGATGTGTCTTTATAGCAAAATGTCCTGTGCCAAAATCAGCCACAACCAGGTCAATATCTTACACCGTATTTGCAAAAATTAATTAAAAACTTAAAATAAAACTTTAACACACTTTGTATTAAAAACTAAGTATTTAAGGGCCCACGTTTATATGATTTTTTTAACTTCAAATTATGACATAACACTAACTAACACCTTGTATAATTAGGTGCTCCATCCTCTTGAAAACTAAATACATCTAAAGATAAATTGACGTATAGAACTTTTTAGCTTGTCAGCCTACATTTTGCCGTTCAAATTTCCTTCTATGAATAATGGACCAATAATTGCATCTCCCAAACATTAGGTGGACATATATGAATACTCGTGGGTTTTTATAATTCCATTAACGACAGTTCTGTTTATTTACGTGCCCATTTAAATAGAAAGTGTACCCATGACTAAAGCAAATACATTTGAAAGTCAAGGTTGTGCAGTAATTTTAGATATTACAATTTCACAAAACTCAATTACTTTTTGAAGTCAGTGCCATTAAGTTCTTTCCATTTTTTAAGGCTCTGAATTTTATATAATTTAACTACTTGCGATTTTTGATTTTTTTTATTCCTCAGATATAATCGTCACCCAGTATTGTTTGCACCAAGGAAAAAAAGTCCTACCTTTATTGGCCCTAATCAACAGCACAGAAGAAACACTGTATTTATCGCAAATCGCTCGAAAACCTAGACCCGGAAGCATTATGCAATTGTCACGTCTAGCGAGGCTAAAGTCTTCAGGAAGTTCATTCAGTGGTTTCAGCGGTTTGGGTCTGACTCTTACTGCATATATCTGTTCAGACTCTTTATTAACTGCTTTACAGTAAATACGGATTTGCTTTTGCCTGGAGATAAAAAGAACAAGGTTAAGTAAGATATAAACTAATCATTTCAGAATTAATTAAATCTCTAATTTTCATTTTAAAAATATTTTTTCTGTTGTTTTTTTATATGACAGAATTACTGCAATATTAATACAAAATACTGTCCATGTTTTTATTAGACCATATATATATATATATATAATCAATATTTTAAAATATTTCATACTCCCAATGCTTGGAAATTGCCAAATACCGATATACAAGGCAGCTAACCCAACAAGTTCAAAAAATTATACACTAGTCCCAGTAATAAACTATTTGGTTAAATTATTTAATGATCACAAGAAACGTATAATTACTTAAAAAAAAATGGTATATTAAAATTTCAATTAAGATGGAATGATCTACAGAGAATACAACATTTAATAAAATAATATAACAATATATTAGCTATCATTTTAGATCTCTCTCTATGATATAAAATAGCTTAGTAGAATCAATTTTAAAACACGACTTGGTCATATGGGATGACTTACTTAAATTGAAACGAATTTAAGAAATCTGGGAATAGGTCAAATTACTATTTTAGCAATTCTACTTCATAGAAAAAAACGATGCTATACAGGGAAAATCAAGTATTTAATAACAGAAACTTCTTTGCTTTTTTATGTATACCTCATTGCCGAAAATTCAAAACATGTTCAATTACTACTTATCTACACTAACTCAACTAAAATGTATTCAACAAAAATAAATATACCAAAAATTGAACATAATCCCAGCACACTATTACACCTCGTGCGTATATACGCGATATATGCGTGTGCTAACTAATATAAAATATAAACTTAGACTATAAAAAAATAACATAATAATAAACTAGTTGAATTATTTTTAAAATTATTTTACTTATTAGAAATCTTTGACTACTTTACACAAATGTTGTTCTCCATCAGAAGATATCTAGTTTGTTTTTAACTTTTGTGAAGATTACAGAAATGTAGACAATATTAAGATTTATGAACTGCTGCAGTTCATGAAACTTGAAGATAAGTTTTCTTATTTTGTTTGGAATGTACTAAGTGTGTTCTATTTAAGGTTGTTTTCAATATCAAATTTTTGTCGCCAACAATGGAGGAACCATGATCTTGGCTAAGCAAACAATTGAAACGATTTTTTGTAATATTGATAAGTATGATAATCTTCTGTTAGAGAATGTTTTTGAATTCTCTCTTTCTTTTTGTAAGCGTTTTAATTTATATATTATTTGTGTTTATAGGCCACCTACAGGAGATATTGCTATGTTTCTGGACAAACTTGATTCTCTTTTATCCCAGTTGTCTCTACACTCTAAGGTTATATTGGCTGGTGACTTTAATATCAACTACACTGATGAAACCTTGCCACGTACTTCTCTTTTAAGTATTTTAAATTCTTACAACTTGAAAATGCACGTTCTTTCTCCCACACGAATAACTTCTTCATCTGCAACTACAATTGACTATTTCTGTACAAATTTTGATGACGTTTTATGCACAGTACTCCCATCTGGTATTTCTGACCATAAAGCTATTCTTGCTAAAATGCCATATAATACTGTATCATCTTCATCTCATATATGGGAAGAATTTTCAGCAGGAGACATTTCAATGCTTTTTCTGCTGCTACAGCTTCGGTAAATTGGAATGCACTTGAAACGGCTTCTGACCCACTTACTTTATTTTTTCAAGTTCTGTGTGATAAGATCAATCAGTGCTTTCCTAAAATGAGGCTTAAAACTAAGAAACGAAAACCATGGGTTACAAAAGGCCTTAGAATTTGAGCTAAAAACCTCCGTTTTTTGACTAAATTGTGCAAATATACCACAAATGAAAATATCCTTGTATATCATCAGAAATACCGTAGTCTGTACAGAAAGACAATTAAAGCAGCAAAATCTAATTATTATAGGGATCGCTTAAAAATGTCATCAAATAGGCAAAGAGAGTGTTGGTCGATTATTAATGATTTTAGACATTGCCATAGAAAAGTATCTGAACCGGAGTTAGAACCTGACATTTTAAACGACTATTATTGTGATATACCTAATATCTTGCTCAAGGGTATTCGTAGTAACATTGATCCCTTACACTATCTTCAACAAGTGTCGGTTGAGCATTCATTTTTCTTTCATCCTGTCGATCTTACCGAAGTAAAAAATGCAATAAAACGCCTAAAAAACCATAAATCATCTGGAGCTGATGGGATATCTTGTTACTCTTTTTGCCTGATTCAGCCTTAATTGCTTTAGTTTCTGCCATAAACAATTCTTTACATATTGGCATTTTTCCTTCATGTTTAAAAGAGGCAGTGGTTATCCCTCTTCATAAGGGTGGAGATTTGGATCAGCCTTGTAATTTCCGTCCCATTTCTATTTTGTCTACCCTCTCTAAGATAGTTGAAAAACTTGCAAAACGCAGAATTTTGTCCTTTTTATATCATAATGGCATTTTGTCTGCAAATCAGTTTGGATTTCAAGCCGGTAAAGGGACTCATGATGCTGTTTTTAGCTTTTTGGAGAGCGTCTATGTGTCCTTGAATTCTGGAGAGTCATCGGCGGCAGTGTTTTGTGATCTATCCAAAGCATTTGACTGTGTGGATCATGGAATACTGTTATCTAAGCTCGATAAATATGGTTTTAGGGGCGAAGCGTTGCGATAGCTTGAGTCATATCTATCAAATCGTACTCAGAAGGTTACAGTGTCTGGGCGTTTGTCTGCTTCTAGATCCCTAAAATGCGGCGTTCCCCAGGGTTCAGTGTTGGGACCACTGTTATTTTTACTGTATGTGGATGACTTGAGTTCATTGAAACTGCAGGGCAAGGTGGTTCAGTTTGCTGATGATACCACCATACTATGGAGCCATAAAAATTCTGATTATAGTAAGACTTATATCCTTGAAGACCTTCAGATTTTATCAGGGTGGTGTGCTTCCAACAGGCTCGTGTTTAATGTAAGAAAGACGTCTATTATGGGATTTAAATGCGATGTTCAGGGTCTGATGTTTGACGAAAATTCCCTCTTGCAGAATAAAGAGTGCTGCAAGTTTCTTGGAATTACCATTGATTGTCGCCTTCGGTTTGAAGATCATATTTTACATTTAGCTGGGAAATTATCTTCTGGATGTTTTGCAGTAAGAATGGCAAAACAAGAGTTGGGAGGGGTGGTTTCACGTTCAGTGTACTTTTCACTTATTGAAGCTCATATTCGGTATGGCTTGCCTTTTTGGGGTTTAACCAATAAGGGGCTATTTAACATTGTCTTTGTTATTCAAAAAAAAGCAGTTAGATACCTGTGTTCTGCTAAGTTAAGAGATTTGAAAAAATCCTAACTCTTTTTTTACTCTTTATCTTAGAAACAGCTGCTCTTATTCACAAAATTCCCAACCTACCCTCTGACACTGGCCATTTGACTCGTCGTGTAAATGATGTTCCCCTACCTATTCCTACGTCTTCCCTTACCAAAAACTCATTAATTTACATAAGTAAAAAAATTTACAATCATGTTCCTCTATGTGTTAGACATATATCGGATGTTAAGAAATTTAAAAGAGATTTAAAGACGCTTTTATTGGCTAAGGCATATTATAACCTGGATGACTTTTTTAATGATAGGTTTTAACCTTGGACATGTTGGAAAGTTTTTTTTTCCTTTTTCTTCTCTAGTTTTGTCATCAAGTTTACCTTTATTTAGTAATTGATTGTTTTATTTAGTTATCTTTAATTCAAGTAAGTTCAAAAAGTTTTGTCTTCTTGTGTTTAATTTTGTTCATTGTTTTGTCAATTTTTGAAATTGTATTTTTGTTTTGTTTTTTTAGCTTGTAGGATGCTTGTACACAAGATTATTCTTACGTAATATAGCACATTTTCTTTCTTTCTTTCTTTCAAATACATTACCCAGACAATTACACTCTGGTGTAATTTTAATCTGGTGATTGGTGAAAAGTTGGCCTTACTAACTGAGAAGTTTAAAAAAGAGGGACATTTAAAATCAAATGGTCCTTGTTGGTCACATCAAGATTTAATTTTTTTTATGTGACTTCTCTGATTTATTTGCTGTTTCTTACTACGTTTTCCCAGACACAATGAGAGCTGCATCATCAGCAAAACACATTAATATTTCCTGTTCTTCAGTCAATTCTCCCAATAGCTAATTTTATAGGTTGTAATACTCTATGGGAGCTTGGAACGTTTTTTTTAACATAAGATTTATTTTTACTTATTGTGTTCCATTTGCCAAATACAGCTGAAAGAGTTTATGTAAGACTCTCCTAATACCGATATAGTTCAGGTTCTGGTTCAAGTTTTTCTCTGATAAATGATAAATTTTTCGACAAATTAAGTGACTCACCAGTGTGTATCTTCCGCTCGCTAGGCAGCAGCCTTAACTTATACAATAAGCAAAAGCACCCTGACATCAAACAATAAAAATAAAAAAAACATATTTCTAAGGAAGCGATATATGCAGGGATAATATTTTGTAATATATTGTCTATTTAATAAACAATATACTGATTGTATATTAATTAACCGTAACATCTGAGATAAAAAAATTCAAAGCATCTATGGAAAATAATGCTTTTCATAAAATTCCTAAATATGTATTCTATTACAAAAAAATAAGTAAAAATAAATGATCCTCATAACTAGTATAAGAATCAGTTCAGAAACTGACAATCATCTAAAAATTCGCCTCTCACAACGTTTAAAAAATATACCAAATTTGTTTAGTACATTTCTTGATCTGTTTTTCTGATATTAAAGTCATCTTTGCACTAAAAATTTGTCACCGGCCTCAAACTACTATCCTGCTTATGAAATAAGTACTCCTATTGTGATTTAGATCCTAAGTATGATGTTTATTATTATGACCAACTGTGATTTTGTTAATTTTTCAACTTTGAGGAATACATATAAAACTCTTCGTGATGAATGTTTCATATAAAAGATTAAATACTGAAATTTCTCATAATTCTTCTTAATTTTCGAAACATATCAATAGATTGCATATGTCTGATTCATACCCCAATAGCATGCATATGGAAGCCGCGGTTGCTGGTAATGGTCAAGATATTGGGATCTTATTTGCCAGGTATTTTAAAACTACATACAGACAACCTATCAGCAAGGCTCCTGATTATAAGTTTGATTATAGTTTGGATATAAATTGCATCTCTTTTTCTTTGTTGGACATATTTCATGAAATTTAACGCCTTTCTAACATAAACTCTTTTGGCCCTAATGGTATCCTATCCGTTTTTCTTAAAAATGTTTGTGTACCCTAACCTTTGAACTAAGTTCTAATGAAGAAACCAGTGATTCTTCCTAGAGTGAAAATATTCCTAGAGTGAAAAAAAAAGTAATGCAGCCTTCACTTGGATCGTTACCTTCAACGTCACGTGAGGTTAATCTCAGTATTATTACGGATACCACTGCAAACGTAATTTCGCAGTATTAACTTCCAGGAGATAAAAGTTCTTCGTCTTCAAATGAGGATGCCCCTGATGACAATAATGTACCTTTGAAAAATATCACATTTAGTGTTCCAACGTCAGGTATAAAAGCTGAGTTTTTTGAAATGTATGAAAAAAATCTTTTAATTTTTTCCAATTTTTTGTGACGGATAAGATTGTTGAGTTGATCCTAGTTGACACATCAGAATTTGAGTTCAGATAATACTCGTCCAAAAGCAAAAATTTCAAAATGGGTAGATACTAGTGCTCAAGAAATAAAGACTTTTTTGGCCTTGGTTTTGTGGATGGGTTTAAAAAAATTGCCGAAGTTGTGTTCCTACTGGTTCAAAAATAGCTTATATGAAAATAAAATGAAGTTCCATATGTCGCGTAATCGTTTCGAGTCATTGCTGGACATTTTAAATTATCATCCCTTTTGCAGCAGTTGATATCCAATTCTCAAAAAGTGATGGTACCAGAACAAGATATCTGTATAGATGAAACTCTAGTGCCCTTTAGAGGACGACTGTCATTCAGACAATATATCGTCGCCCTAAAGTGTAAACCTGCCAAGTCACATTTTACCTATTTTACAGGAGAGTCAAAAAACCGCCTAAATCAACTATATTTTACCTAAATTATTGTATGTTTGCCTTGTTTTATTGGTTTTTATTAAATAAATGATAATATAATAGAAACAATATAAAACTGTGTATAACAAACTGTTTTAAGTCAATGAATAAAAATAGGCAGGTTTGCATTTTGTGAACTCAAATTTTGGCTGGACTTGGCAGGTTATCCCCATAATAATAATTAATAACTTAATATTAAATAAAACCAAAATACTAGTAATCGTTTAATATTTTATTACAAAAAAATACTAAAATTATTTGAATTAACAAAGTAAAAAATAAGTGAAAAATAATATTATATTCTTAACATAATTTTATCCTAAATTACTTTGTTTTATGGGGCAAGTCATCATAAAATGTCTGGTAGTCCCGGGGCAAAGTTTTTTTTATAGCCTGTAGATCTTCATATTTTCGGGAAGCTATTTTAATTCTCTCCAAGTAAAGTGGACTTAAATCTTCCCATAAATATGTTCTAGATATTCAGCTTTTCCTTTGTGGAAGAATTTCCCACGAGTCCGAAAAATGTATTTTAATAGAAAATATCTCCTTCCGGCATGTATCTCAGAGCACGAATATCAGTAAATTTCAGGTATCCTTTAACATTATCAGGTTTGATTTTTTTATAATATTGCACACAATTAAAACTTTTAAAAAAGTCGTAAGTAAGATAGTTTACATCATACGGCGCAGGAATTTTTCTTGCCTGTTGGCAAACAGAAATATAATCAGCAGGTATATTAATTATCTTTAAGCTTTTGCTCAATTTTAGCATGAACAGAATCAACTTCCATCTGCGTATGTCCAGGTTCAAGATATTTCCGCTCTATTATAATGTTATGGGCAATAGCAATGTTAAGTAAAACATTCGACATAGTGCAGTTGCGATTTTGGTATCCACATCCATCAGAATATATAATAAGGGTGACTTTTTCATTAGGATCTTCTGGAGGTGTAATATTTGGCAATATTTTTTTTCTAAAAAAATAACCATATGCTTGCAAATTCTTCAGCATTAAGTTCACCTTCAGATTCATTCCATAGAAAGCAATAAGCGTCTGAATTCATTAAATTATAAAAACAAAGATTGTGCACTTGAAGTTTTGTTTTATAATATAAAGTAGACACTTTAGATACGGGACACATTAGCACAGCTTGCAAATCCACTGTAAATACATAATATTTTTGTGTATTTTTATCCTTTTCCTTTTCCTCCCTTGCCGCATTTTTCTTTTGTATGTGACTCTTGTATTCATCTTCCGAGATGTCGCCAACCTTGTAACTAACGCATTTTTCGCATTGATCTTTTTTCGGGTGAAAAATGGTATAATTTTTTTCTTCAAAAGCCTTGGAAAATGTTGCTATAAAAAGCGGCTCCACATTTTTTGATTCGCACCAATTATTGATGTAAAAATCATAAAGACTTTGTTTAGATTGCCACTCAGCTAAAAGGTTTTTTTTTTCTGATGTTGATCTGCAGTAATGAGGCTCCATGACTGGCAATGATTTTAAAAATTGCAGTAAACATTCCCGACGCAATTCGAATGGCTTCTTTTGACCTTCCATGGACGTTTCTCTTTGAACATTAGGCGAACGGGAATGAAAAGACCGTTTTCAATGGAGTATCGTCCAGCGAACTATTCCTAAAGTGGTAATGAACATTGCCCTACAAACTCTAAGGTTTTCTTCTCCTTGGTGGCATAGAAAAGACAAGAGTGTTTACATAAACTTTTTTTTACGCCCAAGTCATTTTCCAAAAGTTGTTAAGAATAAGTTGCCTTTGACCTTCATTTACTGCAGAGTATTTTAACATTCCTTTAGGGTTTAGTTTAAATTTTCACCTTTCCTTCATTGTACGAGGTTTTTTTGGATTGTTATAGATCCATTTTCCATTTTGTTTGTTTCGTCTCAAGTAACTTTGACCCCTTTCTCTTAACTTTCTATTTTTTCCAGTAAACCACATTGTTCACAAATTCTTGGAGTTGAAAGCGCTTTTTACGTTTTTTACTTTTTGTCGGATAACTATAAGATGAGCCTGAGTCGGAATCCGAATATGGTACCAACCTGCTAGCTGCGTCATCGGAAATATCAGAAATTGTAGATTCTATATTGGATTCTTATTTAATATGATTGATTCCTGATGTATAAGCACGAGGAGCTTCATTTAAGTTGTCCAGTAAACGAATTTCATTCAGTACAATAACTTATTCACAATTATCTAATTTTTGCCCATTTTCGTCAATAAAATCAATTTGCACATTTTCGGCTATTTGGAAGTTTTCAAAGGGTTGATTTTCTTTTATGGGAGAGTCTAATATATCCATTGGTAACTCCAACGACAGGGGAATTGAGTCTACACCACTGCTTTCCCCAAAAGAATAATCCCAAGTATTATACTCAGAGTCTTCTCCCAGCTCTGAGTCTTCGGTTTCATTTGCTGTTTGGCCGATGGCCAGATCAAGGATTCGTTTGGCACGTGACATCTTAAATTTAAAAAAAAAAACTTGATTCATCACCTATTATAAGTTAAAAAGGGCTTACATAAATATATATTTTTTATACATGAATATATATTTTTTTGGCAAACAATTTATTGCTTATTGTGGTTAACACGCTTTTCTATAAAAGTAAATACTATAACAGTAACTTATTGCTGTACTAAAATATTATATTTTATTTAATTTATCTAATTGTAAGAAAATTAATTAATAATATTATTTAATTTTGTAAGTTTTTTGTTAAGTAGAACAACTGTTTTCTCCTCATGATATTTAAAAAAACATTTAAGAAATACTGCCAAGTCCTATTAAAACAATAAACGATAATTACCGCTGAATAAAAAATAATTACTGCATACAATTTGGATAACAATGTTTTAACAACTTACCTCTTGTGTTATTAAATAAAAAAATATTTCAAACGCCCAAAATACTAGAAGTAACTTAAAATAATGCACATTAAACTCAATTGCGACACGTTCTCACAAGATCACCATTAAAAATGCACATGGCTGTGTGGACTTGGCTGTGTTTACAAAGTGGATTTGAGTCGGCGGGAGTTAGCTGTTATTCTCATCGTATAAAATAAGGATTAGTATTACACATTTGTAGTTGGCAGGTTAACTAATCAACGTAGAATATATAGTGCTGCCAATTTTTCGAAAAAACGCACGTAAAATTATATAAACTTTGCTTGAATGGTGGTTATACTTATGACCTTCAAATATATTACGGAAATGACAAGATCAAAATAAATCTGTCACAGAATCTGTTGTTTTTGGTTTAGCGGAAAATTTATTAGACGTTGGACGCACTATTTATACAGATTACTTTTATACCAGTGTGAATGTAGCGCATAGTTTATTAGAGAGAAAATTTAATTGGAACCTTGAGACAGAACAGAAAACTAAATCCAAAAAAAGTTACTTGTGCAAAACTAAAAAAAGGAGAGATAACTGGTAGGGAGACCAATACAGGAGTGGTCGTGACAAAGTGGAAGAACAAGCGTATTCTTGTACAAAACATATTGTTGAAATTGTTGAAGTCAATCAGAGAGGAGTGGTTAAAAAACCATCTTGAATTGTCGATTATAATAAGTGTAAAGGATTTATAGATATATCGAAATGGTATCGAAAAATAGTGATGGAGCTTCTTTTGGGCACCACCCATTGTGAATGCTTATATATACTTCACCAAAAAATAACAAATAAGAAAATGTCAATCACGTCCTTCAAGGAAGAATTTAGTCAGCTAATCGACATGTCCAAAATTTCTTTCCAAGATCGGCCATCTGGTCGCCAGGAGCGGCTGGATGTGGGACACCATTTAGAAAAGGTGCAAACTTCGGCGCGAACATGTTCCAGTTGTTAGGCTAAAAATTCTGAAGAACACGAAAGAAAGTTTGCACAGACAAAAACATATGTTTTTGCGACATATGCAAACTATAGATATATATACAATACTCTACCAACGGAGTAGTAAATCAGTTGTTTACTAATGTTTGTTTTTTTCTTTTGATCTTGCTTCTTTTATAGGATAAGTGCATTCGATAATTTGAGAAAAATTAGGAACAAATTAGGTTTTCTAAGTCTGAAGACACAACATGTCACCTTAAGTACTGCATTAAAGACTGATAATATATATTTAGAGTTTTTATTTCCTATTTTAACCCGAAATAAAATTACTTGGCTTAAAAAATAATCGAATCATATAATGTAATATTTTTAAACATGATAAGGTATACATACATATATCAATGATTACATACATTTATTATTTATATCAAATTACTACTTATAACAATAATTCCAATGATAATTGACAATTCCACAAAGATTATTAATTTGTGATTCTTGTGCATTATAAAAACAATTCTACAAATTCGCCAATAAGCAGAAAGTTGAGATCTGCTAATATGTATTATAAAGAGATAAGTTTTCATAATGCATTTGTAAATATTGTAATAAAAAGATTGAACTCACAATACTAATTAAATTAAATATTAATACTAATTAATATTTATTTAATATAATATTTATTAATATAATATTTATAATTAATACTAATTAAATAAAATAATCACAATATGATATATGATAATATCTGCTTTTTTTTTTAATTTGGTTTAAAAGATATTAAGTATTTTTTTATTAAAAGATAGTTTTTAATGTAATATAAGTTTATGTTGATTGCTACTTGTTTAGTATTTCTAGCTAATTTTTCATTTGTGATATATGTAATATGTTGTTGATTCGATACATTTTTTGGGCGATTGCCTTGTGCGTTGTTTATGCCCAACTGCAGAAATATAGATTATTCATTACATCCATAAAACCACTTATAACTTTTTTTGTTTGTTTATAATATTTGAACTTTTATTTTCTGATCCCCAAACCCAAATATTATATATCACTAGTTATTATATTGCTGTGGTGAATATTTTTTATTACATGGTAGTGTGACAACGCTAAATATTTTTATTATACAGTGGTGGCCAACTAATTAGAAACGATTTAAAAAAAATACTTTATTCAATGTTTCAGTTTTTTTAAATTGATAATTCTTTGGTTTCTAATTAGTTGTCCAATTCAATATTTGTATAAAAAAATTACTTTTTTTTAAAAGTATATATGTGAAGACAAATCCACTAAATTTATGGTAATAATTAAGGAAAATGTTAGTTATGACAATGGGCGACAAATTTAAGAATAAACAATTTTATTTACAAAAGATTTATGATTTTTATTAATTTATTCACACTGTTTCTAATTAGTTGGCCACCACTGTATATACATTTACATATATATATTAATAAAGAATTTATATTATAATGATGATTAATAAAAAATATCATTTTACAAGAAAAACATTGAGAAAAACATACCTCTCAGCAAAAGAATATTTTTCTAGGTTCATAGAACCCAAACGTAGGGCGTCTATTACATGTAGACTATCCCTAAAAATTACTTCGCCATTTTGTAACGTAGATTTTTCTGGCACAATTTCTCCGTACAG